>NC_092111.1:6233781-6559495 GCF_045679555.1 Salvelinus alpinus
CAAGACTCAAGGCTGTAATTGCTGCCAAAGGTGCTTCAACAAAGTACTGAGTAAAGGTTCTGACAATTTCTAAACCTGTTTTTTCTCATTATGGGGTATAGTGTGTAGATTGATGAGGGATTAAAAAAAATAAAAATAAATTAGAATAAGGCTGTAACGTAACAAAATGTGGAAAAAGTCAAGGGGTCTGAATACTTTCCGAATGCACTGTATATTGTTTAGAATATTTAAAGACAAGATTTAAATAAGAATAGTCTGATGGGTGACAATATTAGCCTATTACTTGTGAATTATATATCATCACTTGTGAATTATATATCATCACTTGTGAATACAGTAAGGCATGAAAGAGAGCATACCTTTTGTTGTTGACTTTAAAAAAAATCATAGTCGCACACCAATGTAGCCCATAGGCCAACATGTTTTGATAAGGTTTGTATCACTACTAAAGTGGCCAAATAACTTCTTAAAATGAAGCACATTAATCCGCTTTACAAGGGGTGTAGAGCCTAACTGGCATACATAAGCAGCGCGTGAGCTTCAAGTTTGGGGAAGATAATTTTCACCACAAAAATGCACTTTTATAATCGAAGCATGACATGCATAATTGCATTTGCAGTCACTTTTGATAATGGTGTTTTCCCACTAATTGCATTTTGGAACATTCGCGCTTATAGCCTACTGCCGTGAGCACATTGCTGTGAAGAAATAGCCTAATAGTTTATCAACATTGAAAGCTAATATCTGTTAACTTGCTTTAAAATGTTTTTTTGATGCTAGTGGTTGCATTAATTTGGAATCTATTGCATCCCACAATTGTCCCAGACTATGTTTGGAATATTTATTTCTCACACAGAAGGACAAGTTGACCAGTAGAATAAGTCGACATAGGCTAGTGCTTTTGCTGTTTGTTAGGCCTACTCATCTTGTTGACTGACAAAAAGTAAATTTGGACAGTTCTTCCAATATGTGCCTCTGAATTCAATAAGGATGTGCGCAGATGTGTCCCTGGTGTGTCTCTTTATTTGTAGCCTGTGAGAAGGACCTGAGATGCTGTGAGAAGGACCCGATCACGTGACGGGCATTGGCTAATAAGAATGAAGATATCTGAGAGAGCCATGAGAGTGGGGAATTATAATAATTATATTCAGCCCAAGAGCACAACGGCCACTGATCGCAAGAGGCATGGATTTTATTCGGGGGCATTACGGCCACACAAATGCCACTGGGAAATTCGAGTCATTATCAAGTGCTTGTCAAATTTTGAATCAGATACTGATGAAGTGTGTGCAGATTGTGCAAATTAGCAAATCTTTTCTGCTAAATGAACTAGTGTAGCCCACAGCCATATGGCATAGCCAGATCAGGACTATGATCAGGGCTAACATAAAGATAACTCTAGTATGCTATTCTGTTCTTCTAAAATACACCACATTTTCTTCATATCATGTTTCTTTAGACCTGTCCTAAAATAAATATTGGATTTATTGTGATGGTGTAGGCTATATTAAATGGATTGATTAGACTATATAAAATGTAGATGTTCCAAAGGTCTGCATCAGTGGCTTGTAGGCTATGCGTGGAAGCCAGGAGATGCTAAATGTGTTTATGTTAATTAACGGTCAATTACCGTGAGACCGGCAGTTATTTGCTTGACAATCACCGGCTGACGAAATTTCATGACCGCTTACAGCCCTATTGGTGTGAAGAGTAAATCAGGCCGACAACTGGAATCAGCTGCGCCAACAAAACAAGTGACACTTTGCCACTCTCCCCAAACACCAAACCTTGTTCTTGCTCCCCTCGTGTAAAAAGAGCAAAAATAACATCTCCAATCGGTGGAGACTTTAAAGTGGAATTACACCGCCTTTCATCTTCCCAGATATCTGCCTGCCTCATTTTCTCTCCACGGTTGCATATGAGATCTGGGCTGGACCCATATGCTCTAATCCCCTGACAGCTGAGGCAGAGATGAAAGAGCCCGGCTCGTTGGCCCTGAGATAGAGAGGGAGGCATTACCGAGCAAATGCAGTCTAAAGCCCCCTATACCTCACACTACACCCGAGTTCTCCAAGCTAACCTTCTCTATTGCACCCTTCCTCTCTAAACTACCCCTCCACCATTACACCCTATACACTCACTCTCCAAGCTGCTCCTCCACTACACCCAACACCCTCTCTCTCCAAGTTACCTCTCCAAAACACCTTACACTTTCTCTTTACAAGCTCTCTCACCCTCCCACCCACTCTCTCCAAGTTAACCCTCCACTACCTGCTCACCCTTCAAGATACCCTTCCAGTATGGACAACATCTCACTCCTTGAAATCCAAACCCATTGTCCGACACACTGTCCTATTCATTCACACTCTTTGACTGTATGGCACCAGGCTCAGACAAATATTGATGGTCCGTAACGTTAGCACAAAGAAAACTGTGCAGATATATCTTATTTTGCTACTCCGACTCTGCCGTAAGAGAGTTACTCCAGATGGGCAAATGTATCTCCTTTAAGCATATTGTGTCCCCACTGAGTTCTGAAACCTATGAACTCTCTCTGCTCTTCTCCCAATATCATCCGAAGAGATTATAGGGAAAACTATTCAGTTATTGGGTTTATCAAACTCCCATGAGATTGGATGATAATCCTTATTTGATTTGATTTGAAGGCATCATCACAAGTCTTCCCTTCCCTCACCTCGTCTGCTTCCTCATGTCTCCACTGTCCCTTTTATCTATACTGAACAAAAATATAAACGCAACATGTAAAGTGTTGGTCCCATGTTTCATGAGCTGAAATAAAAGATCCCAGAAATGTTCCATATGCACAAAAAGCTTATTTCTCTCAAATTTTGCGCACAATTTGTTTACATCCGTGTTAGTGAGAATTTCTCATTTGCCAAGATAATTCATCCACCTGACGGGTGTGGCATATCAAGAAGTTGATTAAACAGCATGATCATTACACAGGTGCACATTGTACTGGGGACAATAAAAGGCCACTCTAAAATGTGCAGTTTTGTCACAAAACACAATGTCATAGATGTCTCAAGTTTTGAGGGAGCATGCAATTGGCATGCAATTGGCATGCTGACAGCCGGAATGTCCACCAGAGCTGTTGGCAGAGAATTTGTTAATTTCTCTACCATAAGCCGCCTCAAACTTAATTTTAGAGAATTTGGCAGTACGTCCAACTGGCCTCACAATCACAGACCACGTGTAACCACGCTAGCCCAGGTCCTCCACATCTGGCTTCTTCACCTGCGGGATCGTCTGAGACCAGCTATCTGAACAGCTGATGAAACTGAGTCTTTCTGTCTGTAATAAAGCCCTTTTGTGTTGAAAACTAATTCTGATTGGCTGAACCTGGCTCCCCAGTGGTTCCCACTGTCATGACTTGACTTAAACATTAATCTGAAGACTGTTATTTATCTAATTACCTAACTATGTTTAATTATTACCCAATTCAATGAATCATGTAACAATTAACTCATTAGGATTTGGGGCACCACGAGAGAGGTTCTTTAAAGAGTTACCATCTCCCGAATTAAATTAAAGGTCTTTACCTATCACATCCATAAACAGTCAACTTATTAATCAGAACCTCGTATCATATCATCATTCTGAACTGTCGTAACCTTGCATCTGCAAAAAACCCAGCCTTACTTATGATTCAGTACTACACAAATTGGTTTACTTATTTATTTACTAGCTAATTAAATTGGAACACAGGATAAACATACGCACTAGCATTTGTTATTGACTGGGGACTTAATATGCTGAAAACAGGTCCCTAGCGGAATGACAACAACATGGCTGCTTATTAAATAAGAGACAGAGAGGGAGAGAGAGGGACAGAGACACTTAATATTGGTACATTCAGAAATTTTTCGCTGCACGCTTGTAAGGCTCTGATTGTCCGAAATGGTTCCGACAAGTCTTCTACGGTTGTCCTTCTCTGTAGTTGTCCGGTATCTGGTGACTTGTCGTGTAGTCCTGAACAGAACTACACAGGTGACTTTCCTTCCATTCACTCTTGAAGATGCTTCTTTGAAGATAGGCTAGCCAGCCGTTTTGATGGTTTGAGTAGAGTAACAGGATGGTCCTACTTAAATTAGCTTTCGAAGATACTTTACTTAGGACAGCTAATCAGCCATACCAGTGATTGTCCGGGAGGTGAGTTTCTCATCTCTACCTCGTGTTGAGATTCAAAGTTCAAACCACTTTAAACGTGCAGCTGCAGCTTCACTTCTTTCTAGTCTGATACGTTCATTTCTTAACCCATCATTTATTCAGTTTGTTCGAAAGGGGCGGTTCCATCAGGCTGACATGCTCTCTGACCTCACTTCGGGGCGGTGACTACTCACGGTGCAAAGTTATGTAAAACAATTATCTTTTATAGCTCCTCAAATTACATCCCTCACTTATCAAAAACACTCATCATTTTTCAAATTGCATTCACAACACATAGTATGGACACTTCATACATGTAGTGGGTATACTTTCCAAGTTACAGTATTTCCTTTATAACGTTTTTATTGACATAATAACATCAGAAACAAAATTATATTAGTGTTTTATAGATCGCCTCTGGTCATTCCCCACGGTCAATATTAGAAATATTGTTCCAGTATTTGCTTTTGAACGTGTTAAGAGTTTCGGCGGGAAAAGTCTATTTGCAACAAAGAACATTCCTTTTGGGGAATCTTGGGGAGGGAGACCTGAATCTTCTCCCCTTGATTTATAACAGGACATGAGTTATTAATCCTCACAAGTTCTTTCCTCCCCCCTCTGCGGGTGAGAGGGGGTCTGATTGAAGTTATTCATTGCAAACCTGATCTATTTGGATCCTCGTGGACAGTCATGTGAAATCCATAGATTAGTGTCTAATGAGTTTATTTCAATTGACTGATTTCCTTACATAAACTGTAATTTAGTAAAATCGTTGAAATTGTTGAATGTTGTGTTTAATTTTGTTCAGTATACTTTCTAAACTGCCTGGTCACTGTGCAGAAGCTTTTATTTCAAGGGACTTGTTGTGAGCCCACAACTTTGGGGTTACGCCTAGTTTCCTAGCACAATTCTCCAACCAATTGCGCCCTCTGAACCCTACATACAAGCTAATCCTCTCAAAGACCCCAATTGCAACAGGACAGGTTTCTTTTTGTGCTTCTAATTTAATTCTTGCTTATCAATTCCCATGTCACCACGCCCCCAGTGCAAAGCCAACACTCTACCTTCATCAGCACACTCTAGCTTTAAATCCTAAACGCTGCTTTCAAGATGGGATGAACTTTTCAACTCTGGGATTACACATTTACTGTACTGAAAACTTGTGCCTCCTTGACTGTAAAGCAACTTACATGCGAGAGTGGATCCCCTGGTGTTAAAGCTAATGTTTAGTGTTTGCCAAAGGACGCATCCATAGTCCAAGTGCTTAGGTCAGACAAAATAGGCCTACTCACCTCTGTTATGTGGTGCACATGTTATCCAGCACAAAACGGTTCTACAATGAATATTGAATACATTGAACACCTTCCTAATATTGAGTTGCACCCCCCCTCCTTTTCCCTTAGAACAACCTACATTTTTCGGGGGATAGACACAAGGTGTCTAAAGCGATCATGTTGACTCCAATGCTTCCCACAGTTGTGTCAAGTTCACTGGATGTCCTTTGGGTGGTGGACCATTCTTGATACACACAGGAAACTGTTGAGCGTGAAAAATTCAGCAGTTCTTGACACAAACCGGTTTGCCTGTCACCTCGTTCAAAGGCACTTAAATATTTTGTATTGCCCATTCACCCTCTGAATGGCACACATACACAATCCATGTATCAATTGCCTCAAGGCTTAAAAATCCTTATTTAACCTGTCTCCTCACCTTCATCTGATTTAACAAGTGACATCAATAACGGATCATAGCTTTCACCTGGATTCACCTGATCAGTCTATGTCATGGAAAGAGTTCTTAATGTTTTGTGTACTCATTGTTTGGCCCAACCATTGGTTTTAAAGAGAGGGTGTGAAATGGCAGTTTAGCCTCTGTGCCCCTTTATATATAATCACTGTGAACAAAATCCCAAAGCAGAGCCCAATCAACGCCGCTACCTGGCAGCAAGTCAAGTGCTGAAGAGGGCTGGGCAGGGAGAAGATGGGAAAAAAGCACCAGGAGCACTGCTACTTGTAAAAGCAGCGGAATCAATGGGAACTGTTCTGCAACAGTTGGCTGCACTGCAAGCTTTCCAGCTCAGTGCTGAGGACATATTGAAAGGCGGGGTGTATGCAGAGGATGACAACATGTCTATTGTATTTCTGCCAGTGAGCGGTGGAAGGCTTTATCTCCCTCACCAAACGTTGGGCCTTTGTTCTCCTGGGAGGCCCATGTCAACTAGTTGGGCAGTTAAACTCTCCCTTAAAAAAAGCCATAAAGTTTATAAAGTCAATTAAGGCTATTAAAGCAATGTCAGACAAATTAAGGTTGCTTCGCCGAGCTCCCCAAAGGCCGCTGTCAACTGCAAAGCCCACTTAGCATCAGAAGGCTCCTCAAGCAGGTCGCAGTGCTGGCTTACCTCCTCAGTTCAGTTTGCACTGTGCTTACTGAGGAGGGAACTTGCCCGGTGCCCAACCCGAGCAATAGACTTCTACAAAATAATCCACCAGCCACTATGGTGGCACTAGATAGTCTGCACTCGTCATATAACATAGTATACAGATATGCTACATGATGCATGCCATTGAGAGAGTGCCTTTTCTTGACCAACCCCTCTCTTGACGATGGCATGCCCACCATAACAGAACACCAAATACAGTGCATTCGGGAAGTATTCAGACCCCTTCCATTTTTCCACATTTTGTTACGTTACAACCTACCCCACAATGACATACCCCACAATGACAAAGCAAAAACAGTTTTTTTTAAATGTTTGCAAATTTTATAAAAAATACAACAAATACCTTATTGTACGTAAGTATTCAGACCCTTTGCTATGAGACTTGAAATTGAGCTCAGGTGCATCCTGTTTCCTATGATCATCCTTGAGATATTTCTACAACTTGATTGGAGTCAACCTGTGGTAAATTCAATTGATTGAACATGATTTGGAAAGGCACACACCTGTCTATATAAGGTCCAACAGTTGACAGTGCATGCCAGAGTAAAAACCAAGCCATGAAGTCGAAGGAATTGTCTGTAGAGCTCTGAAACAGGATTGTGTCGAGGCACATATCTGGGGAAGGGTACCAAAAAATGTCTGCAGCATTGAAGGTCCCCAAGAACACAGTGGCTTCCATCATTCTTAAATGGAAGAAGTTTGGAATCACCAAGACTCTTTCTAGAGCTGGCCGCCCGGCCGGTCACAGAGGTGACCAAGAACCCAATGGTCACTCTGACAGAGCTCCAGAGTTCCTCTGTGGAGATGGGAGAACCTTCCAGAAGGACAACCATCTCTGCAGCTCTCCACCGATCAGGCCTTTATGGTGGAGTGGCCATACGGAAGCCCCTCTTCAGTAACATGACAGCCCGCCTGGAGTTTGCCAAAAGGCACCTAAAGAACTCAGACCATGAGAAACAAGATTCTCTGGTCTGATGAAACCAAGATTGAACTCTTTTAGTCTGAATGCCAAGCGTCACGTCTGGAGAAAACCTGGCACCATCCCTATGGTGAAGCATGGTGGTGACAGCATCATGCTGTGGGGATGTTTTTCAGTGGCAGGGACTGGATGACTAGTCGGGATCGAGGGAAAGATGAATGGAGCAACGTACAGAGAGATCCTTGCTCCAGAGCAGGACCTCAGACTGGGGCGAAGGTTCACCTTCCAACAGGACAATGACCCTAAGCACACAGCCAAGACAACGTAGGAGTGGCTTCGGAACAAGTCTCTGAATGTCCTTGAGGGGCCCAGCCAGAGCCCAGACTTGAACCTGATCGAATATCTCTGGAGAGACCTGAATATAGCTGTGCAGCAACGCTCCCCATTCAACCTGATAGAGCTTGAGAGGATCTGCAGAGAAGAATAGGTGAGACTCCCCAAATACAGGTGTGCCAAGCTTGTAATGTCTTACCCAAGAATACTCAAGGCTGTAATTGCTGCCAAAGGTGATTCAAGAAAGTACTGTGTAAAGGGTCTGAATACTTATGTAAATGTAATTTTTTTAAATATTTATTTTATTTGAGAAAAAAATCTAAAATCTTGTTTTTGCTTTGTCATTATGTTATTGTGTGTAGATTCATGAGGGGGAAAATACATTTTATAACATTTTAGAATAAGGCTGTAACGTAACAAAATGTGTAAAAAAATCAAGGGGTCTGAATACTTTATATGGACCATTCTCTTCTCACGAAGACAAGTTTCAGAACCGACTCCTCCTCGGCTGCCAATGACAGCGAGGTGGCACCGATAGATTATGGAGAAGAGTGCTATCGCAGCAATACGAGTTCTCTCTCTTCTCCTTTTCTCTCCTCCTCTCAATCTGCCTAATCCCCTCGCCTCACTCACTTACACTTGTAATTCCCAGCCAGATCCACCGGAGTGAAAGCAGCGACAGGGCGGATAAGCCGAACGGAATCCTGAGTGAAGGCACATTTTTTTGCACGACTTGCTATTCTCGACTTTGGCTGGCAACTTTAAATCACGGTGAAGCCGTTCGCCAGTTATCGTCGAAATCCGCTCAATAAAAAAAGCGACCGGGCTCCGGAAAGGATTGTTGATGAAATGTCAAAAAGGAGGAATCTCTCGTCTATTGATATCATAACAAGATTAGTTTTGTTTGGTCTAATTTATCAAAACCCTGAATGTTTCTAATGGGGCAAAATAATCAATTAACACAGAAATGTAAATTATGTAAGATAATAGACTATCTGCTGTTTGTACTTTCGGGACTATACCAGACTGTTTGAAAATAATAGAAATTACAGTGTGAGGGTGGCTGAGATGTTCCCTCCAAATGTGATAGGGTTTGCTCTTAGCACGTCGTCACTCAGCCAAGAGAGAAATATTTGAATGAAACGGAATTTTAATAATAAGAGGTTTTGATCTAAAATTCCGTCTCTCGCCCCATTATTAAGGACGGCTCCTTTTTATCTCACTTTGAGATGAGGGTTGAAGAGAATCAGATGAAGGGAGCGGAGAGAGCGAGAGAGGAAAAAGTGTGAGAGAGAGAAAAAGAGAGCCCAGCCCCAACGCTTCTGCCTCAACGTTCACTCAGTTCACACTCAGGTGTTCTGTATGATAAACTATCACCACTCAGATATCAAAGTTCTCTCACTTCCAATTGTTCTCCTTTAAAGGCGCGACTAATGACAAAGTTATTCTGTTCAAAGTCTCCTCCTGTAAATCTAACCGCCCTTCAGATATGCATAACCACTTTGTCTAATCTTTGCTATTTTAACACACTGATTTGACTTGAGAGGAACCCTTTAAAGTCAGACTAAGAAAGGCGAAGATGACTGAAGCTGTCAAGATAAAACTTCTGGGGTATTAATGAGTCATTGGTATCATATTGAATTGCTCGTCTTCTATCACTAAGTGGCCCGAAACTATAGTGCTGTCTTTTAGAAGATTTGGAAGGACAAAGAGAACGTACATAGGAAAGGAGGTATGCTGACATGAGGATTGCCGATGCCCTGGAGCACTCCAACATCTGCCTGGGCAAAATTGCCTCTGTCCTCTGCCCAGGTGTGCCATGAAAGCACCTGAGAGAGAAAGGCAGGATCTCCTCAGCGGTTGGCTGGCCATATCAAATCAAGCTTTATTTGTACAGCACATTTCAGACATGGAATGCAAGTCAATATGCTTTAAAAGAAAAAAACTATGAAAATAAAAGCTGAAATATTTACTACACAACAAACATAAGATAAAAAACTAAAGAATGACAAAAACTGAATGACTAAAAAGCAACCTGAGCAAAAGCAAAGCTAAAAAGTTGTTTTAAAATCTCTTTTAAATATGTCCACAGTTTCAGCCCCCCTCAGGTTCTCTGGCAGGCTATTCCAGAGGTTGGGAGCATAATAACTAAAGACGGCCTCCCCATGCCTCTTGGTCCTAGGCTTTGGGATAGGTAAAAGGCCAGTGCCAGAGGACCTGAGGGACCTACTGGGTACATAACTTAAAAGCATGTCTGACGTGTATTGGGGTGCACAATCGTGAATTGATTTAAAAACCAATAGAAGAATCTTAAAATGAATTCTAAAACTCACAAGGAGCCATTGCAGAGACCTTTAAAACCGGTCTAATGTGTGCTCTCCGTCTGGTCTTGGTCAGTACCCGTGCTGCAGCATTCTGTATGTTTTGCTGTTGACCAATGGCTTTCGTGGGTAAACCAGACCGAAGACCATTACAGTAGACAAGCCTGCTTGTAATAAAAGCATGGATGAGTCTCTCTATCAGCCTGAGAGAGAAACGGCCGCACCGTGGCAATGTTCCTCAGGTGGTAAAAAGCTATTTTGGTCACATTCCTAATGTGTGATTTGAAATTTAGTTCCGAATCTAAAACAACACTTAGGTTTTTTACCTGGTGTTTTATCTTTATTGTCTGTGAATTCAAATGTGCGTCCTCTCTGTGCTTTGGCTCCAACAATAAGTACCTCGGTCTTGTCTTGATTTAGCTGGAGGAAGTTGCGAGCCATCCAAGTATATAAATCACTAATACAGTTTAATCATTTATCAGTGGAGCTAAAATCCTCTGGTACCTTGTCACGTCCAACTGTAACCTGCATGCACGTACACACGGATGCACACACACACACACACACACCTCTGTCAGTCCACTGTAGTGTACTGTATTAAGTTGTGTCTATGCTCAGGTAGCCATTTTCCCCCCACAAACCTGCTTATTGTCTACGGGAGGCCTCTACAGACGGCAGCTCAAAACCCAATTCTTTGTTTACTTTCATGATTTGTTGAACAGCCTTCCTGCTATGCCCTACACAATGTCAGACCGTGTCAAAAGGAACGAACGTGGACGAAAATGGTCTTGAGTGGCAAGCGAGGAAATGAGAGAGTGTATCCCCATGATGCCCGAAGAGAAAGAGTGAGTGAGGGAGGGAGTCGGACCCTTCAGCGGCATGCAGGCTAAGCTGTCAGAGGTGCGGAAGGCGAAGCCGTTCTCTCAGGTTTGGCCGACCAGTCAGAACTGTCAGAGCCATCACTTTCCATCAGCAGTGGGATCGTTCATAGACCTGCAGCTCTGAAATATGTGTGTTAAAAACACATTCCACTGTCTTCTCTTCTGTTTCTCTCCCAACGGTATTGAAATGTTACGCCACAAGCATTTCGCTACACCCGCAATAACATCTGCTAAATATGTGTATGTGACCAATACGATTGGATTTGAAGGTTGGAGTAGCAGTTAATTCATTCATCTGAGTTTTTTTTATAAAGGATTTCAGATTTGTTTGTTGGTATTTATTATCTCAGGGAAAAAATCCATATATGTACAGTATATAGAGGGATCGCTGCACGTGACATTTCATTGTGTGCAACAGTACTTATGTATGACTCAATAGTATATCAGGCTGAACTGAAATTCCAAAGATTGGCTGCTCGATCTCTCAACTCATGAAGAGAAAGATAAAGGACGTCTTTATTTAAAGAGTCGCTGGTGGGGTTCATGAGGTGCATCCCGTATAGTACAGTACACGCTCCTCCCTCCCGGTGACTCAAAATGAAAGCCTGGTGGCAAAAGAGAGAGAAGAACCCCCTAGACACACAATGGAACTGTTCCAAATGTTCCAATCCGGAATATCTTCAAGGACAATCAGCTAAATAGTTTACATTAAGAGGGGCTGTGTGAAATCGATTGCTGAAGGTGTTATCTGCGCTCGCAAAAATGGCTGGTAATTAGTCACGGCTAAAGGAGCATTAGTGAGAGAGCAAGATGGATTTAATCTTTAATATATTTTCGCTGCACTGCAGATACAGTAGCCTCATGAGTGTCTGTCTCTCCCTCTCTGCATGCTATATTCTGCTAGCTAGTCAGACCACTATCTTAAGGCATACCTAGCTAAACTTCTCCAACACTGGTGCTAGGCCTGGGCCTGACTGAAGTCCTATAAGGACACTGTTAGCATGTGTGCTTTTGGAGCAGCTTAGTCTCTGCCATTATTTGTTTGTGCCTAAACCTCAGCAATAAGGCACTTGAGTAAACCGCAGCTGTTGACTTTTGAGTTTGGACTTGTGCATTCAAAGGTAATCTGCAGGCAAACTGGCTGTGAGTGACCGATTCTGTCCAGATGTGTGTGTGTTTAGAGATTAAACTACTGCAGGGATTGATCATGTCAGCCAATCAGCTCTGCTTGTTCAAAAACAAAAGGCAAATCCTCCCATGAAAAACGACCGTGTGTTCTTTCAGTTGAGGCTCTTGAACCTAATGCCCCTTTCAAAGCTTTTCAAAGGCATCTTATCAACCAGCCACCACTGTTTAAATACTTGTATGTCTACGGCTTGTTTGATGGGCTCTGACAATGTGATTTCATGTGCTTTATTACAGAAGCTCAAACAGAAGAACCAACAGCTGAAGCAGATAATGGACCAGCTCAGAAACCTCATCTGGGAGATAAACTCCATGCTGGCTGTTAGGAGTTGAACGGCAAACACGGCGACACAGAGAGAGAGAGACACACAGGCGCATACACACACAGGCGCATACACACACACACACACACACACACACACACACACACACACACACACACACACACACACACACACACACACACACACACACACACACACACACACACACACACACACACACACACACACACACACACACACCAACCAACACACACCAACCAACACACACCAACACACCAGACTGGAAGACATGGTTGTTAACTGGATATCTGACAGGGTCCCTTTGAGGCTGATGTTGACACTGCACTTTAGAAATGCAGGCTTTTGCAATATACCACCCTCAGTCCCAGAAAAAGGAAGGGGAAGAAAGCAAAGAAGAACGAAGAGAAGTTGTGCGATGGAGAAATGCTGATAAACACTCACCGTACAGTTTATTAGGTACACCCATTTAGTAACAGGTCGGACCCTCCTTTGCCTCCAGAACAGCCTGAATTCTTTGGCGTATTCTACAAGTTGTCGGAAAACGTTCCACAGGGATGTTGGTACATGCTGCGATGGCATCATGCAGTTGCTGCTGATTGAATGGCGGTACATTCATTGTACATAATAAACTGTCCGATGAGTGTAGTTGTCGCTTACAATATGGTTATTAAGAGGACTTTCAGAGTTATAGTTTATTTAATATCCTAAGATATTTGACAAATACTACATTTACCCATTTAGAGGAGTTTTGAAGTTCGATTTCCTTCAAGATGTGTTTATACATTCCTAAACCATTTTAACTAAAATTACATACAGTGAGGGAAAAAAGTATTTGATCCCCTGCTGATTTTGTACGTTTGCCCACTGACAAAGAAATGATCAGTCTATAATTTTAATGGTAGGTTTATTTGAACAGTGAGAGACAGAATAACAACAAAAATATCCAGAAAAACGCATGTCAAAAATGTTATAAATTGATTTGCATTTTAATGAGGGAAATAAGTATTTGACCCCCTCTCAATCAGAAAGAGTTCTGGCTCCCAGGTGTCTTTCATACAGGTAACGAGCTGAGATTAGGAGCACACTCTTAAAGGGAGTCAGTTTCTTACCTGTATAAAAGATACCTGTCCACAGAAGCAATCAATCAATCAGATTCCAAACTCTCCACCATGGCCAAGACCAAAGAGCTCTCCAAGGATGTCAGGGACAAGATTGTAGACCTACACAAGGCTGGAATGGGCTACAAGACCATCGCCAAGCAGCTTGGTGAGAAGGTGACAACAGTTTCTGCGATTATTCGCAAATGGAAGAAACACAAAAGAACTGTCAATCTCCCTCAGCCTGGGGCTCCATGCAAGATCTCACCTCGTGGAGTTGCAATGATCATGAGAACGGTGAGGAATCAGCCCAGAACTACACAGGAGGATCTTGTCAATGATCTCAAGGTAGCTGGTACCATAGTCATCAAGAAAACAATTGGTAACACACTACGCCGTGAAGGACTGAAATCCTGCAGCGCCCGCAAGGTCCCCCTGCTCAAGAAAGCACATATACATGCCCGTCTGAAGTTTGCCAATGAACATCTGAATGATTCAGAGGACAACTGGGTGAACGTGTTGTGGTCAGATGAGACCAAAATGGAGTTCTTTGGCATCAACTCAACTTGCCGTGTTTGGAGGAGGAGGAATGCTGCCTATGACCCCAAGAACACCATCCCCACCGTCAAACATGGAGGTGGAAACATTATGCTTTGGGGGTGTTTTTCTGCTAAGGGGACAGGACAACTTCACCGCATCAAAGGGACGATGGACGGGGCCATGTACCGTCAAATCTTGGGTGAAAACCTCCTTCCCTCAGCCAGGGTATTGAAAATGGGTCGTGGATGGTTATTCCAGCATGACAATGACCCAAAACACACGGCCAAGGCAACAAAGGAGTGGCTCAAGAAGAAGCACATTAAGGTCCTGGAGTGGCCTAGCCAGTCTCCAGACCTTAATCCCATAGAAAATCTGTGGAGGGAGCTGAAGGTTCGAGTTGCCAAACGTCAACCTCGAAACCTTAATGACTTGAAGAAGATCTGCAAAGAGGAGTGGGACAAAATCCCTCCTGAGATGTGTGCAAACCTGGTGGCCAACTACAAGAAACGTCTGACCTCTGTGATTGCCAACAAGGGTTTTTCCACCAAGTACTAAGTCATGTTTTGCAGAGGGGTCAAATATTTATTTCCCTCATTAAAATGCAAATCAATTCATAACATTTTTGACATGCGTTTTTCTGGATTTTTTTGTTGATATTCTGTCTCTCACTGTTCAAATAAACCTACCATTAAAATTATAGACTGATCATTTCTTTGTCAGTGGGCAAACGTACAAAATCAGCAGGGGATCAAATACTTTTTTCCCTCACTGTACAGGATGACATGTTTGTGGTGAAAAAGAGCACAGATCTGTGTAAAAATACCATAAAACTAATCATAAGGCACATTGTTGAAAAAAAGTTTCAAATTAAATCACTGCTAGATTGAGGTTTCCAATTTCCCCCCCCCACATAGATCTTCTCTTTTGCACCATGAAAATGGTACAGTGTAGTGAAATGAAAGAGTTTTGTGTTTTGCTTCTGCTTTTCATGTGTGGTTGGCTGCTTGATGTAGAAGTGTCAATGCAGTATCCCCTGGACTTTATGGTGATCACAATGTCTGGTTAACTTTAGGAGTTCTATGGCGCTATAAATCCTGCTGTGGTTTAGACCAACACTGTTTCTGTCTGTTCTATTTTCATATCTGTGGGGCTCACTGCTCACGAGAACAGCCTGATCAAGTAGGGACGTCCGTATGTGGTCTTTTGGATTGTCCCCAGGCTTTAAACACTTTTTTTTATTTTTATTACCGGCAGAAACAGTGCCAGCCCAGTCAATAAGAGACATAAGCAGCTGATTAGGGCCCTGCGGTCGCTAGGGGCCCCCGACCCTTGGATTGAATCCCTGTGTTATGATACTGATGATTTGACGGGATAGATGGTTTGTTTACATAGCTGATGGTTTTGACGGTTGTGGCTAGATGGGATAGGTGAAGCTCCGCTTCAAGGGCAGAACTAACTTGACTGGTTGGATGAAAGCTCAGTGGGTGGAGTTTTCAGGGGGTAAATCCTGTTGCCATTTCAAATCCCGATTGCGACTTTTGTTTTCCAACCTTACCTAAAGTTCTTAACTAATGACATTTCTAATCTATTGACTTAAGTTTCTGACTGAACAGTTTTAAATATATGAAAATACCAGAGCAGTGGATTGGGCAATGGGGTAGGGACCAGAAGGTCATGGGTTTGAATCTTTCGGATCAATGGCCTTTTCACAAAGGTTTATTGTTGCCTTTCCCTAGCAGGGAATTCTCACCCTCAACACCCAAACCATCTTTCAACTCTTACTAGCGGGGTTGGAGAATATTCTCTCATGTCTTCGATTGGGATTTCAATTTGATGGGTGAATCTCATTTGTTGCTCTCTGATTCCTATCTCCTTGCCTCCTCAAAATGCACTAGAGGAGAATATACAAGGGCAGGAACCGCAGATATTCAAGGAAATACAATGAGATTCACGCCGACCCGTTCCCAAAATATTGTTGTTCAAGTTAATATCGCAAACTTGCCAAATCAAAAATATAAAACGTATAATCAAGGAGATTTGATGAACAAAATAAATGAATAACCCAGTGTGCTAGTGCATGGTGCCTGCTACATCAGGGATGTGGCTTTGATCCCTATAAGAGACACATAAATTATTGGGCATAGCCAAAGGTTGACCACACAAATGAACCATGAATAGGCAAGGAGATCACAATTCAAAGGTTCAGGAGGCACCTTTGAATTGGTGGCAAAATAAAGGCAGGCAAAATAAAGGCTTTTAATTATAAACAGTAATGACAAACTCCGTGTGGAAGAGCTCTCAGTGCAGGCCAGGTGCTGCCTATTTGAACCATAATTAGGACAGGTGCCCTGTAGAGCAGGGGGTTCTGGGCCTTGTAGTCTTTACCATGATGGCCATCTTAAGGCAGACGCCCTGTGGATCACGGATAGCATGGACCATCGGTGGAGGGGCTTGTCACATCACGTAAGTGTGTGGTAGTGCAACAACATGAGACAGGGGCTTTAAGCAATTAAAATAGTACTTTAATAAGAATGTTATACATGGTTACAGAGAATAGAAACCGTAAAAAGCATGACAAAAACTACTCGTCAGGAATGTGGAGTAGGTAGCCTTCTTACAGTCACTCAATAAACCCATGTCACATTTTTTAGATGGCTGTCTAGACTAACTTGCTTAGCAATCTAAACATCATGGCCAAATTACCAACCAGATAAACAGGGAACGTGCCCAGGAGCCTTGACCTCCAGGAGGCCTCCATTGATTTTGTTAGTCACACAGATGGCATAAGTCATGGTAAAATGTATAGAATTGCAGGAAATTAGCTTGTAAGCGGCAAACTTTTCTATCAAACCCATGGCAAAACTGCACATTTTCCTCTCCACCGCCAAGAGGGTGGCACTAAAAAGTTGCCAGCAAGGTTGTTTTGTTTTGCCCATAAGGCTAGGGACGGCCCTGGGCGGAAAGGAGGAGACTGGGGCCGACAACAGAGAAAGGGCATGCCGCGGGCCATCAGGTCTCGGATATTAATATCAATATCAGCTTCAGATACGATTCCGATAAATAATTTAGAAGCTGGTTTGGGTCGTATCCAAGTTGTGTTATGAGGTTATTGTCCACAGGGAGATGGTAGAGGACATAGTATGCATTCCAAATGGCACCCTGTTCCCGATATAGTGCACTACTTTTGGCCAGAGCCTATGGGTCTCCGGTCAAAAACAGTGCACTATGTAGGGAATATGGTGCCATTTGGGATGCTCTTCCACAGAGTAAAAATCAATCGCTGGATAGTGGATCATAATTTCTCTTCAATGGAATAATTCCAACCTGGTTATGGTTGAGGACAATGGTGAAGGACTATCATTGTATGGTACACAAGGAATACATTCTCATTCAGTTGAAAGTACAGTATATTGATTTGTCTGTTTATTGTAATAATGGGCCTCCTTGTTTCTGCACCATTCAAAACAAACCATTTGCCGACATTACTATGCTTACGTTAAACAGCAGGCTACACCTCGCATCAAAGCAATGAAGACACACTCACGCATCTATGATCAAATGTATTGTTTTTATATAAATCAATTCTTACAAAATCTTCATTTTTCTATTTCATTTATTACCCCTATAAAATTAATTTGTTAATTACAAGGTAGAAGGGAGGAAGGCATCAGGACAGCTGGAAATTAAGTCATTAAAAATAGCTTGTCTGTTTGTGATACAGTTAAGTACTGATAAATAATTCCATAGAAAAAGTGGTCATGCAGGCGCGTTGTTGGTCGTCAACACAGTTTGGTATCCAACAGGGAACCGAGGTGTCGTGGATGAAACAGAGTGGTGATGAAACTCCAGTGTATGTCGAGATTAACGAGACCCCTATATGGTGCTCCTCTTCTGACTGACTAATGGTCAAAATGGCAGTGTGTGTTATCATGAGCTCACAAACCAACGTTTTATTAAAAAAAAAAGGCACAATCAAGGACAGTAACCATCCTGCACATCCAACCAACCACACTGATAGAGGCCATGCATTGCTAAACCATTAGAATGTCTGGTATCCGACGGTATCGTGGAAGGATATGTTTAACTGAGACATCTAGTGTTGTATTACAAGGTCATATGTCTATTTCATTCAACATTACCATTTTGAATTGACTATATTTGTACCAGATATGGTCAGAGTTGCCAGTTTCCCCAGAAGCATCAACGAGTATGCAGACGTGGACAGTGACAAACATTACAGTGGATCTGAGAAGACACACATTACAGCAACAAAAGAAAATCCTCGATCTGTTACAAGAGACCCAGCTACATATTGGTTTCCAAATAGTCTTTGGTTGCTTTTGCAATACAGTTCACAGAATCTAAATGCTCACAGCAAATCTAATTCTAGATTATTGGTAGCATCTCGTCTCCATGGCGATTCTGAATTAAATTATATGGAAACTGTATTTCTATAATGGTTGCAATTGCTCTACATAGGGATGTTTTTATTCAGTGGAAATGAAAAAATATATATTGACAACAATGTGAAAAAAATAAATGTTCAACTTACAAAATCAGAATATTTTTGCTCATCAACTGTTCCCTCAGCCAAGAAATCCTGTTATTTTCCCCTGTCATTTCATACTATACACTGTCTGGTTTTGTTCACATATGAAAATAAATATACATGTTTATGTACAGAAATGAGTTAAGATCTTCTGAAATGTCTCTGGTTTCACCTATGAAGTCAATGTGCAAGGCTGGGGGACTTTCTCTTTTGAGATGATAACAAGTTCAGACAATCCTAAGAAGGCTTGACATGAATTCAAACAAAGATGGTTTACTGAACTTCAAACGGGGACCAACGCTTTTCATAATCATTGAGATGCATGTCTACTGCCAAGAGATCCAAGGCTTGCTGTAAGTCAGCACCAAATACAACGTAAATCTCTCTTGGCCAATATCAAATCATACAAGTTCATTCCAAACTCCTTCTCCCAGAGTACATTTCCTGAAAGAAAATACAAACGTATGCAAAAATGTAGTGAAAAAACTATATGCTGACAATATACCAGCTACTAAATCTAATCTGTACTGTAGTATTACATGTTGATGGTCCCGTGTGGCTCAGTTGGTAGAGCATGGCGCTTGCAACGCCAGGGTTGTGGGTTCATTCCCCACGGGGGGACCAGGATGAATATGTATGAACTTTCCAATTTGTAAGTCGCTCTGGATAAGAGCGTCAGCTAAATGACTTAAATGTAAATGTAAATGTTGATGATGATAATATCACATACGACATTGTGAGAACGGCAAGAGTAGATAGCCCAGGCCCACCGATGACAATATCAACTCATTGGCCATGTATAAACCTAGTGGACACTGACCTTCATTGATTGTATCCTGATATGAAAACAAAATCAAATGTGAAGGAGTCTATAACGACCTCAATAAGAAATGACGCAGATACAACGAAGGGGGGGGGGGGGGAATTGGGGGTGAAGAAAATGGATAGTTGAGCTTTGGCTCACAGCTGACACACTACTGTCCGGTTTCCCTGAGCCAGATCCAGAATCGTCCTGAACTAAAATTAACATTCAATGGAGCATCATTGAGAAAATATTTTTTTGTCCAGGACTAGGTTTAATCTGTGTCCGGGAAACTGGCCCTTTAAGTTCAGTCACCTTCACAATAAAAAGGTCACTACGCTCCTTCAAGTCTTCAGACATTCAAGTACCTGTTCGAGTGGACTGGCAGGGCTCTGGTGTGGTACAAAGGCAAAAGCCTCTTCACAATAGGATATCACTATACAGCCATGAACTTCCACATTTCTTGAAGCCATTTCCTTGAAATTGATCAATAAAATATACCGTTTTTTTCCCTATTCGACCACAATACACCTGTTACCAATGACTGGCAAAAAAAATTGTCAGGACAAATGTAGTTGAGCTGGGATGAGTTAGTATTGTGAGTATAACAGCATCACAGGAAGACTTGGCGCAACAGAAATGATGAACTAAGACAGTAGTGAAAAACATTACAACGACAAGGCGAGGGGGAGCTGGTTGTCTTTTCTCTGTAAACCTGGAGCCAAAGGGTCAAGGTTGTGGGTCACAGCTTCCAGAGCAGAGTCAGACATGATGGGAAATATAGAGAAAGAAGGTTTCATCAAGGGCTGCTCCCCAGGGAAACCCAACACTTCAAATGAAATGGCTTTCTCTAATTGAACACAAAACATATGTCCCCTGACGAATGGTCTAGGAGATGGCTATGTCTATCGAATGGCTTTGAGGCTTAAATTTCACCAGCATCATTATGATGTGGTGAATCTAGGAAGAATAACACATATTACAGAGGGCATTTCAACTATATAGTATCTTCTACTGCTTTCGGTATCGATTTATGGAAAATATGTGCAATAAGCAATTTAAAAAGGCAGCACTAATGTGAATTTCGGGGACATGGCACAACAGACGCGTTTCACATTTACATTTGCAAAATCTCTTAACACTGCTGTGGAAATGACGCAGGCAACTAAAGAATTGTTTAGGTTCTAAATTTAGCATGCACTCCTGCCACGGTAGTGCTCGTAAGCAATAAAGGGGAAATAAATGGGTGAAAAGGGTTTGGTTTAGAAGGCAGTGTTCTGCTCCATTTCATCCAGAAATGTTCATTTTGCTCATTCCGACGGAGGGAAAGTACTCTGTTTGGGCTTATGGTTGGATGAGCTTACTTTTAGCCTCTGTACACACACTGGAACTGAACTTTTGAGGAGAAAACAAAAAACATGAGAAGAAAAGTAACACTGCTTTTGAGAGTTTTGAAGGGAAAAAAAGGCTTATCATTGCAATAAATCTGACAGAAATAAAAAATCTAACTATCCGAAATTCAAGGAATGAGCATAGAGTTCATGTTTATGTGGGTTTTGTGACTGCCGCATTGCAATACGAGTGGCACCATTTGAAAACGGCGGCTTTTAAACTGTCCTTCCAGTAAAAGAATAACAAAACTCTACTTTCTCGACCTTGACCGCCAAATGCTGAATTTGATTAAATCACACGGAACAGTTCTTAGGACGATAAGACACCCAACGCTTCAAACCCCAGTGAACACATGGGAGGGAAGTATGGATCGAAAATTAAGGAAAGAAATAGTTACAGGGTTACCCAGGGTCCAGAGCAGGGGCTGGTGGTGAGTGCGTCAGAGGTTCTGATGCAGACATAGGGAGGTCATGAAGGGGTCAAGGTGAGGTTAGGAAGGGTTGCATTGAGTCTAGGTTACCAGTCCGGGGCGGATCTGATCTGTGGTTGGGTTGTCATGTTGGACACCTCCCTTCCTCTACCATCCTGCACATGAGTCACAGGAAAGTCTCTCGTCATTCTCTCCTTTGTGGCATTCATACAAAAGAAATATGATATCTAAGAGTCTCATTGTCAGTAGTTTGTGTGTTTATGTGAACATACTATAGACCTGTATATCCTGTGTGTGTGTGTGTGTGCGTAGTTCTCCAGAGACCGCAATTCCACTTGTTTCACTTGTCAAGTCCTGTGGTCATTGGCAATGTGCTGAGTAGAAGACGGAGCTGTAGCGCCCCCCCTAGGATCCAAGTTGGCTGACTGTCCTACTGCCACTGTCATGGCCCTCCTACGGCTGCTCTCCAGCGAGCCTGTCTGTTACTACCGCTACCGCCTCCCCCGGCCTCTCCAGCAGGGGGCGCGCGTCCTGTCAGAGCCTCTCGATGTCCCTGTATTTCTTGCGCAGGATGGAGACCTGGTCCTTGAACAGCACCGGGTCCAGCCTCATTTGGGAGTGGACCAGGGGCATGCCGCCAAACCAGCTGGCGAACTTGTTCATGCACGTCTGCCGCTGGGCGAAGTGGTCCGGGTCGGCCCAGCGTGACGCCCGCGACGACTGCACGGCGGGAGGAGCAAGAAAGACAAAAGGCAAAGATAAGTTATTGTTTGATCATAGCAGCACGTCATGACACTAAATCATATCAGGGTTTCTCAAAACGCTGGGTGGGGTCTAGTGCTGGGCGATATGACCAAAAATCCATAGTGATAAACTGACCCATTTTTTGCTTTAATGATAAATCAGCGAGAAATAAGAAGAATGAACTTCATAACCATCAAATTATTCTGCGAATCAGGGGCACAACTTTCACTGGGAAAGGGTGGAACCCCACATTCTGAAATGGCATTTTTGTCCCTCCCAGTTTAATTATTGGAATATGATACAAAACGAGGCACCAGTGTGCTTTAGGACCATGCAGACGCCTCCGAGCGTTCGGGTAGGCTGTTTGGTGTATATGGAGGACTGGATTTAGGACCCCACGGACACCCCAGAGCGGGCTGACAGGCTGTGTGAAGGCAAAGCCTCTGGAAGGCTGGTTGGACCTGCACGGGAGAGTTGATTATAATTAAGCAGTTACCTTACCAGCTACACCACCGAGTTCTAACAGGAATAGAAACTGGCTACTCTTTAGTTGCGTGATGTAGCTGGCAAGGTAACTGCTGTTTAACATTTTAAAAAAGCGAGTATTGTAACTGACATGTAACGTTAGCTAATGTTTCATCCCCTCTCAAGTGAGGTGAATGAATAAGCTACGCTAGTGAGTAGCTACCCACAGCCAGGTCAGCTCTGAGCTCCTAGTTATCTGTCAGATATTAATAATAGCCACCTCATATCGCTATCTAACAGCAGTTGTTTGTATGGACATGTTTTGTAGCCTTTGTTGTGTTACGTTTCAGAAGTAAATGAACTTGGCAAGTTTTCGCCAGTTGATGTACCGTTAGAGAGAGCCAAAAGTTGGCTTACAGTAGCTATCAAACTAGACCTGAATACAACGATGAAACCATCGGCCAAACAATTGAAGATTGATATTCTGAAGTTTTTTTCAGTGCAATGTGAGTTGTATTAGTCACTATGTCAATGTAACGCTATTGATCTATCAGTTTCACGAGCAAAATTCACACTGACAGTTATAAACAACTCTAACGTTACAGGTTTCACTGTCATGGTGCACAGTGGAGGTCTGTGCGGCTTTCTGTCCGACTCCCACCCGCTAACTTACCGCAAGAACTGGTCCCAACCACAATGTTATTTTAGGCGTATGTGACGCAGCTCACTTGCAAGCCATGGCCCCGAGCAATTAGGCAATATCAAATTCGCAAAAATAATTTAAGAAATAGGTTCAATTACCAGAGATTCTCACATGGCCCTTCCATTGTATTACTGGGCTATATCAGCCAATATGCTCGATGTAGTTTGAAGAGAGCATTAGTTGGAGTGACTTGCACTTTCTCTTGAGCTATTTGTATAGCCTACCTTTAAGGAGTGGGAAGACAGAGAAATATGGGTGATCAATATTTAGCCATATTTCTACGCAATGTAGTAAAGTATAGACTAATCATAGGCCTATTTAGGAAGTACATTTCCGTGGAAAGACAACTGTCCCGTGTTTCTCCGACCATGTATACATAGACGGATCTATTTAATTGAGGCCACACGTGCACCTGATCTCGCAGGCTACTGAACTGGAGGCAGCGAGAATGATGACTGACACTTGCTACGTTTTTAGGAGGCTGATTTGCAGGCAAAGACAAATAAATGATAACTTGTTGAAAATAAGAAGGGCAACGCTGGCACATAGTCTAACCTATGTGCGCGCGGTGCTTTTTCCTTTTCAAATCATGATATTTTTTTTATTACACTTCAACTCACGTTGGTTGAGCGCCCTCCACTTCTTTTCATTATCAATATTTATTTACAGACACTACACTACAGTCTAACCAGATTTAAGTTCATTTCATATTCAAGTTAACTGCCATGTGATTCTCTGCCCATGTAGGCAGCCTACTCTATTTCAATGAGACCACACATACTGTACTAGGCACACGTGAACTCTCACGCCCAACTAGGAGAGATAGGCTACTGAAGTTGAAGCAGCGAATTCTGAGTGTGAATAATGCAAAAAATATATGCTTTTAATACAATAGGTAGGCTAACGCATACAAAGCAGAAAGAGGGCCGTTTCCAAATAATCTGTGGACAACAAAAATATTTTCATCCCAAAGTCATCTGTCTGACTGCCAGCAGCATGAAAAATGCCAACCGCACCGCAATGATCTCTGTTGGGACCAGCACGTCCCGCAGACATCCCGTGGGAATGCTGCTCTCAAGTGCTTATTAGCAGGATCAGATGGTGACAGGGGTCCCAGCAGGGTCAGACAGCCAGGGAGGACCAGCCTACGGAGCTCAGGGGAATTTTGCAGTATATTTAGTGAATGATACAAAGTTCTATCTTGAATTGATGGGTAGACCTACAGTAGCTACAGGGCAACAGTTGAAGTTTAAAGCTACAGTCTGTGATCTGGGAATCATGGTCATTTCAATGATTGAACCGTTGATTCTATTCTTGGATAATATAATGTATACATGTCCATGAAGGTAATTCTTTGTCGTTCCTCATTTTAGGAGGATCAGATGGTGACAGGGGTCTCAGCAGAATCAGGCAGCCAGGGAAGACTAGTCTGTGACAGAGGTGAGGTGAATTTTTGAAGATACAACACTTTATTATCTCTGTCCAGCAAACACTAGACAAGCTGGATGCTATTTTAAGGCATTCTGACAAACCTCAAAAGTTGATTTCCAAACTGTATCAAAGGGTTGATAGTGGCTTTTCCCCGATGACACAAAACATGTAAAACAAAAATGTGAGGAAGACCTGGGAGACGCTATTGATGATGGTGAATGGATACAGATGTGTTAGAATGCCCAGTCATGTTCATATCACCTCAGACATAAATGACTACAGTTGAAGACCATCCGTAGAACATACTATATGCCAGTGAAATGGAATATCATGCACAGGTGTAAAGCACAAACGGGGACATAATTGCATATGTTGGGGTCTTGTGAAGGCTGTCTGAATTCTAGCAAAGACTATGTTCTTTTATCGAAGCATGTCTTCAGATTCTCCCTGTTTTTGTTTGCTTGGAAATGTTGATACTGGAGACTGTTATCAGAAGAAACTTGTGTAACCAAGCATTTATAGATGGCTAATAAATTCATTGCCATTATTTGGACGGTTGGTTATCCTCCCACAATGTTTGGAAGAAATGAAAAGTTATGTACAGTATCACTAGATGTGTTTTAAGATTAAGGGTATACTGTGCAACTTTCATAAGTTCTGGATGCCTTATGTGGAATGTTTCACGACAAAATGGAGTCTGTACTGAAAACATGCCTACTTCAGGGGAGATTTAGGCAATCCCTAGCTGCTGGGCTGCACAGTCCTGGCCCTTGGGGATCTGCTGTACTGTTGTCACTCTGGCCTTTGCCTAACACACCTGAAACCAATAATGAATGTTTCACTGAGATCCTAAAGCTGAGTGGGGTGTGTTGGGTTGGGGCGCTGCAGGGCCGTGGACCCCTAGGGACAGAACGGGGTGACCCAGCTATATTGTGTGCAAGTAAAGAGCTCTACAGTACTATTAGGCCTGTGATGTGAATTATATGGAGGGTGTACTGTTTCTGTGTGTTAATGTGTAGGAGTATGTGTGTTTTCAAATAGCACTGCTGGGTGATTTAAAAAGTCATAGTCAATAGATCAATAGTATAATAACACCTCGCAATTTTTTTTATTTACAATATGTAGAATCTATGAGAATAGAAAGGTTCAGAACTTTTGTGAAACATCACAGCACAGTTGAAAAATATATGGCAAATAGAAATCCAATATGGATGGTGTTAAGAGATAGATGGGAGGGGTTGACTGAAGCTGAAGGATGGGACTAAAAACAAACAAAAGATAACTATTGTAAACTATACTGTGTCTGTAAAATGTATATAGTATGTATAAGCTAGAAGTAGAAGCCTAAGTGTTGTTGTCCATTAGTTTTCTCCAATTAGGGTTAGGGGAAAATATATATATACACTACCGCTTAAAAGTTTGTGGTCACCTAGAAATGTCCTTGTTTTTGAAAGAAAAGCAATTTTTTTGTCCATTAAAATAACATCAAATTGATCAGAAATACAGTGTTAATGTTTTAAATGACTATTGTAGCTGGAAATGGCAGATTTTTAAAATGGAATATCTACATAGGTGTACAGAGGCCCATTATCAGCAACATCACTCCTATGTTCCAATGGCACTTTGTGTTAGCTAATCCAAGTTTAGCATTTTAAAAGGCTAATTGATCATTAGAAAACCCCTTTGCAATTATGTTAGCACAGCTCAAAACTGTTGTTCTGATTAAAGAAGCAATAAAACTGGCCTTCTTTAGACTAGTTGAGTATCTGGGGCATCAGCATTTGTGGGTTCGATGACAGGCTCAAAATGGCCAGAAACAAATAACTTTCTTCTGAAACTCATCAGTCTATTCTTGTTCTGAGAAATGAAGGATATTCAATGCGAGAAATTGCCAAGAAACTGAAGATCTCGTACAACGCTGAGTACTACTCCCTTCACAGAACAGCGCAATCTGGCTCTAACCAGAATAGAAAGAGGGAGGCCCCAGTGCACAACTGAGCAAGAGGACAAGTACATTAGAGTGTCTAGTTTGAGAAACAGATGCCTCAAGTCCTGAACTGGCAGCTTCATTAAATAGTACCCGCAAAACACCAGTCTCAACATCAACAGTGAAGAGGCGACTCCGGGATGCTGGCCTTCTAGGCAGAGTTCCTCTGTCCAGTGTCTGTTCTTTTGCCCATCCTAATCGTTTCTTTGTATTGGCCAGTCTGAGATATGGCTTACTCTTTGCCTAGAAGGCCAGCATCACTGTTCTCTTCACGTTTTGCGGGTACTATTTAATGAAGCTGCCAGTTCAGGACTTGAGGCGTCTGTTTCTCAAACTAGACACTCTAATGTACTTGTCCTCTTGCTTGGTTGTGAACCAGGGCCTCCCACTCGTCTTTCCATTCTGGTTAGAGCCAGTTTGCACTGTTCTGTTACCACCTGTTAAATCTATGACGTTAAAATGCCTATTTACTCTGTTCCATCTGACTGTTCCATCAGCCCAGCCAGGCAATTTATAAACTTGATCTCCACTAGACATTATCTTACATTTCTTTTAGACTAACATTTAGTTTTCAATAGCGGAGATTTGAATAAAGCTTGCGGTCTGTCTGACATTTTCAACATTGTTTCAATATTCAAATTCGATCTCCAAGCGGTCCCGTAGTAATGAATGTGTCGGGAGTCGTGACGAGACAGACAGGCAGAAATTCTCAGCCATTCAAAATCATGAATCAGCTGGCACCATTTTTATGGCTATATACAAATAAATTATTGGGTCTCTGGCAACCGAACCGATAGAACGAACGACCAGCCGGCTTGGGAAGCAACCCTAGATTTGTGTCGGGACTATATCTTGTGGAAGGATGAAATAAACTCAGCAAAAAAAGAAACGTCCCTTTTTTAGGACCCTGTCTTTCAAAGATAATTCGTAAAAAAATCTAAATAACTTCACAGATCTTCATTGTAAAGGGTTTAAACACTGTTTCCCATGCTTGTTCAATGAACCATAAACAATTAATAAACATGCACCTGTGGAACGGTCGTTAAGACACTAACAGCTTACAGACGGTAGGCAATTAAGGTCACAGTTATGAAAACTTAGGACACTAAAATGGCCTTTCTACTGACTGAAAAACACCAAAAGAAAGATGCCCAGGGTCCCTGCTCATATGTGTGAACGTGCCTTAGGCATGCTGGAAGGAGGCATGAGGACTGCAGATGTGGCCAGGGCAATAAATTGCCATGTCTGTAATGTGAGACGCCTAAGACAGCGCTACAGGAAGATAGGACAGATAGCTGATCGTCCTCGCAGTGGCAGACCACGTGTAACAAGGATCCTGCACAGGATCGGTACATCCGAACATCACACCTGCGGGACAGGTACAGGATGGCAACAACAACTGCCCGAGTTACACCAGGAACACACAATCCCTCCATCAGTGCTCAGACTGTCCGCAATAGGCTGAGAGAGGCTGGACTGAGGGCTTGCAGGCCTGTTGTAAGGCAGGTCCTCACCAGACATCACCGACAACAACGTCACCTATGGGCACAAACCCACTGTTGCTGGACCAGACAGGACTGGCAAAAGTGCTCTTCACTGACAAGTCTTGGTTTTTGTCTCGCCAGGGATGATGGTCGGATTCGCGTTTATCGTCTAAGGAATGAGCGTTACACCGAGGCCTGTACTCTGGAGCGGGATCGATTTGGAGGTGGAGGGTCCGTCATGGTCTGGGGCGGTGTGTCACAGCATCATCAGACTGAGCTTGTTGTCATTGCAAGCAATCTCAACGCTGTGCGTTAGAGGGAAGACATCCTCCTCCCTCATGTGGTACCCTTCCTGCAGACTCATCCTGACATGACCCTCCAGCATGACAATAACACCAGCCATACTGCTCGTTCTGTGCGTGATATCCTGCAAGACAGGAATGTCAGTGTTCTGCCATGGCCAGCAAAGAGCCCGGATCTCAATCCCATTGGGGCACATCTGGGACCTGTTAGATCGGAGGGTGAGGGCTAGGGCCATTACCCCCAGAAATATCCGGGAACTTGCAGGTGCCTTGGTGGAAGAGTGGGGTAATATCTCACAGTAAGAACTAGCAAATCTGGTGCAGTCCATGAGGAGGAGATACACTGCAGTACTTAATGCAGCTGGTGGCCACACCAGATACTGACTGTTACTTTTGATTTTGACCCCCCCCCCTTTGTTCAGGGACACATTATTCCATTTCTGTTAGTCATGTCTGTGGAACTTGCTCAGTTTATGTCTCAGTTGTTGAATCTTGTTATGTTCATACAAATATTTACACAAGTTAAGTTTGCTGAAAATAAACGCAATTGATAGTGAGAGGACGTTTCTTTTTTTGCTGAGTTTAATATGAATAAATTTATCAAAGTAACATTTTGTTATGAAAATATGTCAATCATTATTTGAATATGTTGGTAACCTGTTGTATAAAAATGACACGTGCCAATATATCCTCCAAACACCGGCTTCGAGGGCATTATCACTTAAATAATCCACGCTCTAGACTGCCTTTCAAGCCAATCAGAAATGAGTATTCAACAATGCCATGCTATAACTGAGCAATAAGGCCCGAGGGGTAAATGTGGTAAATGGCCAGTATACCACACAGTGGAGTGTCTGGATACAGCCCTTAGCTGTGATATATTGGTCATATACAACAAACCCCTGAGGTGCCTTATTGCTATTATAAACTGGTTACCAACGTAATTAGAGCAGTAAAAAGAAAAATGTCTCATACTCGTGGTATATGGTCTGACATACCATTCTGGGCTCGAACCATCCATTTTATAATTAAGCAATAAAGAATGAGGGGGTGTGGTATATGGCCAATATACCACTGCTAAGGGCTGTTTTTAGGCATGATGCAAGCAAGTTTTCTGAGCTATGAATATTGAAAGCTGTGGTATATTAGACCATATGACAAAAACATTTAATTACATCTAATTTTATTGGTAAACCAGTTTATAATAGCAATAAGGCACCTTGGGGGTATATGGGCAATATACCAAGGCTTTCACCCAATCAGCACTCAGGGCTCGAAACACCAGGTTTATAATGGCTAGCAGTAAAAATAAATATTTTGTCATACCCGTGGTATACGGGGTGTGGTATATGGCCAATATACCACGACTAAGGGCTGTATCCAACCACTGTGTGTTGCGTCGTGCCTAAGAACAGTCCTTAGCCATGTTATATTGGCCATATACCACACCCCCTTGGACCTTATTGCTTAAATATACCATGGCTAAGGGCTGTTCTTACTCACAACGAGAAGCGGAGTGCCCGGATGCAGCCCTTAGCCATGTTATCTTGGCCATATACCGCAAACCCTTGAGATGCCGTATTGCTATTATGAACTGGTTACAAACATAAATAAAACAGTAAACTAGTATTTTTGCCTCATACTCGTGGTATATTGTCAGATATACACAGCTGAAATGCTGTTTCAGCATCCAGTACCCAAACTACCCAGTTTATAATGTCTTATTATACATACCTGTCCCATCATGGTCTCTTTGTACTGCTTCTTCTGGGTGACCTTGATGGGCGGCAGCTTGGTGACGGCTGACACCAGGAAGTTCATGAGGATGTCCTCACAGTTAGCCAGCTGGTCCACCATGCCCTTCAGGCTGGCAGGCAGGAAATTGGTGTACAGGAAGTGGTAATATCTGAGGAGGATAGTGAACAGGAAGTGGTAATATTTGGAGAGGGAGAAGAAGAAGAGTTGAGAGGGAGATTTGGAGGTATTTGGAAAGACCTGGGACTCACTCAAGATTAGAGTTTGGATCGATTGATTGAGTTAAAAGCTAATCAAGGAGTTCAATGTACGTTTTATAACAGTGCTGAAATGAGTCTTTGTTGAACAACTGAATGAAAAAGAATGTAATGAGGGTTGGGACAGGATCAACGATGCACCACTCAACATGACTGATGTACAGTATGTGGCCTCAGGCTACCTACTACAGTAGTGTTCAGTGGAGGTTTATGTCACTTTCAATTGTGTGTGATACCTTTCCATTCCAGCCATTACAATAAGCCCGTCATCCGATTTCTTAATCCACCAGCCTCCACTGGTAGTCAGTGCTTGTCTTGGGCACGAGCTTACCAGAAAAGAGTACTGGCACCTCAAATGCTCTACTGCTTGAGTTCCTGCACCTGTTATAGAATATTAGCTCAGAAAGTATTGTGAAGCTCCTGTACCTAAATATAAACATTACCAGCACCCAAAATAAGTACCGGCACCTATTTCAGTCCAAGTCAAGCACTTCTGGTAGTGTAATACTGTTGAACAGGGTGAAGTTGCACCTATACACTGATCTTGGGTCAGTTTTCTGATCCTAGATCTGTACCTAGGGGAAACGTCACCCTGGAGCTTGTACTGTAGCCTACTGCACCTGTGGTAGATGGCAGCTCCGGTCAGCACCATGGAGTAGTCGTTGGTCCACTTGGAAGTGTAGCCCCAGCGCTCTTTGTTGCTGTCCCAGAAGTGGCTCCGGGCCGGGTAGCCCACCAACCTCTCTGGGAAGCTCTGCCACACCGTGAAGGCAAAGTCCACCTGAGGAGGAAGACAAATCCGCTAGCAGACATCATGGATTCCAGTCATTGCACTAGCGCTAGTTAGCAACTTCCTTCAAACTGCACGCAGACATTAAAATGGTGTCCACGAGTTCATCTGACTCTGGAGAAGTAGATAAAGAGCCTCATAGCCAAATTCCCAAAGTATCCGTTTAATACACATTTTATACACTCAATGAATGCACACTCTCCATTTATTTTTTATTTAACTAGGCAAGTCAGTTAAAGAACAAATGATTATTTACAATGACGGCCTGCCCCGGCCAAACCCTCCCCTAACCCGGACGATGCTGGGCCAATTGTGCGCCGCCCTATGGGACCATGCACAGAGCTTATAGACAGATACGCGCCCTCTCTCGAATGCCTCGTCACACAAACGCATTACACAAACGTGTTTTCAAAAGCCCTCTGCAGTTGGCTGACCTCTCGCTGGTTGATCAAAGCATTTAAATAAATAAATCAGAGAAAACAGACAGGGTCAGCCTGGTTCCGGCAGCAGCCAGACAGAGCCTGCGTCCCAAATAACACCTTCCTCCCAATAGAGCACACTATAGTGCACTATGTAGGGAACAGGGTGCCATTTGGGACACAGGCAGCGGCTCCACCAGAAACGGAATTAAGAAGTGTGTAATAACAGCCACAAAAACAGCCTTTATGGGCTCCCACTCAAAACCTCGTCTCGGCAACATCTGTGTTCTCATGGTGTTATGCCAAACTGTGTGCCTGACTCAGCTCGAGGAATGAAGAGAAAAGCCACCCCAGGAAGAAGAAATTAAACCCTTATTAAAACAGTCACAATGGTGGTTTCCTCAATATGCAGGGGATCGCGACGTGATAAAAGATGCCAATTAAACAGAGAGATGGGGAGAGCAAGAAATGGAGAGAGTGAACATGAGAAAAGTGTAAGGGGTGGGAGGGATAGAGAAAGAGTATGAGAAATTGCTAGAGATAAAGAGGGCAAAATAAGAGAGACAGATGGATCCCTAAGTACTATATAAGAGAGGGGGGTAAGAGAAAGTTGCATGCGGGACAACAGTGAGGCAATGAAAGAGGTAGGTTTGGAACTCACTATACTTTCACTCGCTTTCTCCCCATTTCTGTACTCTCATAGGGACAGCCAGGCTTGGTCTCTGTCAGGCGTGTAGTGCTGCCTGGAGAAGTGGCGCTCCCTCACTTTTTTCAATTTGAGAATACACAGCTGGTGAAACTATTTCTGGAAAATTTTATAAATTACACTGAACAAAAATATATAATGCAACATGTAAAGCGCTAGTCCCATGTTTCATGACCTGAAATAAAAGATCCCAGACATTTTCCATAGGCACAAAACATTTATTACTCTCACATTTTGTGCACAAATTTGTTTACATCCCTGTTTGTGAGCATTTGTCCTTTGTCAAGATAATCCATCCACCTGACAGGTGTGGCATATCAAGAAGCTGATTAAACTGCATGATCATTACACAGGTGCACCTTGTGCGGTGGACAATAAAAGGCCACTAAAATGTGCAGTTTTGTCACACAACACAAGGCCACAGATGTCTCAAGTTGAGGGAGCGTGCAATTATACTGACTACAGGAATGTCCACCAGAGCTGTTGCCAGATAATTTAATGTTCATTTCTCTACCATAAACCACCTCAAACGTTGTTTTAAATAATTTGGCAGTACATCCAACTAGCCTCTCAAATGCAGACCACATGTATGGCGTTGTGTGGGCGAGCGGTTTGCTGATGTCAACGTTATGAACAGAGTGCCTCATGGTGGCGGTGGGGTTATGGTATGGGGTTATGGTATGGGCAGGCATAAGCTACGGAAAACGAACACAATTGCATTTTATCGATGGCAATTTGAATGCACAGAAAGAGATCCTGAGGCCCATTGTGAGGCTCATTTTTTAAGGTATCTGTGACGAACAGATGTATATCTGTATTCCCAGTCATGTGTAGGCTGTCATTGTAAATAAGAATTTGTTCTTAACTGACTTACCTAGTTAAATAAAAAAATTGTGAAATCCATAGATTAGGGCCGAATGAATTTCTTAAAAAAAAAAACGATACCGATAACCAATATAAAAAAATGTTGCGGCCTTTTAAACATTCTAGTACAATTAAATAGTTAAACACACACACATGATGCGGTGGTCTAAGGACTGCATCTCAGTGCAAGAGGCGTCACTACAGCCCCTGGTTCGAATCCAGGTGTATCACATCCGGCCGTGATTGGGAGTCCCATAGGGCGGCGCACAATTGGCCCAGCGCCGTCCGGGTTTGGCCGGGGTAGGACGTCATTGTAAATAACAATTTGTTCTTAACTGACTTGCCTATTTAAATAAAGGTTGCACGCACGCACGCATGAAAAAGTTATTCTGTTGGCATTTAGGTATGTCCCCATTACCAGTAAAACATAATCAAAACCTATTTCTTTCACTCACTTGCTGTGCTGTTACGTTGGTCATTTGTTCAATCGTTTCATTCTCAACCAGGATTTCTATGGAACACTGTTTGGGTCTTTGCGTGTCAAAAAATATACTATTTGACGTGTCAATTAAGCTTGTTGACCAATCAGGACCTGAATATGACTGCAGGTCACATTATTTAACGTAGTTATTATACATTGATTACACTATCACTTGTATTTCATATGTCACATATGTTTGCTATGATACTGGTAAAGTTGTCTCGCGCACCTACGGTGCTGGTCATAACAAAAGCTAGCTAGCTCATGGATGCAAACAATGTTCTTCCACAAAAACATAGCAGAACGACAATCTGTTTCAGTAGCTATAATTAGCTAGCTAACTATATAGCTGGGTGTCATCATCTAAAATGACCCTAATTTATAAGACAGTTCTTATTTGATTAATGGTGGTCGGACCTATCTATGTGAAGCTAGCCACAATAAGGATTAGCCACAACAGTGGACTTTATGGTTAGCCTTCAAAATAAAAGTATGGCATAATTCTACTATTTGTATTCATTTGCATCACTGTAAATTACATACTTTTATTATGAAGGCAAACCTCAAATTCCACCATTGTGCCTAATCGTTATGGTTGCTAGCTTCACAACACAACCCTGTCGAGCCTCACTAGCCAGATGAAGCTAGCTGGCTGCTTATAACGTTAGCTTTGGGCAACAGGGTTAAGTTGCTGGCTAGCTATTTATTTTCATGAACTGAAGTTCAATTTCAATAGGCGAACATCAAGTGGCAACCTAGCTGATACTGCAGTTTCTACAGCTAAAGCTAGCTACCCCAGAAGTTGCAGTCGAACAAATTATGCTTTATTACCAATGCGGTATTGAAAACACATCATTCGTGGCTGGTGTTTGCAGACTTTTGTACAGCTTTGACAGTGCTACTGTATCTTTTTTGACACGCAAAGACCCAAACGGCGTTCCATAGTATGTATGTCGTAAAGCTAATAGCAGTGACTCTATTACTGTGTAACTCCAGTAGGGCAACATCTGAAAAATAGCGCACTTGGTAGGGTGTACCGGTGCTCGACCAGTCGGCGAAAGCCAACATCACCCACGACAGAGAACGGTTGATTGTCAAGGGCAATGAATCCCATTATCTTGTCTTTAATGGATTTTGCCTTTGAGTTGTCTCGCTGAAATTTTCTTACTCTTTCAAATTACTGCTCGACTTGTTGACTGCTCGATCCACACAGCAGACATTGTGGGCTAAGTTAGGAATGCTGTGTTGCACAAAATTTTACGTGGCGTCATTACGTCATGTGCATACCTATATAATGTAGGTACGTCAGCTTTGACATTGGTTTTGCACATCGGCGTTAAACCAGACATTGGCCGGGATTTCACCAATGGTGATTTTAAACCAGAGTTAAATGTCTGTGATGGAAAACTGAGGATGGATCGGCATTGTAATTACTCCACAACACTAACATGTGTTAGTGTGAAAAGAAGGAAGCCTGTACAGAATAAAAACAATCCAAAACGTGCAGCCTGTTTGCAATAACATGCTGACCAAACCGCATGTCCGCGTGCGCCATCGCGCACAAGTTGATTTTGTTCACCCACACCAGAAGCGATCAGAACGCGCAGGTTGAAATATCAAAACAAACTCTGAACCAATTATATTAAGTTGGGAACAGGTCAAAAAGCATTAAACATTTTTGGCAATTTAGCTAGCTAGCTTGCTGTTGCTAGATAATTTGTCCTGGTATATAAACATTGGGTTGTTATTTTACCTGAAATGCACAAGGTCCTCTACTCCGACAATTAATCCACAGATAAAACGGTAAACCGAATTCGTTTCTCATCATCTCTCCTCCTTCCTTCAGGCTTCTTTTTCTTCTTTGGACTTTATATGGGCGTTGGCAACCAACTTTACAGCATTACTACAACCTACCGGGGTGTGGACCTAAATTAATCTTTCAATCACCCACGTGGGTATATGCTCCTAAAAACCAATGAGGAGATGGGAGAGGCCAGACTTGGAGCACGTTGAGCGTCACAAATAGAAACAATTTCTATTTTAGCGCCTGGCGTGCGAGCAGTGTGGGTGCAATGATTGAACAACATTTAACATGTGTACATTTATTTTGCCGCGCACGCGACACGAGCGGTGTGGACAGCATGTAAGGCACAAAAGTAATTGTAAAAGTAAAATGTGGCAAAGAAATAAACTTTTTGTCCTAACTACAAAGCATTATGTTTGGGGCAAAACAACTAGAGGCGAAAGAGCACCTATTTACACCTATTTAGGCGAGGTGCTGGCTAGCGGAGTCGAACACTTAAAAAAATAAAAGGAGAGCCGCACACTCTAGGAGCTCAGATGCAAAAATATTTTATGTCCATCGTTTCGACAGACAAGCTGTCTTCATCAGGGTATAATGACAAACACTGCGGGGTGACTCGTTTGTATATAGTGTCAAAAGACAGACACAGGTGTCTGTAATCATGGTCGGGTGTGGCCTGATATCATTGGTTAATTCTCATATATTAAAATAGCATACAAAAAACAAATGGATAGCGTACGATCATAGATACAATTTGGCTACATGAGCCTACAAACATTTACAATAGCAAAATCACAATAAAATCACAAGAATGGCTTCCGATCAAAGTCTACGTTGAGAACGAAGGGAGCAAGGGTCTTTAAATTAAAGATCCAGGCAGCCTCTCGTTTTAACAATAAATTGTCGAGGTCACCCCCTCTCCTAGGGAGGGTGAAATGTTTGATGCCAATATAACGTAGAGACGAAATTTAGTGGTTTGCTTCCAAAAAGTGGGCCGCAACTGGGTAAGTCGAGTTTTTGCACCTAATGGTGCTACGATGCTCCGAGATTCATACGCTCTTTGTTTTACCCATATCATTTTTACCACAAGGACAAGTTATAAGATAAATAACTGCCTTAGTGGAGCACGTGATAACACCTTTGATTGGGATCCGTTTCCCTGTTAGGGGGTGTTTGAAGGATCTACATTTATAAGTGCCATTGCATTGAGCACAGCCATTACACTTGTAGTTTCCATCCAGTAGGGGCGCAAATAGACGTTGTGCAGGGATATCTTAGGGTGGTAAATCAGAGTTTACCAATTGATCACTAAGATTTCTGCCCCGCGAGAATACGACCAAGGGAAGGTCCGAAAACACATTACCGATACTATCATCGGATCTTAGAATGTGCCAATGTTTGTGAACAATCCCCTTAATTTGTTCAGAGCACTTTGAATAGCGGGTATCGGGAACGCATAGAGTGCTTCTTTTTGCGAGACTGACCTTGAAAAAGGTCATGTCTCGTTTTGATGGCAGTATTAATCTGACCATTTTTGTACCACCACTGAGTACTACTCTTCATATTTTCAAGCATGGTGGTGGCTGCATCATGTTATGGTTATGTTTGTCATCGGCAAGGACTAGGCAGTTTTTTTAGGATAAAAAGAAACAGAATAGAGCTAAGCACAGGCAAAATCCGAGAGGAAAACCTGGTTCAGTCTGCTTTCCAACAGACACTGGGAGACAAATTTACCTTTCAGCAGGACAATAACTTAAAATTCAAGGCAAAATATACACCGGAGTTGCTTACCAAGACGACATTGAATGTTCCTGAGTGGCTTAGTTACAGTTTTGACTTAAATTGGCTTGAAAATGTATGGCAAGACTTGAAAATGGCTGTCTAGCAATGATCAACTACCAATGAAAGAGCTTGAAGAATTTTTTAAAGAATGGGCAAATATTCTACAATAAATTTGCAATAATCTTAGACTTACCCAGCAAGACTTGTAATCGCTGCCAAAGGTGATTCTAACATGTATTGACTCAAGGGATCGAATAATTATCTAAATATGTGGGGTTTTTTAAAGTTAGAATTTTTCTTCCACTGAATATTTTGTGTAGATCGTTAAAAAAAGGGACAATTTAATCAATTTCAATCTCACTTTGTAAAAACAAAATGTGGAAAAAGTCAAGGGGTGTGAATACTTTCTAAAAGGCACTGTAGCCTACAAGGCAGGCTAACAGTTTGTTAATAACGCCATCTGTTCTAATTCGCTCACGAAACAGTAATTCTAGAAGATCAAAATCCATATTCCAATGAAACTGATTGAGATCAATCAAATGACTGGCATGGAGATGCAGGTGGGACGTTTTACCGGTAAAACGTGAAGAATTTGCATTAACGACAAACAGTAAATGGCCTATTTTGAAAAGTAGGCCTAAGCCTAACTTGGTCTTTGAGGCTATTGAAACATAGAAAATGTTCTTTAGACAATATGTGTGGGCATAGGCAGACATTGCAATTGGAGGATGCATTTTATACATATTCTATTCTATATTTAATTGGCTTCATCTGTCGGTACAAACTTTGAGGAAATGATGTCGTCATAAAAAAAAATGCGCTCCCTCACTAAAATAGCACTACACCACTGGTCCCTGTGCTGACACAGCACCACACAAAGCACCGAGGGCCCTGGAGTAATGCCAACACTGACATCATCATTATCCCCCCCATCAGCAGAACAGAGCAGAGGCCACAGCAGCCTGGTGTGCCACTACACTGACAGGGTGGGAGTGAGGGAGGGAAGGAAGGAAGGAAAAGAGGGGAAGGGAAGGGTAGCGAGAGAGAGAGACAAAGAGGGTTGAGAGATGATAATAGAGATAGGAGGAAAGAGACAGAGACAGAGAAGGCGAGAAAATGGGGGAAGGGGGAAAGCTACATGGGGAGAGAGAGAGTGGCCATTAAAAAACAAACAGCATGAGGTGGAGTGAGGTGAGAAAAGCAAGGAGTTAAAGGGTAGAGGAAAAGCAGGGGAGCGCACCAGAGCTCTGGAGAGAAAGTAGTCCCCCATTCCAACACAGTAGTATCCTTAGTGATGTGTGGAGGAACACTAACCTCTGTGGTTGAGAGTACAGTGTCCTCATCCAGGCTGAGCACGGCGTCGGTGACAATGGTCTCGTAGGGCAGGAAGCGACTGCTCATCACCTGCATGGGGAGACAAGAGAGTACACAGGGTCAGTACACTGTCCTCTGTAGCTCAGTTGGTAGATCATGGCGGTTGCAATGTCCATAGTGGGCTCGATTCCCGGGATCACCCGTACGTAAAATGTATGCACGCATGACTAAGTTGTTTTGAATAAAAGCGTCTGCTAAATGGCATATTATTATATACTGAACAAAGATCGAAACGCAACCATTTCAACGATTTTACTGAGTTACAGTTCATATAAGGAAATCAGTCAATTGAAATAATTCCTTAGGCCCTAATCTATGGATGTCACACAACTGAGCACAGGTGCAGCCATGGGTGGGCCTGGGAGGGCATAAGCCCACCCACTGGGGAGCCAGGCCTAGCCAATCAGAATGAGTTTTTCCCCACAAAAGGGCTTTATTACAGAGAGAAATACTCCTCAGTTTCATCAGCTGTCCAGGTGGCTGGCCTCAGACGCAGGTGAAGAAGCCGGATGTGGAGGTCCTGGGCTAGTGTGGTTACACGGGGTCTGCGGTTGTGAGGCCGGTTGGACGTACTGCCAAATTCGCTAAAACAATGTGGGAGGTGACTTATGGTAGAGAAATGAACATTAAATTATCTGGAAACAGTTCACATTTTAGAGTGAACTTTTTAGAGTGAACTTTTATTGTCCCCAGTACACGGTCCACCTGTGTAATGATCACGCTGTTTAATCAGCTTCTTGATATGCCACACCTGTCAGGTGGATGGATTATCTTGGCAAACGAGACATGTTCACTAACAGTGTCACGTTGGCATAAATGATTCGGGAGACAGGCGCAGGAATGCGTAATATTATTTTTTTATTAAGCCCAAATTACAGCGTTCCGTGTAAAGGCACGGGGACGAAGACCGAACAAACACGTAACAAAACACAGGGTAGAAACCCAAAACAAAAGAGAGTGAGGAGTACCTCGAATAAATAACACGTGCCGAATGATTATCACACGGGACGAGACCCGTAATCATCTGCGCAATCCACAATGGCACGAAAGCCCGAAACACACACGCACCAACGGACATTATAACAATAATGGACCGCCCAATGGAAACCAAAGGGCACAAGTACTAATCAGTGGGAATAGGCGACAGGTGTGCGTAATGAAAGTTCGAAAGTTCGAGTGATCCGTGACAAACAGGGATGTAAACAAATTTGTGCAATTCTTTTTTTAGAGAAATAAGCTTTTTGTGCGTATGGAAAAATTCTGGGATATTTTATTTCAGCTCATAAAACATGGGACCAACACTTTACATGTTGCGTTTATATTTTTGTTCAGTGTATATTACAACGGCACAGCACAAGGGTCTATACATAAAGCACTGAATAGACATGTCCCAATAGACATGAATGAATGGGTTCCTTTAAGTCTTCTACTCTCCTTTCGTGACCAGGTATGAATATGGTCAAAATATGGTGGAAACCTTACTATAGAATAGATTGGATTGAGATGCTTTGCTTGAATGTTGTGAAACCCTACAAAACACACACTAGCTGAAGTAGTCCTCGTCTTACACACGACACAATTTCCCCTTTCCTGATTGTGACAAACCCGTATTTTCAATTTCTATAATATAAGACAGCTTTAAATATCTACAAAAGTATGTATAGTTAGTATAGTACGGGTAGCAGAGGGTTGGTGGGGAGTGTGGAGAGCTACATTGGGTAGGTAAAATACCGTCTTAAATGATATGTATACAATACATACATTTACTGACTGAGCTGAAAGCCAAGGGTGGAGAAACACACACTCAAGTGCATGTATCATGTATATTCACTAGAAATCAAACACACCCCACACGTACACACAGCCTCACGCACTCATTCGGCCACAGAACTACACACATGCATGGGACACAGACACTTCACACACCCCCCCCCCTCCTTTCAAACGCTCCGTATAACAGCCACACGCTTCCTTGTAACCTTTTCTCTGGAGACAACACTCAGCTCTGAAGGTCGGGTCATTCCAGGAATCCCTGTTCTTTCGAAAAGCTACTGCTTACATAAAGTCTATGTGTGTGTGTGTGTGTGTGTGTGTATGTATATATACTGCATAAAGCATTGGGTAGAGAGACTAGAGAACACAGGATGATTAGTCAAAACAACACTTCGTACCCGCCGACCTCTACCACAAAGTGCCCTAAACGGAACACATCTCGAATGACTCAGATTGCTGTGTAACTGTGTGGCCGAGAAGTGCGACAAAAACAACTAACAAATAACACAAATGACTCCAAATGTCTACAATTCCCAGCCACGTTTTAGTCGCTCAGAGAGAGAGAGAGAGATTTGCACATCATAACAACACTATATATACATAATACGACATTTGCAATGCCTATTATTTTGGAACTTCTGTGAGTGTAATGTTTACTGTTCATTTGTATTGCTCATTTCACTTTTGTTTATTATCTACTTCACTTGCATTGGCAATGTTAACATGTTTCCCATGCCAATAAAGCCCATGAATTGAGAGAGAGAGGGGGGGATAAGATGAGGATGCAATTTCTTTCCCCATCACAGATGGTTTTAACGTTAGAAGTGTGACATGTTTACCTGGGGGGAGGGGGCTTGTACGCGCTAGGAATGTGAGCTCTTAGAGAAGGAATCAGCTTCCCACATTCCTCAGAGAGGGAGGAAGAAATAGGGGGAAAAAGAGAGAGGGAGGGAGAGAAAGAGGGAAAAGTATAGCGAGAGAGGGTAAAGAAAGACTGTGCGAGAGACACACCGAGACAGAGAGCGAGAGGCAACAAAATGTGTGGTGCAAACCACAATAACACTGTACCACTGGTTCTCGAGCCCCCCCCTTTCAAAGTAATGAGCGGTCATTCTGACTGCAACATTCTAACAGTGTAATTAATACATTTCATAATCATTTGGTTGTTTAGGAAGGCCTTGGAGAGCAGAATACGATTGTTTTATTTATTTCAAATAACACAACAGCATTTTAAATAGTTTGTTACTGTAGGCTATGTAAACCCCCCCCCAAAAAAAACAATTATAATTAGGTGTTGAATAAACCATTTTTGTTGAATGCCTCTGTTACAACTCTGAAACAAGTGTTGGAACACGGTAACAGCTTCTTTTTAGAACGATAACGAGAAGACGAAATATGCACCAACCACCAAGACCAGGGGTCAAATGATGAAAACGGTAGCCGAAACATCATTATAAGCGACCAAGTGGCCTTGATAGTCACAATCAGCACAAAAAAAAGGAATAATAATGTATACAAGTGTTGATATGACTGCAGTAAAAAAATATATATTGTCAGCTCGTGCTTACGTTTTGTGTGTCTTCACGCAATGGCATCAGTTGGATTTCGTTTAGCTGTTACTCCTTGTCCCAACAGTTGACACAAATCTTCATAACAATCACTTGCTTGACACACTGACATACTTTTGTTTGGTTGTAGAGCGTAGTAGTCGCCTGTTTCCTCATTGTGTCCCGTGGTCTTGTCATTCTTCAGCCCTGTTGTGGAGTACAACAGCTGAGCAGGTGCCTTATTTTGTGCAGAGGGAGGGAGCTCCCGTCTCACTTTGTTCACGGTGCCGGCCAGACTAGTTTTCTTTGCAAGCAAGTCGCTCGCCAATGACAGTGAAGAAATAGTCCATGGTGACACTGCTCCCAATGCCAACGTAAGGTTCCACAAGCCTCAAAACGACATCTTCTGACACTCGCTAGCTCACATGAAGTGGATATTTTCCCAGATATTGAAAGACGTGCAGCATTTACAATAATGCACGCTCTCACTGTGCAGCCAACTCCAAAGTAGGTCAGAGTAGACTGATAAGACCGCTTGGATTCAGTGGATTGATATAGGGTACATACCATTTTAAAGATTAGAATTAGAGTGGATCAATACAACAGAATGGCCCCGCCCTGTTCTTCATTCACTATTGGTGATTACATAATTATGCATTGTTTGCTTCCCCTCGCTCATCAACTCACCCATTCTCCCCATCATACTTCATTTATTTAATCTGTTGTTATATGTGTGAAATTAGTTTCGGTATAGTTTCGGTTCAGTTTCCAGGCAATTATCGTGGGATTATCAGGTGGGCACTGCACTTTCAATTGTCGGGAGAAGGAGCGGAGCAGGCCCTACTGTTGGGAGAAGGAGCGGAGCAGGCCCTACTGTTGGGAGAAGGAGCGGAGCAGGCCACACTGTTGGGAGAAGGAGCGGAGCAGGCCCTACTGTTGGGAGAAGGAGCGGAGCAGGCCCTACTGTTGGGAGAAGGAGCGGAGCAGGCCCTACTGTTGGGAGAAGGAGCGGAGCAGGCCCTACTGTTGGGAGAAGGAGCGGAGCAGGCCCTACTGTTGGGAGAAGGAGCGGAGCAGGCCCTACTGTTGGGAGAAGGAGCGGAGCAGGCCCTACTGTTGGGAGAAGGAGGGGCAGCGGGGGAAAACCATAAAAAAAATGACATGACCTCCTAAAACTGGTTGTAACTCCAGTTCTGTTTGTGATATTAAGATTCTAACAACGATACTGTGTTATATAGACTTACTTAGGAAAGGTCAAGGACGGGGGGGGGGGGGGGGGGCAAGACTTAAAAAATGGCAGAGTAATAAAATAATTAAAATCATGCAGTCAAAATGACTGATTTAGCGTTTCTAGTGTTAAGCTGAAGAGTCGTAAAGCAGTGCCCACATGGCCACCATGCCAGCCCAGAGGCGCCAGAAATAGCTCTCCTCTCCTTCTGTGCCCCCACTACCAACCGCCAGGCTGGTGGCTCAGAGAGGCTCGCCACGTTTGGCTGGGACCGCCGCAGTAAACAACAAGCCAGCCGCAAGCACAACAAACCACAGACCCGGCTGTTCTCAACCCTGGCTGTTGTCGCCGACCCACAGCCCAAAACCACGCTCCCTCTGTGATTGACAGCGTAAGAAAACCACTCAGGGATGTGGAGAGAAACCAAAAACCCCGCCCACTCTGTTGTGACTGACGAGTGAGAGAAACCACTTGGGTTGATTGACAGCTCAACAAACGTTTTTGTGGCGTTAGAGTGAAGCAATGCTACAGGCTCTCAAACTACTGACTCAGATCACGCTTCCTGTGTCAACTTTGACCTCTCACGATGTGAGACACTTTAGTCGAACCCCCTACGGAACACTGACCGACTACAAAGCGTTGCAAAGATAATGTCACAACAGATCGTTAGAGGTTATTTCCTTGACAACTTACTTTCGCTAAACAGTGGCCCGTGGCATGGAATTGCAAAGTAAGCCGTCAGCTTATGACATCTGCTATGTCATGCATATGACAGCGTTATGCAGATCCAAAGTCAGAAGGTTAAGTCAAAGAACGCACAGTATGTCGATGCCTAGAAACTGCTTCTCCAATAGAAATCCCTGGTCACACTTGGAGGCGATGTCATGGCGACGTTAGCTAGCTAAGCTCACGCGTAGGAACACGTCATTGGGTCTAAGGGTTGTGTCGCGCCGAACTGCACATGTGCAGGCCGTCAAATTCAAAAAGGCACTCCTTCAATATAAGGTGGGAATAAATAACATGTTCACCTACTTAAGAGCTTGAATCTAGTTTGTGCCTTTAGAAAACAAGAAAATAAACCAAAGAAGAATTTTTCACTTCTGGTTTGTCGAGTCTGCTTCGCAAAGTGTTCCCGTAAGTATCGCAATGTTGGGCCTCTGGGTTCAGAAATTCTGTGCTCAAGTTGTCTAATGATCAAAGCATAGAGATACGCCAAAATGATGGCACTGAACAAGGCTTAGGGGCGCAGTAGAGCCAAAATGAATATATTTTATTTGAGGGTGTGTAGAGAAACCAAAATGGCTGCCCAGCTCTTGAACGGACATGCGTGCGAGGCAGGCTCACCTTGTTTTCTCCCTCGATGACAATGACGGGCACGGAGGTTGCAGGCCAGCGGTGCTTAGCAGGGAGAGGCTTGTCACAGTTCCACAGCACAATGATCTGAGACAGGAGAGAGACAGAGTGAGACAGAGAGTTGGGGAGAAAGGAAGAGACATGGAGACAGAAACAGCGATTGAGATTGAGATTATGGAAGGGGTGGGGGAGTTAAAGGTGTGAGAGAGCAGGAGAAAGAGATCTCACGAGAATCACAGATATGACATTCTAAAATTACACTTCATTTTAATTTACTAACCACATAACACTACATTCCCCCATTGTACGCCTTCAACATTTCATTATCCAATTCAAAACATATCTGACATTTAAATCCATCCAAACACCCCACAATTGAGAGCTTAAATAGGATTCCTTTTCAACAATCGCGCCTCAGATCATGTGTTACATGATGGCTACATGGGAACTGTGTGTCCCTGTGACTGACTTCCCTAACATGCAAGTATACCTTGGAGTTAACCTGAACGATCCGCTTCACTTTGATACCCGTCCACATTAGTGTTGTCACGATACCAACACTTTACTCCCAATACGATACCAGGCCAAGTATCACAATACAGAGTAGTATCACGATACCACAGGGGAAAAAACTATTCTGTGGCTTAGCGTCCTGTTCACCCCTTCCCCGTTTTTAAAAGGTTACGCGCATGTGCTACTGGGAGAAAGGGAGGAAGGAATATACAGTTTACATACACCTTAGCCATTTAAACTCAGTTTTTCACAATTCCTGACACTTTATCCGAGTACAAATCCCCTGTCTTACATCAGTTAGGATCACCGCTTTATTTTAAGAATGTGAAATGTCAGAATAATAGTAGAGAGAATGATTTATTTCAGCTTTCATTTCTTTCATCACATTCCCAGTGGTTCAGAAGTTTACATACACTCAATTAGTATTTGGTAGCATTGCCTTTAAATTGTTTAACTTGGGTCAAATGTTTCAGGTAGCCTTCCACAAGCTTCCCACAATAAGTTGGGTGAATTTTGGCCCATTCCTCCTGACAGAGCTGGTGTATCTGAGTCAGGTTTGTAGGCCTCCTTGCTCGCACACAGTTTTTCAGTTCTGCCTATAATCTATAGGATTGAGGTCAGAGCTTTGTGATGGCCACTCCAATACCTTGACTTTGTTGTCCTTAAACCATTTTGCCACAACTTTGGAAGTATGCTTGGGGTCATTGTCCCTTTGGAAGACCCATTTGCGACCAAGCTTCAACTTCCTGACTGATGTCTTGAGATGTTGCTTCAATATATCCACATAATTTTCCTCCCTCATGATGCCATCTATTTTGTGAAGTGCACCTGTCCCTCCTGCAGCAAAGCACCCCCCACAACATGATGTTGCCACCACCGTGCTTCACGGTTGGGATGGTGTTCTTCGGCTTGCAAGCCTCTCCCTTTTTCCTCCAAACATAACGATGGTCATTATGGCCAAACAGTTCTATTTTTGTTTCAACAGACCAGAGGACATTTCTCCAAAAAGACAAATGTTTGTACCCATGTGCAGTTGCAAACCGTAATCTGGCTTTTTTATGGTGGTTTTGCAGCAGTGGCTTCATCCTTGCTGAGCGGCCTTTCAGGTTGTCTATATAGGACTCTGTGGATATTGTTTTACTGTGGATATAGACACTTTTGTACCCGTTTCCTCCAGCATCTTCACAAGGTCCTTTGCTGTTGTTCTGGGATTGATTTGCACTTTTCGCACCAAAGTACGTTAATCTCTAGGAGACAGAACACATCTCCTTCCTGAGCGGTATGACGGCTGCGTGGTCCCATGGTGTTTATACTTGCGTACTATTGTATGTACAGATGAACGTGGTACCTTCAGGCGTTTGGAAATTGCTCCCAAGGATGAACTAGACTAGGATTTTTTGCTGTAGTCTTGGCTGATTTCTTTTGATTTTCCATGATGTCAAGCAAAGAGGCACTGAGTTTGTAGGTAGGCCTTGAAATACATCCACAGGTACACCTCCAATTGACTCAAATGATGTCAATTAGCCTATCAGAAGCTTCTAAAGCCATGACATCATTTTCTGGAATTTTCCAAGCTGCTTAAAGGCACAGTCAATTTAGTGTATGTAAACTTCTGACCCACTGCAATTGTGATCCAGTGAATTATAAGTGAAATAATTTGTCTGTAAACAATTGTTGGAAAAATAACTTGTGTCATGCACAAAGTAGATGTCCTAACCGACTTGCCAAAACTATAGTTTGTTAACAAGAAATTTGTAGAGTGGTTGAAAAACAAATTTTAATGACTCCAACCTAAGTGTATGTAAACGTCTGACTTCAACTGTACATGCATAATGATCTGCATGCCATTGTGGCAGAAAACACTGCATGAAACCCTCTACACTTCAGTTAACACAGACACACACTCCCTCACACACTTTCTCTCCCCCTCTCTCATAAAACACACACGCCTCTGTCCCAAACGTACACCCTGCTCCAGACTTTAAAGTTAGGCACCAAACAGAATGTAAGGGGCACCAGAAAGAGACCGATTTTTTTTATATAGTTAGGTTTCTATGAATCCTTTGACGCATCTCATGAGTAGCAGACCCTTCTCCTTTCTTCCTGTGCCAATCAAATGTGCATAGACCAACTGTCAAGTTACCAGGGTGATAATTAGCTAGGTAAAATGACTAAACGCTGTTTGTTATCAAACCAATAATTAGTGGGCCGGGATTAGGTTAAAACACCCCGCTCACTTGGTTTGTGAAATTATATAAAATGCCTGTGCAATAAAAACAAACACATTTGAGCTAGAGACGAGCCGTTTCCTTTGCTCTAAAGTTGCAAGCATGCCTGTCGCAAAGCTGTTTTTAAATCTCTGGCACTGCTGCGTGACAGCGAACTTGCAAAGCCTATACTCAGCTGGCCTGTGCTCTTGGTTATATCAGGGATGAAATGATATACAATGTATTAATTTTGCTCACTCTGCACACTGCTCCAATGTATCAAATGTACAAATGTAACAGAAGACTGATCAAGGCTCCATCCCCGCTCGCCATCAAGACTAAATTATATTTTAATAGATGTGCAGGAAGAGCGGATGGAGAGAAGCAGGTGAATGAGGGCTGGTAGGGGATAGTGCTGTGGCAGTCATTACATTTTGTCAGACCATTGAATGTCAAGCAAATAACTGTCGGTCTCACGGTAATTGACCGTTAATTAACATAAACACATTTAGCATCTCCTGTAGTCCATTTCAGAAGAACAGAATAGAGTACTCTGAGTTGTCCTTATGTTAGGCCCTGATCTGGCTATACCATATGGACGTGGGCTACACTAGTTAATTTAGCAGACAAGATTTTCTTAGAATTTTGTGGCATTATTTAATATTATTTTATAGTATGAAGAATAAAATTGAACATAGCTGAATAAAATAGAAAGGATATTTTCTCCAAACAATTTGAGGAAGTGCGCACATGCGGTTATTCTGTGTTGAGTGGTTAAAGAAACAGGTCCTCCCTATATGCTTAATTTAGAGTTATTTATGCAACTTTAGTTGTGATACAAACGTTGGGCTATATGTTTAGATTTTTAATACATTCTAAGGCTCCAATGATGATTTGAAAAAAGTCGCATGAAAGGCATGAGCTCTGCTTTGTTTTTTTTTGTGCAGGCTACACACACTTCATCAGTCTCTCATTCACAATTTGACAAGCACTTGATAATGGCTCTAATTTCCCGGCGGCATCCCCTTTGTGGCCGTAATGCTGCTAAAATGAATCCATGCCTTTTGCGGCCAGTGGTCGTTGTGCTCTTGGCCGGAATATAATAATTACAATTCCCTTCTCCCGTCAGGGTGCTCCGAAGCACCTCTCACTCACATGGCTCTCTCAGATATCTAAATTCTTATTAACCAAAGCCTGTCACGTAATCGGGTCCTTCTCACAAGCTACAAGTGAAGACAGACACATTGGGGACGCAACTGCGCGTATTCTTATCGAATTCCGGGGCGCATATTGAAGATGTTGGAAGAACTGTCCACATTTACTTTTCGTCAGCCAACAAGATGAGTAGGCCTAATGAACAACAAAAGCACTAGCCTATGTCAATCTATGATCCCCAATAGTACAAAAGTTGACTATTCTATTCTGTGCAAGAAATAAATATTCCAAACATAGTTTGGGACAGTTGTGGAATGCGATAGATCCCAAATTAATACAAGCATCAAACCACCTTTTAAAAGCAAATGAGGCTGATGAAACAGATCAGAGCATTTAGCTTAAAATGTGGATAAACTATTAGGCTATTTCTTCACATTAAAACTGCAGCAATGCAAAATGCAATCAATTAGCGGGAAAACACCATTCTCAAAAGTGACCGCAAATGCGATTATGCATGTTTTTTTACCTTTATTTAACTAGGCAAGTCAGTTAAGAACAAATTCTTATTTTCAATGACGGCCTAGGAACAGTGGGTTAACTGCCTTGTTCAGGGGCAAAACGACTGATTTGTACCATGTCAGCTCAGGGATTCGAACTTGCAACCTTTCGGTAATTAAAAATGTAAAATGTAATTATAAAGGTGCATTTTTAATGGTGAAAATGATCTTCCCCAAACTTGAAACTCACGAGCTGCGTACAGTGACTTTGGAAAGTATTCAGACCCCTTTAATTTTTTCACATTGAGAGCCTTATTAGAGCCTTATTCTAAAATGTATTAAATCGTTTTTTCCTCATCAATCTACACACAACACCCCTTAATGACAAACCAAAAACAGGATTTTATAAAAAATTGAAAAAAATTAAAACTGAAATATCACATTTACATAAATATTCAGACCCTTTACTCAGTAATTTGTTGAAGCACCTTTGGCAGCGATTACAGCGATTACAGAGTCTTCTTGGGTATGACGCTACAAGCTTGGCACACCTGTATTTGAGGAGTTTCATTCTTCTCTGCAGATCCTCTCAAGCTCTGTCAGGTTGGATGGGGAGTGTTGCTGCACAGCTATTTTCAGGTCTCTCCAGAGATGTTTGATTGGGTTCAAGTCCGGGCTCTGGCTGGGCCACTCAAGGACATTCAGAGACTTGTCTCAAAGCCACTCCTGTGTTGTCTTGCCTGTGTGCTTAGGGTCTTTGTCCTGTTGGAAGGTGAACCTTTGCCCCAGTCTGAGGTCCTTAGCGCTCTGGAGCAGGATTTCATCAAGGATCTCACTGTACCTTGCTTTGTTCATTTTTGCCTCGATCCTGACTAGTCTCCCAATCCCTGCCACTGAAAACATCCCCACAGCATGATGCTGCCACCACTATGCTTCCCTGTAGGGATGGTGCCAGGTTACCTCCAGATGTATTGCTTGGCATTCAGGCCAAAGAGTTCAATCTTGGTTTCATCAGACCAGAGAATCTTGTTCCTCATGGTCTGAGAGTCTGTAGGTGCCTTTTGGCAAACTCCAAGCGGGCTGTCATGTGCCTTTTACTGAGATGTGGCTTCCGTCTGGCCACTCTACTACAAAGGCCTGATTGGTGGAGTGCTGCAGAGATGGTTGTCTTTCTGGAAGGTCACCCATCTCCACAGAGGAACTCTAGAGCTCTGTGAGAGTGACCATCAGGTTCTCGGTCACCTCCCTGACCAAGGCCCTTCTCCCCCGATTTCGCTGTTTGGCCAGGCAGCCAGCTCTAGGAAGAGTCTTGGTGGTTCCAAACTTCTTCCATTTCAGAATGATGGACGCCACTGTGTTCTTGGGGAACTTCAATGCTGCAGAAATGTTTTGGTACCCTTCCCCAGATCTGTGCCTTGACACAATCCTGTCAGAGCTCTACAGATAATTCCTTCGACCTCATGCACTGTCAATTGTGGGACCTTATATAGACAGGTGTGTGCCTTACCAAATCATGTCCAATCAATTGAATTTACCACAGGTGGACTCCAATCAAGTTGTAGAAATATCTCAAGGATGATCAATGGAAACAGGATGCACCTGATCTCAACTTATTTCAAGTCTCAGAGCAAAGGGTCTGAATACTTTTTTATTTGTCATAAATGTGCAAAATTTCTAAAAAACAGTTTTTGCTTTGTCATTGTGAGGTATTGTGTGTTTTTTATTTTATTTAATCCATTTTAGAATAAGGCTGTAACATAACAAAATGTGGGAAAAGGTCAAGGGGTCTAAATACTGTATGTATGCCAGTTAGGCTCTACACCCGTTGCAAAGCGGATTAATGTGCTTAATTTTAAGAAGTTATTGGGCCACTTATCAAAACATATAGGCCTATGGGCTAGGCTACATGAGGTGTGTGACTATGACTTTAAAAAGTAGCACAAAAAAAAGCATGCGTTGTTTCTTGCCTTACTGCACACAAGCTGGGCATCATTCACAAGTGACAATATATCATTCACAAATGATAGGTTAATATTGTCACCCATCAGACTAATCTTGATTTAATATTTTCTTTACATATATACTACATGACCAAAAGTATGTGGACACATGCTTGCCGAACACCTCATTCCAAAATCATGGGTATTGATATTTGGTCCCCGCTTTGCTGCTTTAACAGCATTAGTGTGAGGCCGGGCACTGATGTTGGGCGATTAGGCCTGGCTCGCAGTCGGCGTTCCAATTATACCCAAAGGTGTTCGATGGGGTTGAGGTCAGGGCTCTTTGCATGCCAGTCAAGTTATTCCACACCGATCTTAACCGCCTGTGTGGTGGTAATGCGGTCACCTTAACAGTATGGAATGCGGCTGATATGCACATGAAAGTGAAGTGGACATTATTGGATCGGTGAATACAAGAGACTAGTAGTTGCTGTTGCTTAAAAAATTTACTGAATTTATAAACAACTGACTTCATAACAATTTTTAAACACCTGCCAGCGGGTTATTTAGCTCGGTAGGGCCGAAAATGTTGGTAGTATCACATGAAACGGTACTACGGTATTCTAAAATGTTGGTATCATAAGTTCAGTGTATCATGTATGTGTGTTTCAGTACGAGTGTGTGTATATGTGTGCCAGTGATGTGAGCAACAGACACAGTTCCTCTGTAAAACTGTGGAACACGCGCACTCACAGCAGGAAGTCCACAATCTCTGCATGCATGTCTCTGCCAGCGCCGTCTCAAAAGCTTTTTTGCTCCCAATTCTCTCCCCACCCTCTCTCTCTCCCCCCCACCCTCTCTCCTCTCCCCCTCCCCCCCTTTTACTCTCTTTCATTCTCTCCCTCCCTCCCTCCCATTCATTTATTTATATCCCTCTTCTCCACTTCCCGGCCCCCTCAACATGGAAGTCTTTGTGGGCTGAGAGTGAGATGATGTAAATGTTGATACTTTTCTTATGTACCTGGCTCTCCGTTTTGCATAGGGAGCCTGCAATCTAGAATACAAAGCATTTCTATATAGAAGGGAGGGTTGCACACCTCCCTACACATTTAAGAAGCATTAGGGAGTGTGTAACACACTATAGTGGACACAGCTATCGGACTTTGGTTTAATTCCCCCAGCCCTGGTTAAAACCAATACTTCTTGTATCCAGCTGTGTCACGGGGCTTTCAGACACGCACGCAGACAGAGAGAGATGACCAATCGGTACAGACCACCTTTCGAATTCAATCCACGTGAGTTAACGCTGAGGTGGTAGAGAGAGAGGTTGGTTATCCACTGGTGCTTGAGAAGATGTCCTTTTGTCTCGGCAATGATGCCACGAAATCCCTCACAGTTGGAGTAATATTGGGTTTCGGGAGAGTTCCCGACAATTGAAGGACATGAGCAGGAATGTGCACACACACAAACACGTTTGTGGCTTCTTACCTGTGCACAGTACTGTGATTTGGCAACAGACACCAGCAGCTTGAGGATGGGCTGGGATTGGGAGACCAGGGGGGTGACTGCGTGGATGACTGCCGTGAACTTGGGGTACGGTTTTATACCTGGAACATAAAACAGGTCAAAACGTACAGTATTACTGGTAAGGTTTGATACCTACATTACAGACAAACATGATATTTGTTCAAGTTGGATGGCTGGAACACAGACAAGCATAAAGTAGGATATTGACATCACTCGGTCTATAACTGAACAAAGGGACAAAACTATTGGTGATTCTCAGAAGTTCAGCCTCTAGGTACATTTCTTCGCCAAATCATCAGTTTGTTCAAAGTCATTATCCTCAATTACAGCAGGCATAAAAATAAATACATTTCTGTGAGAAATCATTCTAAACTAGACCTAAAAATGGTTCGTTCTCTGTATGTTTTCACATTGTAGTTATTGGTGGCTAGGCTTCGGTATTTACTTGTAGGCCATGCTTACATAAACGGCTGATTTGTGACGTTATTATTTACGAGATGAAAGGAGACTCCTTATTAAATGATTGATCTCACTAGGTGTCCAATTCATATCCAGAACACAAAATCATTTTAAACTAAGGGGTAGAGGCATTGGCTCCTCATAATAACATATTGGATTCGGAGTGTCATTACGAGATCGATTCCCCTGTTTTATCGGTCTCATTTAGTCCTCCAACACTCCACCTTGTCTCTTTAAAACCTCCACATGCTTAATTGGTTGACGGCGAAAAACAAATGAAACTCACCGCGGGGTAATCCATGCTCGTCACCCCGCGATAATTGCAATATTTGCGCCTCGCGCTGAGGTGCTCGATCAAAAGGGTTGTGTATTGAGGGAGCTGACTACATCGACGAGATGACAATAGAGTTGCAGAGGTGAGAGTCCCAAATAGCACACTATCCCCTTTACGGTGCACTAGTTTTGAGCTGGGCCTATAGGTCTCTGGGTCAGAAGTAGTGCACTACACAGGGAATAGGCAGCCATTTGGGACGCGTTAAAAGGCCTCCGAGGTCACAGATTGTTACAGAGGCGCAGTTTGTGTTGGTGAACTGGCGCAGCGGTGTGTGCCGTGCTCACTGAGTGAAACGAACGACTGACTGACCATTAGACGTGTCAACGGGCCCTAATGCGAGCATCAATCAAGGGTCGTTCGAGTAACACGCCGTTATAGCCACTGTAACAAGTCAATTGATCTCGTGGGACAGCGTCTCGGCTACGTAGTCGTTTAAGACTGTCACAGCTGGAATCCAAGGTTCTAGAAACAGACGCTTGTCATTTAAAAAAACAAAAAACATTTGGACGGAGTTAGCAGTATATCACAGGCTAAGGGAAATGTTTAAGAAGACACAAGGACTCTACCCATAACATAGACAGCATGTACCTACTACTTGACCAAATACACAACAAAATGAGATGAGATATTCTGGTGTGGCAAGGTAACTTCCCTTGTGTAACCCTAGTATGTCTATAGCTCAAGACAATCGGTAAAGGACTGCTGTTACACAGACACTGAACGACTGGTGCTACCATGCAATGAATGCGATGGAGGAGTGGAGTTTTTCCCGAGCCAATGTGTCCCTGCTTGGGCTTGCTCTTTGGGATCCAGAACGGGTAACTGTAAAAAGCACTCTGTGACAACAGCTGGTGTGAAAAGGCCATACAAATACATTGGATTGATTGGTTGATTGAGAGGAGGGGGGACTCACCTAGGGCGGCGTAGTAGAAGGGGAAGTCTCCCAGGTGGGCAGAGTACTGTGGCAGGGCGAAGAGCCCCCCGGGGTGGCTGTTCCACATCAAGGTGCTCCTGGACTCCTGCTGCAGCACCCGGTCCTGGATGATCTGGGGGCAAGAGGAGATGGGCAGAGGTTAAACCAGTCCCTCCAACAGAACATTCATAGACACTAAAACGCCAGTCACTCAAAACAGATACACTGGAGGTTCTACTATTTGTTCATACACCACTATATTATTAGCATTAGTTGTGTGTCCAGTAGAGAGAAACATTCTGAACGTTGCAGATAGCTGCATAATGTAATGAACCAGAGTTCCCCAGCCCTCTTCCTGGAGAGCTACCGTCCTGTAGGTGTTCGCTCCAATCTAGCGCACCTCGTTCTAATAATTAGCGGGTTGAGAAGCTGAATCGGGTTAGTTACAACTGGGGTTGGATTGAAAACCTAAAGGAGAGTAGCTCTCCAGGAGCAGGGTTGGAGAACCCTAGAGTAGACTGACACTGTTTGGTACTCTTTAGATCAGGGTTTCCCAAACTTGATTACCATACTTTATGTCTTGACATTATTTCTTGCCTTTGTTTACATCCGCAATGCTCAAACGTTTCAGCCACTTGATGAAGCCCCAGTAATACAGCGAGACCTCTTACATACAAGACATCCAAATAAACCTGGAACTCAGTACCAGTATGGGCAGCAGTCAGTCATACAAATAGAAGCTGTGCCCAAAACGTACTTCAAGCACGAAAGAACAAAACAGTTCAGTGGTACATACAGTGAAACACCAGTCACTCCAATGAGGAGTCCATTCCCCTTACAAATAGACCCCAAATAGTCACTCACACATCCAAACACCAATACCAGACTGGCCATTTTCCCCTGTTGCTTTCTGAGGTGGGGGATGCAAGTTGCTGCTGCTGTGGTATCGAGGCACGACAGAAAGCGATATTACCGCCGTGCCCTTGAGCAAGTGCTAAATCGCTTCCGTAAAACGTACGCAGGTTTGCAGTCGTGTTTTTAGGCTCTCTATTGAATCCTACGGTGGCGGAATAGGTGGCGGGGTGACTTGGCCGTTGGCCTGGTAACAACGAGTAACGTCTCGGGTGGTTGTGGATGGAAAGCGACGGTGGGCGGTTCGAGAAGGGAGCTAATAATACCGCTTGGAGGGGTCCGTCTTTGTTTATTTAGCTCCCCGTTAGCTTTCGCAGAAGCAACTCGTCCTGGGGTCCACAAAAAAATAAACACAAGCAACAAAACACTTATGCACCGATAGACAAGGACCGTCACAAAATTTGAAATAAACCTATTCAAACAACAAACAAAAAAATTATACAAACAATAAAACAAAAAATGTGTGTTAAGAGTGTGTGTCCTCTCACAGTCCCCGCTGTTCCATGAGATGTTGTTTAATCTGTTTTTTAAAAAGGTATTTGGCTGTTTGCTGGAGTAATAGGAGTTCCATGCGATCATGGCGCTGTAGAATACTTTAATAATATTGACAAAGCAATATCAAAATTAATCTGCAGAGGTGGGGATAAGAAACGAGAGGCGGTTTTCCCCTGCTACGGCCCCTCAGGCCAGTCAATAACCATTTGCCTCAGCCCAACAGATTAACTTGGAATCCTTTAGCCTCTCGATAAAAAGCACTCACCACCTTAAAACGAGGGCCTTAAGACCTTATGAAGGGCTATTTTTCCTGCATGACTGAACTCCTTCCCCTTGAGCGTCCTAGCTGAGCATGATGGACGACTCAATCTAGCCTCCCAACAGCTACAATCAGCCAATTAGGAGGATAATAGATAAATCCCCTCTGTTTTGGAAACACACTGTAATTCCGTTTAATAGGTGTGCCGGGAATCGGCAGGAACAGGGAAGGCTCCGTTGGCTTTGTGATTGGTCAAAACGTCTCAACTTCCTGAAAGGAAACGCAACGTGATTGGTTGGGCTTGTTCTCTTGCTTGGGTTACTCGCTCACCAACTCAGCCGCCCGCCACACAGACGCTGGTTCCTGTGAGTGTGTGAAGTTGTGAGAGGATGACACAGGGAGTGTGTGAGGAGAGAGGTTGTGTGTGTGTGTGTGTGTATCGGCCTCGATCTGCAGCCGACTGAGCGTGACACAGCCGAATGAATAACCCATGCCGCTCGTTATCTCGGGAGCTGCCAAGGCAACGGCATTAACATACACTACATGAACAAAAGTATGTGGACACCTGCTCTAATTCCAAGATCATGGGCAATAAAACGGAGTTGGTCCCCCCATTGCTGCTTGAACAGCCTTCACTCTTCTGGGAAGGATTTCTACTCGGTGTTAGAACATTGCTGCAGGGAGATGCTTCCATTCAGCCACAAGAACATTACTGAGTTTGGCCACTGATGTTGGGCAATTAGGCCTGGCTCGCAGTCGGTGTTCCAATTCATTCCAAAGGTGTTCGATGGGGTTGAGATCAGGGCTCTGTACTGTAGCATTAAGATGTCCCTTTACTGGAACTAAGGGGCCAAGCCCGAACCATGAAAAAAAAACAGTTCCAGACCATTTTTCCTCCTCCACCAAACTTTATAGTTGGCACTATGCATTAGGGAAGGTAGTGGTCTCTTGGCATCCGACCAAGCCCAGACTCGTCCATGGTGAAGTGTGATTCATCACTCCAGAGAACATGTTTCCATTGCTCCAGTCCAATGGTGGCGAGCTTTACACCACTCCGGCCGACGCTTGGCATTGCGTATGGTGATCTTGGGCTTGGCTGCTCGGCCATGGAAACCCATTTTATGAAGATCCTGACGAACAGTTCTTGTGCTGACATTGCTTCCAGAGGCAGTTTGGAACTCGGTAGTGTGTTGCAACCGAGGACAGACAATTTTTACGCGCTATGGGCTTCAACACTCGGCGGTCCCGTTCTGTGAGCTTGTGTGGACTACCACTTCGCGGCTGAACCGTTGTTGCTCCTAGACGTTTCCACTTCACAATAACAGCACTTCTAGTTGACCGGGGCAGCTCTAGCAGGGCAGAAATTTGACAAACTGACTTGTTGGAAAGGTGGCATCCTATGACGGTGCCACCCTGAAAGTCACTGAGCTCTTCAGAAAGGCCATTCTAATGCCAATGTTTGTCTATGGAGATTGCATGGCTGTGTGCTCGATTTTATACACCTCTCGGCAACAGGTGTGGCTGAAATAGCCCGACGCGACTAATTTGAAGGTGTGTCCACATACTTTTGAATATATAGTGTGTCACCCCCCCCCGTCTCTCCCTTGAACCCGCGTATCTCCCTTGAACCCATTCGGCACACAAACAACAAAACGGTAAGTCACCCGGGCTGTGCCGTGTTACTGTCCCCCGCCCTCCTCCCCACCTTAGCACAGAGTGACAGCACGTCAGTGGGGTTAAGCCTGGGTGCCACCGCCGAGCTGGTGCCCAAACACTGAGACGGATGGAGACCTGTGTGTGAGATCGCAGCAATCCCAGGTTGAGACTAGTAGAGATAAAGGTGATTGGCGCGACAGATTAAAGATGTCCATCGGGTTGGTGCGGCTAGCATGAATACTCAGATTGACGATATGGATGAGATTGTGGGGCGTGATGCTAGTTTTGCTCCAAGGCTGTGTAGAAAATAGAGATACGTTTGAGATTGGTGCCATGCTATGGCGTAGACCAGGGGGTAGGCAATTAGATTCAGCTGCGGGCCAAATTTGGGAACGGAGCATAATTATAATCATTTGTACACTGCAAATTGACACCAACTAACCCCAAAAAGAGACTATATTCGAAAATAACTACCATTTATTTCATACCTTGATTACATTGAGACACAATCACACTTTTTTAATTCATGGGAATACTTTCTTAAATGAAACACATTTTTTTTTGCTGAATTCCTGGTGATTCTAGTCTTTTTTTACCGCCTAAAACAAATTGCTTGCCGGGGGGTTTTGGCATGCTGGCCCGCCTGTTGCCGACCCCTGGTGTAGACTGTGCCCTATGAGCGCAAGACGTTGAAAAGACGTTGAAGACGTAAATTAGGTTGAAAAGACATTCAAAATATATATATTTTCAACGTCTTGTGCTCATAGGATGATGCATTTGCAATCGTAGCGTGAGGTGTGCGGATGGCTGGTAGTGTGTGGATGGCTGGTAGTGTGTGGATGGCTGGTGGTGTGAGGATGGCTGGTAGTGTGTGGATGGCTGGTAGTGTGTGGATGGCTGGTAGTGTGTGGATGGCTGGTGGTGTGTGGATGGCTGGTAGTGTGAGGATGGCTGGTAGTGTGTGGATGGCTGGTAGTGTGTGGATGGCTGGTAGTGTGTGGATGGCTGGTAGTGTGTGGATGGCTGGTGGTGTGTGGATGGCTGGTAGTGTGTGGATGGCTGGTAGTGTGTGGATGGCTGGTGGTGTGTGGATGGCTGGTGGTGTGTGGATGGCTGGTAGTGTGTGGATGGCTGGTGGTGTGTGGATGGCTGGTGGTGTGTGGATGGCTGGTGGTGTGTGGATGGCTGGTAGTGTGTGGATGGCTGGTAGTGTGTGGATGGCTGGTAGTGTGTGGATGGCTGGTGGTGTGTGGATGGCTGGTGGTGTGTGGATGGCTGGTAGTGTGTGGATGGCTGGTAGTGTGTGGATGGCTGGTGGTGTGTGGATGGCTGGTAGTGTGTGGATGGCTGGTAGTGTGTGGATGGCTGGTGGTGTGTGGATGGCTGGTGGTGTGTGGATGGCTGGTAGTGTGTGGATGGCTGGTAGTGTGTGGATGGCTGGTGGTGTGTGGATGGCTGGTGGTGTGTGGATGGCTGGTAGTGTGTGGATGGCTGGTGGTGTGTGGATGGCTGGTGGTGTGTGGATGGCTGGTAGTGTGTGGATGGCTGGTGGTGTGTGGATGGCTGGTGGTGTGTGGATGGCTGGTGGTGTGTGGATGGCTGGTGGTGTGTGGATGGCTGGTGGTGTGTGGATGGCTGGTGGTGTGTGGATGGCTGGTGGTGTGTGGATGGCTGGTGGTGTGAGGTCAGTCTAGCATGAAATAGACACTTGGGAATAAACAGAGAGATTGCAGTGAGGCTAGCGTGACATTGGAACTCTGGAAGACAGAGGGAGATTGATAGCCGAGGAGACGGAGAGAGAAAATGAGAAAGAAAGTGGGTGTGTGTCTGTGTCTGTGTGTGTGTGTGTGTGTGTGTATGTGTGTCTCACCTCCAGAGTAGTCAGCACAATCTTCTCCATGGAGGAGAAGTAGGCCTCCCACAGGAACTGGGTCTGCTGCCTCAGAGCTAGGATCTTATCCTGATGGATGGAGCGCACCGTGGACGGGATCTGGAGGAGGACAGGAGGGGGACATTGTTAGATAGAGGGGCTGGAGAGAGGAGCTGTGGGTCGGGTGAAGGAGGGGACAACGCGCCATGGTCGGGTCAGAGAGAGGAGAGGGATAGAGGGAGGGAGGAGGGAAACGGAGCGACTAGGAAATGACCGTTTGAATTTTCTGTTGCAAAATGTTTTGCTAAGGTGTGTCTAGCCTCTAATGAATACGATCCCAGGCTGAGAGACACAGTCCGTGAGTGCACTCTCCGACTCATTGCGCTAACGCTAGTTATCATTGGCGTGCGAAACTAACTCCAACGTCCTTCATATTGCACGCAGAGACATACAAATGGTATCCACGAGTTCACCTGACTCTGAAGTAGTATCTTGCCGTATCCCTTTAAAAGGGGCTGAGGTGGTGGTTACGGGGATGGGGAGGGGTGTGCGTCGTACCTGCAGCAGGAGCCTCTCGTCCCCGATGACGGCCGCCGTGTTCCAGTTGATGATCTCAGAGAAGGGCAGCTCCCAACCGTTACTCAGCATCACAGGCACACAGGCTGCCTAAAGACAGAGATGCACAACACGGGGAGAGAGGGAGAGAGAGAACAATAGATTAGGGACATGGAGAGAGGCGTGGAGCAGAGATAAAAAAAAAATTGAAACAGACTTGGAAATCGATACAATAAAACAGCACACAGTTGGAGAGAGAGAGAGAACGTGACAGCAAAAAGAGAGAGAAAAAAGAGCAAGAGAGGGAGAGGTAACCAAGCAGAGGCTGGCCTTTGGCAGTGGCGAAGTAGAGGAGACTTAATGGAGGGGTAGAGGAAAGGCGAGAAGAGGAGAACAGCTGGTGCAGTGTGATGAGAGTTTGACGTAATGACAGCCCTGTCAATCAGGGGTCATAAAGGTGTCAGCTAAAACAGCACCGGCCCCCGGGCCCTGCTTTCGCTCTCACACTCTAACTCTCTCCTACATAACAGCACCGGCCCCCGGTCCCTGCTTTTGCTCTCACACTCTAAATCGCTCCTACAAACACACACACTAATACAAGTGGAGGCTCTTGCATTCACACTCACATCTGACTCGCACTCACCAAGGTAGACAAACACACACACACACACACACACACACACACACACACACACACACACACACACACACACACACACACACACACACACACACACACACACACACACACACACACACACACACACACACACACACACACACACACACACACACACACACTCTCTCGATGAGTGGAGAGGCTAGGAGATCTAGACTGAGTGGTGTGAGTCAGAGTGAAAGCGTAGGAGAGGGGCGAGAGATACAAGTGTATACTTTCTGTGGAGAAGTGTGCACTAATATTAGAGGTGATGAGTGTGGAAGTAGACAGAGTGGGAGGTGCACAGGTGTGCGACAGGTGTGAGAGGTATAGGCTTGTGAAGTGTGCACCGGTTGGCTCGAATCTCACAAGTGGATACGCTGTAGGTTGGGATTGAAGGGCACAAGTATGCAGCTGTGGAGTGGTACCTGGAAAGTGCATATGGAGCGGGAGTAAGTGCTTAAAAGGCGTGTGGTAAGCGTGTGGCATAGGAGAGGCTATGAGCGTTCTGTGGTGTGTGTCAAAGAAATGCCATTGGCACATTGGCAATACATTGAGGAGACGTATGGAGTGGGAGTACGTGTGGTACCGAAGGACGTATATAAGCGAGTGTAAGGGTTCTGCGATACTCGGAGGAGATTAAATTGAGTGGGTAGGACAGAGGGAGTAGAAATGCATTTGCTGTGTAAAGAGTGAAGTTGCAATGAATGGGGTTTCACTGTGTGAGAAAGACAGAGTGGGAACAAAACTCAGGCATAACACAGCACAGGAGTGAAGGGGAAAAAATGTGATAGTTACATAGCACAGTATCATTTTTGGACTATATATATATATATTATATCGATACTTTGACGCCACCTATCGATGTGTAAGGTAGCATTAGCTTGAGCTAGTCTGCTGTACCTGCGTCAGAAATCTCCAGTATGTTTCATCATACAGCTTTGTTCTCCATCTTCTTTTTAAACAGCGAGCCAACGTGGTGTCGGCACTTTTATTCCCATGACTGGTCAGAACTACATTTTCTCGTGCTCTTTCTCGTCTCCGCAGCAGACATATAGTGAGAAATGATGTTTGGAACATCAAATCGCGATACATATAGAACTGGTGAGAATCGCAATACATATCGTATCGGCACCTCAGCATCGCGATATCGCATCGTGAGGCCCCTGGCTAATCGCAGCCCTACAGCACAGGTATTGGGATACATACTGTGCATTCTGAAAGTATTCAGACCCCTTGACCTTTCCTACATTCTGTTAGGTTACAGCCTTCTTCTAAAATTGATTAAATTGCCCCCCCCCCCCTCTCAATCTACACACATTACCCCATAATGACAAAGCAAAAACAGGTTTAAAATAAGGTTGTAATTTATATTATTATTTTTTAAACTTCAATATCGTATTCAGACCCTTTACTCAGTACTTTGTTGAAGCACCTTTGGCAGCGATTACAGCCTCCAGTCTTCTTGGGTATGACGCTACAAGCTTGGCACACCTGTATTTGGGGAGTTTCTCCTGTTCTTCTCTGCAGATCCTCTAAAGCTCTGTTGGGTTGGATGGGGAGCGTCGCTGCACGACTATTTTCAGGTCTCTCCAGAGATGTTCGATCGGGTTCAAGTCCAGACTCTGGCCGGGCCACTCAAGGACATTCAGAGACTTGTCTCAAAGCCACTCCTGTGTTGTCTTGGCTGTGTGCTTAGGGTCGTTGTCCTGTTGGAAGGTGAACCTTCGCCCCAGTCTGAGGTCCAAAGTGCACTGGAGCAGGTTTTCATCAAGGATCTCTGTACTTTGCTCCGTTCATCTTTGCCTCGATCCTGACCAGTCTCCCAGTCCCTGCCACTGAAAAACATCCCCACAGCACGATGCTGCCACCACCATGCTTCACCGTAGGGATGGTTCCAGGTTTCTCCAATTGGGATGTTTCCAGGTTTCTCCAATTGGGACATTTGGCAGTCAGGTCAAAGAGTTCAATCTTGGTTTCATCAGACCAGAGAATCTTGTTTCTCATGGTCTGGGAGTCTTTAGGTGCCTTTTGGCAAACTCAAAGCGGGCTGTCATGTGCCTTTCACAGAGAAGTGGCTTCCGTCTGGCCCTCTAACATAAAGGCCTAATTGACGGAGTGCTCAGGGCTTGGTTTTTTGCTCTGACATGCACTGTCAACTGTGGGACCTTATATAGACAGCTGCCTTTCCAAATCATGTCCAATCAATTGAATTTACCACCAGTGGCCTCCAATCAAGTTGTAGAAACATCTCAAGGATGATCAATGGAAACAGGATGCACCTGAACTAAATGTTTAGTCTCATAGCACAGGGTCTGAACACTTATATGATATGTTTTTTGTTTTTAATACATTTGCAAAAAAAATAATAATAATCTGTTTTCGCTTCGTCATTATGGGGTATTGCGTGTAGATTGATGAGATTGTGTTATTTAACCGATTTTTGAATAAGGCTGTGACGTAACAAAATGTGGGGAAAGTCAAGGGGTCTGAATACTTTCCGAAGGCGCTGTAGGTGTGTGTCGAAGCCCACTCAACTGCAGTGCCTCCAGGAATCTTAAGGAGTCAATCTCTGTGCGTGTGTGCCTGTGTGTATGGCCCCACTCACTTGCAGCGCCTCCAGGAAGCGAAAGGATCCCAGGCGTCTGCCCCGAGGCACCAGGCAGAAAGTAGAGTTGTGCAGCATCTCTCTGTAGTCATATCTGTGGAGAAACACACATCATCAGTACATGTCACACACACACACACACACACACACACACACACACACACACACACACACACACACACACACACACACACACACACACACACACACACACACACACACACACACACACACACACACACACACAGTAGAGGCTGTCAGGTTTCTCTCCTATAATCATACACCCTCAGGACCACATGTATACACAGTACTAGCTATGCTCACCTTCCCGGAACACACTCACATAACAGATCACACCCCAGTACACAGTAAGTCCCTCAGCTGCATCATGTAACATCATTCATAGACAGGTACGGACAGAAGACAAATCTATTTCTCCATCACAAACACACAATCTTCGAGGGTTTCTCACTGCAGTGCAATTCCTCATCTCCCTCTTCCCGCTTGCTCCCTCCATGCCACTCCATCTCCTCCCCTCCGTCTCTCCAGTGAGGTGTGCCTTATTGCTATCCAAACAGAATGATCAACCCTGCCAGGGGTAACGAGCTGTGAGTGACACCTGCTACCAAGAGGCAAGCTCCTGCTGTGGTGGGTGTGTGTGCTTAAATCAGCCACAGAAGGGGGGGGGGGGGGGGGGAGTTGTGTACACACTACAGGACTGTCTGTGTCTGTCCGCGCGCTCTTAAATCATGCCCAGACAGAGGGAGTAGTGTTCACACTACAGGTGAAGTCACACAGGGTAGCAGAGAGTAGGTACACAGATGGGATGAGAATATGAAGATGTTTTACCCATTTCACACAGACAGCCGTTTACTGGGGCTTTAACCTCTACTGGGCCCAAGAGAAAGACTTTCTGCCCATCTTTCTCGCTCTCCTCTCCTGCCATTGGGAGAATCTCGATTGCATTTCCTTGATTCCTCTTCTCTCCACTCTGACCTTCTCATCCAATTGGTTTTGAGGAGGCGGAGAGAGAGAGCTCGCCAGGGATCGAGGAAATGCAATCGAGTTTCTTCCATTGTCTTTCAGTCCAATTCTCTCTTAATCACATTCACAAAGCCCTTTTTACGTCTTCAGTTGTCACAAAGTGCTTTTCAACTCTCCTCTCTATTCACTTTCTCCCTCTTCTCTCCTTCTGACCCTCCTAACTCACTCCCCCTCCTCCTCCCATTATAGCCACTACTGCAGAACTTGCAAGGGAGAGACAGCTAAAGACAGGTCCTTTAGGTTAGGAGGTTAAAAGAGTGGAGGCGGAAAATCATCTCATTTAGCACGGCCTATATGGGGTGAAGGTGAAAGGACAGTCATTCTCTATCCCCGTCTCTCTCCCTCTCCCCATGGTGTATGCAGAGAGATGCTGCTGTTTACAAACACTAACGGGTGTGTGTGTGTTCTTGCGTACTCAATCCGCACATAGGCTCGCGTAACATTGGAGGGCAATAGCCGGGACACGTCTACCGCTAGGATTCAAAGCACAAACAGGCACACACACACACACACACACACACACACACACACACACACACACACACACACACACACACACACACACACACACACACACACACACATTCACTCTCGCACACGGCAAGAACTAATAAAATGGCCTGCGCACCGCACTAGTCAGTGCTGAAAGTCACATATGTAATAGACAGTTAGAACACAACATGCATCACACACACCTCGGTGGCCACGTTTTGCAGGAGCGGAGTAGTGGACAACAGCTGCACACCCAAACATTGACATTCTATCACCTGTCGATGGAGACAGAGACGGGGATGGGGGGGGGCCACATACATATTTCTGCACCAGATGTCTCCCTGTGCAGCGCGGCCACCCTCGTGTCCCTCCTCGCCTTAATGCCATAGAATATCAAATGAGACAGACTGCCCTAAATAGCTGTAGCATCTCCCTCCCGAGCACATCTGGTGTTTGGGTTAACGGTTCAAGATAAGACGTGGCCTTGGCATCAGGGCGTGCTCAGAGAAAGCAACGCCTCAGTCGAGTAAGGACTTGCTGCTCCATATGAGAGTCTGGTCAGTTTCCTGCTGTTAGTCAGCAGAGCAACGTTTTATTGAAGTGTATGAAAGTGTATTCTTATTTTGTGTGTGATGGGCGGGTGCTGCTGGGAGCGAGTGTGGTGCGGGGACTGGAAATGCAAAACAAGCTCATGAGAACCGGAGGAAACTTTTTGAATAAGTCCAAAGTCCACACACACTATACCTTCGCTAACCTTTTACGGGGTAGACTGCACACTGATGCAATATACTCCATTTAACATGGCTTAGTTCATTGGTTTAGTTCATTTCTGTGCACTATCCAGGGCGAAGGAAGTAAGTGAAGCTCATCTGATGGACCTCTAAAAAGTCCACGGACGTAGCTAAGGTGAAGGATTAAGTTGCTAGCGTGAAAACTGTGGTTTGGCGCTTTAGCGGGAGGAATTGTTGCATTTCCATTGCATTCAGTAACATCTATGGATAACATTGTTAGGAATAGTATTGACGTCAAAACGGGAGAACCAAGGACACGGGTGGTTCCTAATGTTATGAGATTCTCGCTAGTGTTTACAGAACACGATTAGGATAAGGACCTGCGATTGTAACTGCAAGCGAATAACAAAAATAGACGACTGCAGTGTAGCCGTAATTATGAGTACATGTTGCATGGATTGATAAGGCATAAGAATATAAAACGTGTATTTGTTCTTAGAAATGTATGTAGATCTGCGCCTGTCTATTAATGCTATGTGTTGTCTTTTTTTAATGTTTATTGAATAAATGTAGTTCTGTACCTGTCCATTAAATGTTATGTATGTCGTTTTACATAATTATGTCATTCAGCTGTAATTGTCTATGAGTGGCTACGGATACAGAGTTTGTATCCCAATTAGCCCAGGTTAAAAATACGGATATTCCGCCCCTCATCCTCATTGCAAACATTGGCTAAACTGCGCAGGAGGCAGACAAGTAATGTTATTTTTTCCAGGAACTATGATATGGCAGCAACTATAAAGATTAGCCTACACCATCAGACAAAATGTGTCCAAAGTGTAGGGACAGCGTCCTGCTTGTGCAACATCCGTTAAAACATACAGAAGATTGTGGCCTTCATAATATATGTGTTTTGGAATGTTCTCGAAAAAAATCGCCGCGGGCTTTTCGTTTCAGCTGTTCAGAAATATGAGGCAGCTACAGCATCACGGTTCAGAAGAGGGTCAGTAAAGCGCGAAACGTGAAGGGAGTGGGAGTTTGAGCAGCAGCTTCGTTAGAAAAACAAATGTGTGCGAAAAATAACACGTGCAGTACGTGGTCCGGATCCTTAGCTTCAAGGAAGAGGTTACCGGAGAGTCGGGCAAGGTGTGGGCGAAAACTCTGTATCCGTAGCCACGGCCTTAATGTTATGTATTATGTCATGTTTTGTGTGGACGCCAGGATGAGTAGCTGCAGCTCCGACAGTAGCTAAATGGGGATCCTAATAAAATACTAGACACAGCTAGATAGACATACCTGCAGCAGACAGCCGATTAGTGAAAAATCTGTCGATGTACCCTTGAGCAAGGCACTTAACCCTAATTGCTCCTGTAAATCGCTCTGGATAAGAGCGTCTCCTAAATGACTCAAATGTAGAACATTTAAATTAAAACAGTCATGACAGCTAGTGTCAGCTTATGACAACTGATTTATGGATCTATGTATGGTGATAATGGTGTAGATTACACAACATGATTACAGACCTGTACAAACAGTAGGTGCATGTCTAATTCCATCTATATCAATACATTATCACCCTTGTACCATTTTGATATACAGTACCAGTTAAGTTTGGACACACCTACTCATTCAAGGGTTTTTCTTTATTTTGACTATTTTCTACATTGTAGAATAATAGTGAAGACATCAAGACTATGAAATAACACATATGGAATCATGTAGTAACCAAAAAAAGTGTTAAATAAAAATATTTTCTATTTGAGATTCTTCAAAGTAGCCACCCTTTGCCTTGATGACAGCTTTGCACACTCTTGGCATTCTCTCAACCAGCTTCATGAGGTAGTTACCTGGAATGCATTTCAATTAACAGATGTGCCTTGTTAAAAGTTCATTTGTGGAATTTCTTTCCTTCTTAATGTGTTTGAGCCAGTCAGTTGTATTGTGACATGGTAGGGGTGGTATACAGAATATAGCCCTATTTGGTAAAAGACCAAGTCCATATTATGGCCATAACAGCTCAAATAAGCAAAGAGAAACGACAGTCCATGAGTACTTTAAAAACGGGAAGGTCAGTCAATATGGAACATTTCAAGAACTTTGAAAGTTTCTTCAAATGCAGTCGCAAAAACCATCAAGCGCTATGATGAAACTGCCTCTCATGAGGACCGCCACAGGAAAGGAAGACCCAGAGTTACCTCTGCTGCAGAGGATAAGTTCATTCGAGTTACCAGCCTCAGATTGCAGCCCAAATAAATTCAAGTAACAGACACATCTCAACATCAACTGTTCAGAGGACACCGCGTGAATCAGGCCTTCATGGTCGAATTGCTGTGAAGAAACCACTACTAAAAGGACACCAATAAGAAGAAGATACTTGCTTGGGCCAAGAAACACAAGCAATGGGCATTAGACTGGTGGAAATCTGTCCTTTGGTCTGAGGAGTCCAAATTTGAGATTTTTGGTTCCAACCGCCATGTCTTTGTGAGACGCAGAGTAGGTGAACGGATTATCTCCGCATGTGTGGTTCCCACCGTGAAGCATGGAGGAGGTGTGACACTGTCAGTGATTTATTTCGAATGCAAGGCACATTAAACCACAATGGCTACCACAGCATTCTGCAGTGATACACCATCCCATCTGGTTTGCGCTTAGTGGGACTATCATTTGTTTTTCAACAGGACAATGACCCAACACACCTCCAGGCTGTGTAAGGGATATTTGACCAAGGAGAGTGATGGAGTGCTGCATCAGATGACCTGGCCTCCACAATCACCTGACTTCAACCCAATTGAAATGGTTTGGGATGAGTTGGACCGCAGAGTGAAGGAAATGCAGCCAACAAGTACTCAGCATATGTGGGAACTCCTTCGAGACTGTTGGGAAAGTATTCCAGTTGAAGCTGGTTGAGAGAATGTCAAGTGTGCAAAGCTGTCAAGGCAAACGGTGGCTACTTTGAAGAATCTCAAATAAAGTTTGATTTGTTCAACCCTTTTTTGGTTACTACATGATTCCATGTGTTATTTCATAATTTTGATGTCTTCACTATTGTTCTACAATGTAGAAAATAGTATAACATTAAGAAAAACCCCTGAATGAGTAGGTGTGTCCAAACTTTTGACTGGTACTGTACGTGTCATCTGTATACATGGACCCACTCTGACTTTAATACAAGAACTGGGTAAAAGTTATAGGATATACAGGGTTCTACCCTCAGTCTATTCTACTGTCTCAGTGAGAGCCAGAGAGGATGGGCCCTGACCCCTGACTTGTCCACTGCTTGCCCCTTCAGTCGGCTAGCTGGGGCACTTAGAAGGGTCACTGGTCCCCTGCTGAGGGATACAGTAGAGATCGCTCTCCTTTCTCCATCCCTCGTTTTTTCCCCCTCTCCTCCATTTTCATTTCTCTCAAACAGCAGAGCTCCGTCTTCCTGCTGACCTTGAGCTGCCGAGGAGGAAACCAACTGCTGAGCGAACCGAGGAGCCCACAGGCGGTGTGAGTGTGTGTTGTTTTGGTGTGTGTGAAAGTGTTTATGTGTGAGGGATAGATAGATAAAGAGAAAGACCGTGAGAGAGGGAGAAAAAGAGAAAGGGGCAGCATATGAGTGGGCTATTGTAAAGAATGCCGTGCTTTGAGTGAAAACATTGGTAAATGAAGTCAACATAGCATAATGCGGAGGAAATATGATTCAGATGAGATGGACTGAAAATTAGCCCTGATTAAATAAATGGTGTCTTTTACAGGTCTGATGCAATTAGGTGACCCTCTCAACCAGACCCACCGGCAACAACTTTCAGTTGCCATTGCAACACCCGTTTAGTGCCTCCGCTAAGAAGAGTGACTTAATTACATGCGTTCTGAACTTCATCCAGATGGACAAAAAAATAAATAAATCAACTTCTTTTTAAAAGAAACTCTTTCGGAAACAAAGCTCTTTCCTTCGTCCCCCTTTAGCCAGGTTTCTCAGAGGGAGGAGGTGGGGCTTTCCTGGGCAAGGCGCCAGCAGTGCACTGCCGTCAGGCTTGATGCAGTATGGGTATCTGACAGACGCTAGCTAGAGAAAACTCTCCCTCCGGGCCCGCTCGTTCTAAAGTGATGAAAACACAAAACCGCAAACAACCTCAATGTTCTCCAAAAACACAGAAAGTGATCAAAGTTAGGACTTTGATGAGGTTGTCACATTAGCCCAAGAGATCTCTCGTCTCTCTCCCAGTGTGTGCGCTGTGTGTGTTATTACCGTGCATGTGTGTGTATTGCCTGAAGAGGGCTAAGATGTGCTTTAGTCAGTCTGAAGACGCAAAGACGGTGAGGACCGGAGCTGTGTGGATTAACCGTAACAATGAGACGGGATGGAAGTAACACCGTACCACGGAGGATTAGGGCCACTGAGTGTGTCAGGCCTGGGAGCTAGCCGTATGCTACGGTCAGAACTGCATGACTGGAGGCCATGGGAGGAGTGCGCGTGCCTGCATGCATGCGAGAAAGAGAGCGCGCGAGTGTGATAGTGAATTAATAAAGTTAGATGCCTATAGGTATAAGAGAGATTAAGACTGAGCATATGGTGCGAGTAGGGCTGTTGCGGTGACCGTATTACCGCCACACCTGCAGTCATGACGACAGTAAAATTCCATGTGACCGTTGAGTCATGGTAATCTCCTTTTATGCACTCTGGACATGTGTTGGTAGTACCCAATGGCCTGGTACTCAGGGCTCTATTGTCCCGCTAACCACTCTGACATCCATGCAAATGCTATCGAAAATCACATCAAAACACATCAAAACTGTAGTGTTTTTAAAAGAAAGAAGTTCAACAACAGGTTGAAACTGAGTGTAAAACATGGTGGTTGTGCATGTTGTTTCAAAGCCTAACACAACGACTGGTTACCTCATGCTACGCTCCAAACGTTCTATCCATGAGTCTGGGAGAGAACATATAGGCCTAGGTGATGCTGTTTGTTCATTGATTGTGCAGGGCGGCTTACAGAGACAATTATAGTGAATTTTTGTATTTGATTTTGAATAGCCTAGTAATAGGACTTTTAAAAATATATTTTCATACGTAAATTAGACTGCCATTACCTTCAGCTACATCTCTCCACCATGTTTCCATCTCCTCGTCTTTCTCCCTTATTCCTTTCTCGAGCGCACAGAGAGACATGTCAACAGTTTAATGAAATATGTTTTGTTGTGAAAACATGTTACTATCGATGTTCCTGAACAGATTTCACTTCGTTTCCCAAATTAAGCTCTGGGTAGCAGCAGGAACAGGGTTGGAGAGCCCATGTCATACAGAGTTTGGGCGGAATAGAACCTGTTGTGTAGCGAGGCTGCATTCTCCTCAAACGGGGGATATTCCAGTGCATACTGATGAAATGTATTAGTCTGATGGGTGAAAATATGATCCCTTGATGAGAGAGCAGGGTGTGCAGCCTGAGGCAAGCAACAGAGCGCAAGCTTTCTTTAGTGACTTTCTTAAATCAAATAGCCTATAGTCACATCATGCATTGATTTCCAAGATATTCTAAGGTTTGCATCACTCACAACTAAAGTTGACAAATAACTTTCAAATCTAACGTATAGGACCTGTTTCAAATGATCACTTTTACGCTGAACAGAACCATTATAAAAGAGAAAATGGATCAAATAAGTGGCTATTATTTATATTTAGGGGGTAGATCAGCGTTAATATTGCAGATAGATTGTAGCTTCCATCAATGTAATTGTCTGCATCACTTCCAATCCCCAATATATATTTTTACACACGAGTGGCGCAGCGGTCTAAGGCACTGCATCTCAGTGCTAGAGGCGTCCCATAGGGCGACGCACAGTTGGCCCAGCGGTGTCCGGATTTGGCCGGGGTAGGCCGTCATTGTAAATAAGAATTTGTTCTTAACTGACTTGCCTAGTTTAAAAAAAGGTTATAAAAAAATATATATAATATTACCCTCCAACCCTACCACCCCCCCAATTGGAGTAAACTAGTGAACAACAATGCTTAGGCCTGTATTTCCAGCTTATACATATTATGGACACAGTCTATTTTACAATAGTTTTATTTTGTTTGTTTTTAACTCTTGTCCTTCCTCTACCCTCAACCTCTCCCATACATGTATGCTGTCCCTCCGGTTTGATTTCTATTTGCTATATCTTTCAAACAGTGCTCTTTCAAAAAAGTTCTTAACTAGCTAATGAGGCCCTATTAGGTTAAGTTCTTAACATAGGGTGAGACATTCTTACTAATTTGTTAGAGAACCAGTTCGGATTTAAGTATAACTGTTGTGTGACTGACACCTTTAGTGAGAGGTCTAATGCTATAATATTTAGTCATTTCTGCCCTCCGAATTAATATTCATTATATACAGTGGGGAGAACAAGTATTTGATACACTGCCGATTTTGCAGGTTTTCCTACTTACAAAGCATGAAGAGGTCTGTAATTTTTATCATAGGTACACTTCAACTGTGAGAGACGGAATCTAAAACAAAAATCCAGAAAATCACATTGTATGATTTTTAAGTAATTAATTAGCATTTTATTGCATGACATAAGTATTTGATCACCTACCAACCAGTAAGAATTCCGGCTCTCACAGACCTGTTCGTTTTTCTTTAAGAAGCCCTCCTGTTCTCCACTCATTACCTGTATTAACTGCACCTGTTTGAACTCGTTACCTGTATAAAAGACACCTGTCCACACACTCAATCAAACAGACTCCAACCTCTCCACAATGGCCAAGACCAGAGAGCTGTGTAAGGACATCAGGGATCAAATTGTAGACCTGCACAAGGCTGGGATGGGCTACAGGACAATAGGCAAGCAGCTTGGTGAGAAGGCAACAACTGTTGGCGCAATTATTAGAAAATGGAAGAAGTTCAAGATGACGGTCAATCACCCTCGGTCTGGGGCTCCATGCAAGATCTCACCTCGTGGGGCATCAATGATCATGAGGAAGGTGAGGGATCAGCCCAGAACTACACGGCAGGACCTGGTCAATGACCTGAAGAGAGCTGGGACCACAGTCTCAAAGAAAACCAATAGTAACACACTACGCCGTCATGGATTAAAATCCTGCAGCGCACGCAAGGTCCCTCTGCTCAAGCCAGCGCATGTCCAGGACCGTCTGAAGTTTGCCAATGACCATCTGGATTATCCAGAGGAGGAATGGGAGAAGGTCATGTGGTCTGATGAGACAAAAATTGAGTTTTTTGGTCTAAACTCCACTCGCCGTGTTTGGAGGAAGAAGAAGGATGAGTACAACCCCAAGAACACCATCCCAACCGTGAAGCATGGAGGTGGAAACATCATTCTTTGGGGATGCTTTTCTGCAAAGGGGACAGGACGACTGCATCGTATTGAGGGGAGGATGGATGGGGCCATGTATCGCGAGATCTTGGCCAACAACCTCCTTCCCTAAGTAAGAGCATTGAAGATGGGTCATGGCTGGGTCTTCCAGCATGACAACGACCCGAAACACACAGCCAGGGCAACTAAGGAGTGGCTCCGTAAGAAGCATCTCAAGGTCCCGGAGTGGCCTAGCCAGTCTCCAGACCTGAACCCAATAGAAAATCTTTGGAGGGAGCTGAAAGTCCGTATTGCCCAGCGACAGCCCCGAAACCTGAAGGATCTGGAGAAGGTCTGTATGGAGGAGGAGTGGGCCAAAATCCCTGCTGCAGTGTGTACAAACCTGGTCAAGAACTACAGGAAACGTATGATCTCTGTAATTGCAAACAAAGGTTTCTGTACCAAATATTAAGTTCTGCTTTTCTGATGTATCAAATACTTATGTCATGCAATAAAATGCTAATTAATTACTTAAAAATCATACAATGTGATTTTCTGGATTTTTGTTTTAGATTCCGTCTCTCACAGTTGAAGTGTACCTATGATAAAAATTACAGACCTCTATATGCTTTGTAAGTAGGAAAACCTGCAAAATCGGCAGTGTATCAAATACTTGTTCTCCCCACTGTAAATGGGCACGTTTAATTTTGTCTGGCTTGCCATTCCAAATAAAGTAAAATACTTTCCTCATATAATAACAAAAAAAACTGTTCGCTAGGTGAGGCAAGCCCATAAGCAAATAGGTAAACTGGGATATGACTAAAGAGTTAAATCAGGGTGATTTTTCCACAAATAGACAGGTATTTTCCTTTCCATGGTAGCAAGATCTTATCTATTTTTGTTAACTTTCTATAAAAATGTATTGGGAGAGATCATTTATTATTTCGGGATATGTATATAGAGTATGTCCACATCACCGTCAGACCCCGTTATTGGTAAACTACACGGCAATGTAAAAGTTGTATTTTTTTATGATCCAATACGCAATATAGTACACTCATAATTTGGTTGTATACCAGAGAGGTTAGGAAAACTATCTAGATACTCTATGAGGCTGTGGAGGGATACAAGTTGTGGATTTAAAAGAAAACATGAATCATCAGCGTACAATGAAACCTTTGTTTGAAAGCCCTAGATTTCTAATCCCTTGATATTATTGTTGGATCTGATTTTAATAACTAACATTTTGATGGCCATAATAAATAGATATGCCGATAGTGGACAACCTTGTTTTACTCCTCTTGACAGTTTAAAACCTTGAGAAGTAGCTATTATTTACACGTAGGGTTACTATACATTATTTTAACCCATTTTATAAGAGATTCTCCAAAATTGAAATGTTCCAGGCATTTATATATAATCTCCAGTCGTACTTTATCAAAAGTCTTTTCAAAGTCAGCTATGAATAGCAGGCCTGGTTTCCCAGATTTTTCATGGTGTTTCTATTGTTTCCAGTACTTGTCTGATATGATCTCCAATGTATCGTCCATGTAAAAAAAAAAACTGATTAGAATGAATAATGTCTGACAATACTTTTATAATTATGCGCTATACATTTTGCTAGAATTTTTGCATCACAACACTGAAGTGTAAGGGCCTCCAATTCTTTATATTTCCCACTTGTATCCTGTTTCAGTAATAATGAAATCAGACCTTGTTGAGTGTCTGATAATCTACCATTTACATAGGAGTGGTTAAAACATGCTAATAACGGTCTTCTGAGTATATCAAAAAAGGTTTGGTATACCTCCACTGGTATGCCATCCAGCCCTGGAGTTTTCCCGGACTTAAAGGCTTCAACTGCATCAAGAAGTTCCTCCTCTAATTTCACCTTCACATGAGTCTCAGTATGGCTGTTCATTTTACACTATTATTATTTTAAAAACCCATACAATTAGCTTCGGTGAGAGGAGATGGCGGAAACAAACGAAAACATATGTTTAAAGTACTTTGCTTCCTCTTTCAAAATATCATTTGGTGAATCATAGATGACTCTGAGCCACTTCTTATGCGCACCCGCTCCGGAATGGGAAAAATGTCCTTTTTATTTTAGTATATTCTCCTTACTATAAAATCATATAATAAAAATAATGACACTGCTACTTAAGCATATCTTGTCTGCTAAATGAACAAGCCTACAGCCTATGGCATAGCGCATAGCCAGATAACATACAGTAAAGAAAACTCATTCTGTTCTGAAATACATTTTATTCATATCACGTTTCTTTAGACCTGGCAAAAATAAATAATGGATTTATGGTTCATATTAAATTGATTTATTAGGGGGGAAATGTAGATGTTCCAAAAGGCGCGCATCAGTGGCTTGTATGTGGCTTGTATGCCATGTAGGCCTGGAGATGCTAAACGTGTTTATGTTAATTAACGGTCATTTACCGTGAGACCGGCAGTCTTTTGCATGACAATAACCTGCTGACAAAATGTCATGACCGCCACAGCCCTAGTGTGTGAGTGTATGCCTATGAGTGAGTCAGATGTGCTGCGTGGTACACTATGACTGATTAACACAGGCAGTGTACTTGTGTGCTGTAAAGCAGGAACATATGTTACTGTGTATTTGCATGGGAACGAGTATCTGTGCGCACATGCGTGTGGCTGTAAATATGAGGGACTGACAGGCAGTGAGGTGTGACTGACTAGTGTGTGTGCACGTGCATGCGTGGCCCAGTAACCATCACCTCTTGTACTCCCCACCCATCATCCCTGCGGCTGGATGCCCTGCCCCGTGTGGTGTGTGTCCGGTCTTCTCTAACTCCTCGCTCACCGAGCATGCACGCTCTCCGCCACAACTAATTAATTACCCTAATAGGGCCTCATTAGCTAGCTTATGCTAGTTCCAATTAGCATCCTAGCATAACGTAACCCTTAGGTCCGCTTCCCCAAACAAGCACACGGGCTGTGTGCAGGATCCCATGACGGCCATGAGGACTGGCTACACATGCAGGAATCCGATTACGGTCACTTGCTGTCCAGAATCCAGTATTAGACCAACACTCCACTTACAAACCAACTGACTTTCAGAGAGGTGTCCCTTTCTAAATAGGCTAAAACGTATTTAACTGAGACAAGACAGTTCCCTCTTGTTATCGTACGGCACCTAAATCTTGACAATAGGTGTGGTACACGTTTTGAGTTATTCCGATTCCATCAAGAGATACCTGGTTGCCATTTTGAAAAGGTAATAAAGTTTCGGTTATTCTCAGTATTCAAGAGTCAAAGTAGAGCAAAAGGTGATAGCATAGCATTAGCTTGTTTTGACTGGATAGGCTGAGTAACTCTAAACAAGGACTCAAAACCACAACAGTTACCTCAGGACAGTCGTGTCAAGGTGCTAGCTAGATTAGCATAACTTTATAAACCTCTACTACCATAAAGAAAGCTTGAGTGTTTAAGAGCAGTGAAGTGAGCGACACAGCCGCATGGCATGCTAACTTCTAGACACAGCCAAATGAATCAGCTTCCCAGTCATGCCTCATAGCTCCCCCCAAGCACAATCTCCTAGCCTACCATTCCCATGTCACATGTGTAAACCTGAATATTTTAGAAATACCCAGATAACAAGGGTCCCTTCTGCCGAGATACTAATTCGCTGTGATGGCTTTATCTAATGCAATCTTTTCAATTTGTCCTCTACGATTTCTTTCTCGCCGTTTTCCACAGCAAGGTAGATTGAGTCCATTTTTTGTTGTTGTTACATTTAGGGTCTGCACAGAACTGGGATTCCCTGATGCCTACTGTAACTCTCCCTCCAGAGGACGAGGGTAGACTTTTAGAAGGACTCTCAACTCCCCCAGACATACTTGCGGACACAGTCACGCACACATGCACAATATAGTCGCACAGCACCAAGACAGTTCACATGTACAGTCTTACACACACTTCAGAGTCCGTGTGATTGGCTCCCTGTGCCATGCCTTGAGTCAGGTCAGAGGTCCAGAACGTACACACACACACTGGAGACCAGCTGTGTCTCATACTGCAGTGCACTTCATTTCCAGATGGCCCTCACGATGATGCAGTGTGTATGTGTGTGTGGTGCATGTGTGCCATCCGTGTGTGAGTATACGTGTGTGTGTGTGATAGTGGGTGTCTCGGATTTTGACGTGTCAGCACGTGCTTTGCTGCTGCCTCCTTTAAAACTCATACATTTGTCATCAGAGCTGCTGGAATAGATGGCACAGAGCAGACCATATTTATCCATTGAGCGATGGCCTTTTATCTGCAGCACACAACAACCATACCGATATGGAAAAACTTGGGCCGCCGAGAAATTAATTAACTGAGCGTTTGCAATGCGCATACACATAACTAATGTGCAGAACATGGGTAGCTAGTAAAATCCCAATGCATATGGCCCTGGTCCCATCTGCCTCCCAGGCCCAGCTCAGCCCTTCACTCCTCCAAAAAGTGACTGGAAACCTAATGAACTCAAATAACTTGCAAACATATTCTAATTTATTCCCTCTAAAGGCTAAAACCGCAATAAACTTTGCTGCTGCAGCTTTGCTGCTGCCTCCTTTAAAACTCATACATTTGTCATCAGAGCTGCTGGAATAGATGGCACAGAGCAGACCATATTTATCCATTGAGCGATGGCCTTTTATCTGCAGCACACAACAACCATACCGATATGGAAAAACTTGGGCCGCCGAGAAATTAATTAACTGAGCGTTTGCAATGCGCATACACATAACTAATGTGCAGAACATGGGTAGCTAGTAAAATCCCAATGCATATGGCCCTGGTCCCATCTGCCTCCCAGGCCCAGCTCAGCCCTTCAGGCCCTCCACTCCTCCAAAAAGTGACTGGAAACCTAATGAACTCAAATAACTTGCAAACATATTCTAATTTATTCCCTCTAAAGGCTAAAACCGCAATAAACTCAGGGCCATATGGGTCCCAAGTCGCAGCATAGCATGAAATAATGTACAATAAAACACAGACTGACAAATAAAAAGATAAATGGGCAAATTAATAAAGATGGCCTGGTTCGAGTGGGGATGTGGTGGGTGGCTGATCGCTAAAGGTTTCAGAGAGTGGGATGATTCCCTAGCATATACAGTCATGGTACAGTATTTAGACTCTCTGCTCCCTCTTCAAACACACACACAAACCAACACAAATCATTTCTCGCTCGCACCAACCCTAGCAATCAAGCTCAGCGTGAGTCTGACATATCCAAAGGCGAAGCAGCAAACCCTCGCATCACATGACAGAGGAGAGCTGCACAGGGATAATGCCTGATAATGCCTGGGCAGATAGAGATATTGATGGAACAGCTACAGTGAGGGTGGATGAGAGCGGAGTGCTGTGTGTGTGTGTGTGTGTGTGTGTGTGTGTGTGTGTGCGCGTCCGTCCATACACTTGAGAGTGTACGGACGGAAATATTTAAATATTTATAAAAAATACAGATATGAATCGTTTAGTGGGGTCTAACATATCATAAACATTAGATTTTGAAAAAAATCTTAACGAAAGACAATAAGCACCAAACTTATAGCGGTGCCACTTTCTCGCAGTGAGTTTTGATGATTTTACATGGTCATCTGCAAAATTGTTTCGACGGGTCTAAAAAAGATCAATTTAACACGAGCTGTATTAAATGTAAAAGGCTTTGAAAATAAAAAGCTTGGGTACGCTCAGTGCTCCGTTGACATTTCGCAGAGATAAGCTTGTTGTCGTCAGAACAGGAATTTCACATTAATATGAACGCGTATACTAAAATACTACATATCATGTCTCAAAATTGATATCCATCTTACCTCTACATTGTTTTATGTCCACCGGATTCGAGAAGAAAGAGGAGTTCAACGGCGAGCCTGTCACAGTTAGCCACAGTTTTCGCACAGCATCCAGCCTAGCTGACGCAATGCTATTTTAATGATTGTTCTTTATCTAGCCTCCATTGAATTATACACCCTAATTTTGGCCATCTTCATTGGGTCAAAACTCCCAATAACTTTTGAACAGACAATGATAGCGACATGAGGTTTGGACCATTGTTTTTTTTAGAGTTCATCTACACAATTAACATACTATTGTACCCATTGTGTTTTTGATTGGACCCTCTATAAAGGGCTTAATCCTGATGTGAAAATGTACTTTTGCGTAGGCCTGAATGAATCATGCATTGACGTCAGAGAGAAGGTTTATGGAACAATGTGAGTTATTCGCACAGACCTCAAGCTAGATCTTAGAGTTTGACCCTAAGAGGAAGGGGTCATCGTTTCCATGCATGGTTTCTTGTCTTTTGGCATGACTAATGCCACTAGAGAATGTGGGCCTTTGGCTACAACCAATACATCTTAGTCATATGACACACCTTAGCCTGGTTAGCCGTCCAGTCTCATATGACCCATCTTAGGGCTAAAGCCTGGGTGGAACCTTGGGTCGGGTCAGTGGGGTCAAAGGGTACTCTGGTCCCCACCCCAACAAAGGGCAGGGGATGGTGGTAGTCTTTGAAGGGGGTTGTTGTTGGGCTTTGCGGCTGTGGGGTATCTAGTGTGTGTGTGTGTGTGTGTGTGTGTGTGTGTGTGTGTGTGTGTGTGTGTGTGTGTGTAATCCCCCCTTTAAGCCCGAGGTGAGTGGAGCCGTCTGAGAGGACGAGAGCTGTACGGGGAACAGCTGTTCCGGAGCGCTCGGCGGCGTGGTCAGGGAGAGAGGCGGCCGAGCTGCAGCTGTGCCCTCAGGACGCCTGGGACCCAGAGAGAAGCGGGGCTGTTCACTTACAGACAGGGCCAGGAGAGGAGAGGGAGATGGTCACAGACAGGGAGACAATAGAGAGATGGCAGATACAAGAAATACCTTCCACACAGTAACCACAAAGAAAATGACCAAAGACGTAATTGCTCGGAAAGTCTGCCAGAAGCCCTTTGACTTCTTTACAGGAGTCTAGACTGAAGAAGCCGAATAACTGTATGTCCGACCTTGTGTCAGACAAACCTACTCAGTACAAGATAAAAGTGAAGGTAGCGGTAGACCCTTCTCAGAACTAAGAGGCCCCATTTTGGACTGAAGCGATCATTAAATCCCAATAAGGATCGGAACAGAACAATAATTGATCGTGGGTAGAGGAGAAATGTGTTTAAAATTGAATACGGCGAGTTTGAATGCTAGCCTGCTAGATGGAAGAAAAGACGGGGGGAATCATAAGTCAATAATACAAGTGGGCTAAGTAGTCTCCTAGCAACCCGTTCCTGATGGAGCACTGCAGCTTATTTTGTCTCAGTTACAGACAGAGGGGAGTGTGAGACAGACAGACCCATCCCAAATTGACCCCTGACTTCTTGCCGCTTTGTTCTTCGGTACATCTGAGAGGATCGGAAAGGTAGGCCTAAGCAAATTGGTAATAACTCCCACCTTGCACTCTGATCGGCTAGGTGGAATTCCCACATACATTGCTTCCCTCTCAGATCTCCACAAAGGGCTGGGGTAAGGGCTGGGGCTCAAATTGGTATTAAGCAAGAGATGAGGACAACAGATGTTTGACATATGCAATATACCACACAAATGTAGTAGATGAGCACTAAAGTAACAGGCCAGAGGTTTAACATGGCACAGTAATAGAATGGGATCTATTGAGCGTGAATCTACACTCCTGAGGTTGGGTTCCGATCTCACAGTTGGTTGGCGCATGATGCCAACGACACCAAAGTTGTGACTTTGATTCCTGCATGGGTCGCAACTACTGAATATGTGACTGAACCGTAAGTCGCTTTGAATAAAAGCACCAGCTAAATGACCGTATTGTAGTTTAAATTCCTGAAGCCGGGTCTATTCCCGTTGCGGTGTTGCAAAGGAATCTGTTGGGAACCACGGCTCCTAAACCCAGTAATGGTACGTACTAAAGTCTCCTTCAGGACTGCGTGACATTCCACCTTTCATTATCCCTAGTCAGAATGTCGGAAAGAATCTACAACAGAGGGATATTGTTGCCAGAGAGCCATGACTTCAGTCACTAAGAATGTCCACCTCTTCATTTCAAAGGGAGACGATGAAGGTGAGTTGTCAGGAAAAGAGAGGGGGGAAAAAAGAGAAAAAAAAAGTGCTGGAGTAAAGGGAGGGGTGAGAGAACGAAGCATTAACAGCGCCAATTACACCGCGACTATCTGTTTGCAAGCAGCCCATGCATGCTCAAAGAATGTGTTTGACAAACAAGGACGCCTATACATACGAATCTCTCTTTATGGGGTACACACACAGATAAACTCTTAGAATCACTCGTCTTGAATGCATAATCTTGACTCCCCCCCCCCCCCCCACTGTGGTGAGGAAGAGTAATCTAGTGCTTTGAACCGTCTCAGTGAAAAGCTGTCGACTCCTATCCAACCATGTAATTCCCTGCAAATGAGGTGTTTGAGGAGCCGCCATTGTTATCCACCCCCTCTGACAATCTACCTCCGGAAGTCATAACAATCTCACCAAGGCTTTAACCACCTCTGACTAAGAGCTCAGTAATTTTCATCGACAAAGTTAACACAAGCCACGAAAGCCACTCTCAAACATAGAGAAACAACTCAGAGAGCAAGTAAACCGTTGCCTCTCATAATCGGCCTGGCTAACTGCTTCGGCTCCAACAGTGACTGCAATTACTATTGCAATAGCGGCTAATGGTAATGCTAATCATAACAATAGCTCAGTGTGAAGAGAAAATGATGCTTGCATGCCCAGATGCAGTGTAGGGCACTTAGGCGAAGGAAATGAACTGGGGCCCGGCCGCCTTCGGTTGATTCCATCTGTTATCTGGCCCACCTCTTTCTGCCTTCACCGCCTTGGGGTTTGAAGTCAAAAACACAACAAACAACAGCCACTGATGTCTGAGGAGAATCCGTTGTGAATGACTGACATGGAACTGACACAGCTGGACAGATGGCTGAGAGAACAGCAAGCCATGATGACATGACACGGTGACAGCTGAACGTCTGGTGGAAGGGTGAAACGCCAAGGAAAGAATTAGTCTTCCACTAAGCATTTTCAGGTTTCCGTAGAATCTGAACAGTTTGGGCTAAAACGCTAATGATAGGCAACGACAGCAACAGGTCAACAAGTATTAGCAACAGCACAGAGACCTTGCAACCTCCATTTTAACTAGCTTTTCTATCGAAGAAAAAAAGGCAGCGCAAGTACCAGGAGCCCCTCGGTGCAATGCTAACGCACTTCCCTTCAGCTAGAGCAGTTCAAAAGGAACTCAATAAAACATTTACCGCGCCGAGAAGGCTTCTTCTCCCTCTATTTATATCCCTCTCACTCTCTCCCGTTCCCGCTCTCTGCTATGAATGACCTTGGGTTAAACGCATTTAATTAGAGCTCACAGGATCTGCAAGCCCCCTTCTGCTCTCTGGGCTCAAAGCCCTCCGGACAGCCGTCTCCCACATGCGAACCGGAGCTTTCAACTGTCAGACCACACAAGCTTTCTTCTCTTCAGGCTTCGCAACCGAACATAACAGGGCCTCGATCGACGGGCCAAGGTTTTGAGCCGAAGAAGTGTCCCCCCCCCCCACACAGACACGCGCACAACATTGGCATACTTCAATACATGCACATGGCGCAGAGGAGTGAACAAAGACCGATGCATCCCACTCCCTCAGACCTTCTTCATACAAGATGGCACATCTGAGGCCTTGCAAGCCATAGCATTGAAAAGGTACCTGTATCTTGGAGATTTACAGCACATAAGCCAGAGTTACATATTTCACATATGGGCCACTTGGGTCAGTAACATCCCCGTAGTGCTCTTTAATGTTGGATCTCCAAACTTGAGAATAACCAACAGCCATGATTAGCAAGACACACTGAGCCATAAAAATAAATATCTAAACATGACAAGCTTTGAGGTACCTGTGAGTATCGCTATTAGACACACGTACCGCAGGCTACTTTTTACACATCATGACGATTGCAGGTTCTCTAAAGATAGCCTATGCACATTGCCCACTACAGTGCATTCGGAAAGTGTTTAGACACCTAGACTTTTTCCACATTTTGATCCGTTACAGCCTTATTCTAAAATTAAAAGTTTTTGTTCCCTCAATCTACACACAATAACCCATAATGACAAAGCAAAAACAGGTTATACATTTTCGGTTCTTGGTCACCTCCCTGATCAAGGCCCTTTCCCCCCCGATTGCTCAGTTTGGCCGGGCGGCCAGCTCTAGGAAGAGGCTTGGTGGTTCCAAACTTCTTCCATTTAAGAACAATGGAGGCCACTGTGTTCTTGGGGGCCTTCAATGCTGCAGATATTTTTGGGGGTCCTTCCCCAGATCTGTGCATCGACACAATCCTGTCTCGGAGCTCAATTCCTTCGACGACATGGCTTGGTTTTTGCTCTGACATGCTCTGTCAACTGTGGGACCTTATATAGACAAGTGTGTGCCTTTCCAAATCATGTCCAATCAATTGAATTTACCACAGGTGGACTACAATCAAGTTGTAGAAACATCTCAGGGATGATCAATGTAAACAGGATGCACCTGAGCTCAATTTTGAGTCTCATAGCAAAGGGTCTGAATACTTATGTAAATAAAAAAGTATGTTTTTCATTTTTTATACATTTGCACAAATTTCTAAAAAACTGTTTTTGCTTTATCATTATGGGGTATTGTGTAGATTAAATTAAAAAATCATAATCTATTTTAGAATAAGGCTGTAATGTAAAATGTTGAAAAGCGGAAGGTGTCTGAATACTTTCCAAATGCACTGTATGTGCCCAGACAAAAAGCCAGCGAAGCAGAGAAACCACCACTAAGCATTACATTGAAAAGGGGAGATTTAAAAGCAAATGGAAAAAAACAGCCAGTTAGTAAAACCGAAGCCATCGAATTTCCAATGCAACATCTGGGGAAATAAAAGGTATTTCTTTCTTTTCACAGAGCAGCTGATCTGACATTGGAGTTGTGAAAAACTGCACAGAAAAGGCAGAACCAAATGTTAGCATAAGCGCTAACGTTCCCGGGTTTGGGCTCTGTCTTCCTGAGGCGGCAAAGAGAGATCTCATTAGTCTCTTTATGAATATTTGCATTGGAAAGTTTCATGGTGATGGATTCTCCACTCAGAGCCCCGATCCCCAATCAGATAATATTCACACCCTCCTATCATTCGCACCAAAAGGCACAAAAAATATATAATAATGCCACAGGAAGTAGACTCAGGAGAAAGCAAAGGTGTACAGGAAAATACAGGCCTAATTAAAGGCTAAGAAAGCTCTTTGGGTAGCTGCAAGGCCTATATTCTCTTCCACTTTAGTTATTTTCTGCATCCCTCGAGTAGGCACTAAGCAGTGCAAGAACATGATAAATGCTTGTTTCTAGCGGGGCTCCGTTTTTTGTGCCGCATTTGAATTCCAACTCTAAACCTGGCAAATGAGGAGTACTGATTCACCTTTAAAAACTCAAAAAGGGATGTGGATCTCGCTCAGCTCCGGGCGAGGGACGTTTCAACTGATATCCGTCAACAGCTGTTAGCTGCGCTGCACTGTCAACAGGGCCGGCATGCCCATTAGGCAGGATTAGGGTGGCAAATTGACGAGGGCGGCATTTTCTGAGCTGAATTGACCAAAAAAAAACACACCAACGACACAACACCTCAAAGAATTCTGCTTAAAAACAATGAAAACTTCTCTCATCCTGTGGCATATGGGATACTTTAGGTGAGCGTTGATGCCTCCCCATGATAAGCAGTGCCCACTTTGCCAAAGTCAGGGGCGCAAAATCTTGTCCATGCCTAGTGCGCCTCTCCGCTGAGCTGTTGGAGAGATGCAGCGCTCAAGTAATCTAACATAAATCATGTAGCCTATAGAATAAACAACAGTAGCCTGTGGGTTTTCTATAGCTCAGACTGGAGATCATATTTATGACCATGTTATGAGACAGACATTTTTTATTTTTTATTTTACATCATGAATGTATAGCCTAAATGGTGCCCTATCAAATAAAAATGCGCTTCGAGTTGAGTATTTTAATATACATGTTAACACCATATCTTAGGAACAGGACTGGTCAAAATAAAATGGACAACATGGAATGAGGCTACTATTAGGCTACTCACGACTGCTGTCTGGGAGTTTCACCCCGTGGGGAAAAAATTTCATGAATCAGTGATTTCAATTGTAGGCCTATTCATACATTTTTGACGAGCTGATCATTGCGAGGAAGAAAATACTTCTGCATTTCCTGCTGCGTGAACACATTGACTCTCACTGCAAATGGGCTCAAAATAACTCCAGATAAACTTGGGTAGCTGATATGTCGATTTTAAATAGTCAAAATGATTGGTCTTAAGCCTGGATCAAGAATCAGGACTAGGCCAATGCAACTGTCTGATTTACAAAGCTATGACATGGATGGGCATCCATAAAATTGCATTGCGGGTCGACACTGTAGGCTACACAATTCTAGTTTTGAAGAGGGCAGAAAATTATTTGGTCTTACCTAGGGCAGCAGGATGGCCAAGACCGGGGCTGACTGTCAAAGCACCATCTGGCTGCTGTCCATTACAGGAATGCAGTTTTTCCCCACATAGGTATTCTTTCACACACCAGTAACCATGCAGTGTGGGGTAATATGAGGGCTGACGATAAATTATTTCAATGATTCAACAGTTTTTCCTAGTACGTGGATTGTGGATACAGGTCTGGATGAGAACTAGGTCAATGCTCATATGACGATTTTAATACGTTTTAGAAGCCATTTTATTCCATTACTCTAACAAGGATAATTCAGCTTGACTGTGAGCATATGATTTGTATAGGTGAGTGGATCGTATGTTGTGTGATGAGATTGTGTGTGAGTGACTTTACAGCAGCCCGTAGGCAAATAGGTTCAAATCAGGTGAGCAAGTCACAGAGTTTAGCTAGTGTGTGTGTGTGTGTGTGTGTGTGTGTGTGTGTGTGTGTGTAGGCCACAGACTTTAGTTTTGTGTCTCTGTGTGAGTGTCCATGTCTGATTCTTCGCCTCTATGAGCACTGCAAAAAAAATTGTGGTCTGGACTTAAACAGTGATCCCAGTCAGTTTTTCCAGACGTACTTTCAACTTCCTGGTGAGCTGTCTGGTTCATGACTCCCAGTGTTTTGACAATAACAATGCCTTTTGGTTCGGGGGGGGGGGGGCGGGGGCAACAAAAAAAACTTGGCAGATGTCCAATCCGAAGTTCTACAAAATGGTAAACAATGTGAGCTCATCTTTAAAAAGGAAGTTCTACAAAATTGTAAACAATGTGAGCTCATCTTTAAAAAGGAACTTCACAGTGAGTTAAGCTACACTCGGAGAAAAATTACCCTTTTCTTTTGAAGTTTCGAAAACCAGCCACTCAAGCTGAACTTAATTGGCTCATCACTCTAGCTTTAAGCCCAGCCACCACAAACCCCAGTGATGGGTACTCATAGTTAGCCAGCCAAGTATAACCCGTGTCATCAAGACAACAGTCTGCATTCATGGTCATGCCTGTCGTAAAGTACAAATTGCTTAACTGTGATGGTAATTGCCAAAAATCATCAGGAAAGCTCATCAATTCCAGGAATGTTCTGTATGCAAATAATGAGGTTGAACAAACCTGACAGGGCATTCGCAAACAATGCTCGTTGTTCAAACAATACGCCAGAGTCAGATTCCAAGATGACTCGCCATCACCCTGCAAGACCCTTAATTCAAAACACAGCCATATCAAATCTCTCCCTTCAAAGCACAACAGACTCAGATGGGCCCAACACACCTCTCCACCGCTGTAGCCCTGAGAAGATGGACAGCTCATAAAGCAATGCTGTCGGACTGCCATCTTGCGAGGCAAGAGAAGAAGCCATGCTCTTTCTTGGCTCCTGGGCCCCCCTATAGTACCGTCTCAGATATCCATCAGCCTAGCGGCTCGCTGTTTGACAGAGTCTACAGAGGGCTCATTCTAAAGCAAAATCCTTTCTCTCTCACCACCCACCGCTGGCACAGCTCCAAATAAAGCCGGTCTGAGGGGCTTCCCTTGACCCAGAGCTTTCTATGGAGAACGGGAAGGCTTTGTAGAGGGGAGGCGGCAGTCAAGGAGACTGAGGGGAGAGAGGAAATAAACAAACTAGACACCACACACACACACACACCATAGGGGGTATATACTGGGTCTGGGGACCTTTAATAAGATTATTGTCCGATAGACATTTGTGCCACGTTTTGAATTGGCTTTTGAAAAGGGTGATACGGACACACGGAGCGATGTGATTTGATTCCTTAATAGGCCTAAGCCGGTCTACGCATTGATAATTGAAGAGAGAGAGAAAACCTCCAACTGTGATTTGATTATCAATGAGGACCGCTGGCTGCTGGTAGTAATGTTGAGCGATGCTCAGGTTCCTCAACATGAAGAAAAAAACCTAGCTGTGTTGTTGTTGTTAAGGCGGCTACCTGACTGAAAGGTGCTCTGCTACGGTTACTAAAGAACAGCACTATATATCCCTAGCGGTGATTTGGTTACTTAATACGGGACACCAGAGCACCGCAGTCAGAGCTACACCCTACGGCGAGAGAATATCCACTGGCTTTTTATTCATGAGTCCCTTGAGAGGTTACTTATCGGTGGGCTCACACCCCTGTCAGAAGAGCACTCCGTCGTGCACGGCTGAAAAGGGGAGCAGTGAGAGCCTCTGCAAGGGTCTAATATGTACTGAGGGCATACATGAGGACTCCTCTTCAGCTGGCTAATGCTGCGCCAATGCACACATCTGTGTGAATGCTCTGCTTGGAGCGTGAAGGGCAGACACGCTCCCCTCGAGTCCATTTTCTTTCTCAAGAAGTGTGACATTCTGGCTTGTTGTTTGCGGGAGTGAAATGGATGCTGAGTTTTTAAATCAGCACGTAAAGCCCTAATCAAGCCTGTAGCTTGTCCCACACCGGACGATAACGCAAGACGATGCAGCTTGGAACAGAAAAAAGTTACATAAAACTAGGGCTGTGGCGGTCACAAAATTTTGTCAACCAGTGATTGTCAAGCGACTAACTGGTCGGTCTCATGATAATTGACCGTTAATTAACAAACATATTAAGCATCTCCTGGCTTCCACACAGCCTACAAGCCACTGATGCAGACCTTTGGAACATCTACATTTTAAAAAGTCTAATAAATCCATGTAATATAGCCTACAATTTCACAATAAATCCATTATTTATTTTAGACAGGTCTAAAGAAACATGATATGAAGAAAATGTCTATTTCAGAAGAACAGAATAGCATACTCTTGAGTTGTCTTTATGTTATGTCCTGATCTGGCTATGCCATATGGCTGTGGGCTACACTAGTTCATTATTTTATATTATTTTATAGTATGAAGAATACAATTGAACATAGCTGAGTAAAATAAAGGATATTTCTCTAAACGATTTGAGGGAGTGCGCACATGTGGCTATTCTGTGTTGAGCGGTTAACAAAGAAACAGGTCCTCCTATATGCTTAATTTAGAGTTATTTATGTAACTTTAGTTGTTCTAAAAACGTTGGGCTATGTTTTGATTTTTAATACATTGTAAGGCTGCATGATGCGACTAATGATGTTGCTTTAAAGGCATGAGCTCTGCTTAGTTTTTTTGCGTTATGCTGTACACACTTCATAATTTGACAAGCAGGAAATGCAAGGCAATAGCAAGTGGCGGCATCCACTTTGTGTGGCCGTAACGCACCCTAAAACAAATCCATGCCTTTTACAGCCTGCTCCGAAGCTTCTCACACTCTCCATCACGTGATCGGGTCTTTCTCACAGGCTACAAGTGAAGACCGATACATTGGGAACGCAACTGCGTGAGTTCTTATCCAATTCCGAGGTGCATATTAAAGATATTGGAAGAACTGTCCACATTTACTTTGTCAGCCAACAAGATGAGTAGGCCTAATGAATAACAAAAGCACTAGCCTATGTCAATCTACTATCCCCCATTGTACAAAAGTTAACCTATTCTATGCGAGAAATAAATATTTCAAACATAACAAATGAATACAACCACTAGCATAAAATGTATGCAATGTGGCTGATGCAACAGATCAGAAGATTTAGCGTAAAATATTGATAACATTTTAGGCTATTTCTTCAAATTATAAGCGCAGCAATGCGCACACGGCAGTAGGCTATAAGCACGAATGTTCCATTAACAGGAAAACACCATTATCAAAAGTGATCACAAATGCGATTAAGCATGTAAAACTTTTATTATGAAGGTGCATTTTTATGGTGAAAATTAACATCTTCCCCAAACTTGAAACTCACACGCTACTTATGCATGTCAGTTAGGCTCTTCACCCCTTGTAAAGCAGATTAATGTGCTTCATTTTATCTGGCCACTTTAGTTGTGATACAAAGCTTATTAAAACATATAGGCCTATGGACTAGGCTTTTTAAAGGCTGTTTCTTGCTTTACCCTGGGCATCATTCACATGTGATAGGCTAATATTGTCACCCATCAGACTATTCTTGATTTAATCTTGTCTTTACATAGACTAAATAACATGTGTGAAATGTGTTTTGATTTAGAATGGACCATTTTTCATACACCTGTCTCGAAACTGGGGGAGGGGGAAAAAAATACATGTCATCCATGCACTTAAATAGCGAATGGTGGACGCTTTTCCCGTGGTTCATTTTCATGCCAGCCGGGTAGGCTATACTCCTGTTGTAAAGACAAGCAATGTGCTTAATATTAGGAAGGTTGAGAAATAAATAGCAGGCCTAGCCTATAGAAATCTGATGGGATCCTCTTTTTAGTAGAGGCCATCAATCTGTTCTCACGTAATTGCATAGCCTATAGAAATGTTTCACAACATGAACTCATTGGCTCTCATGAAGTGTTTGATTAGATTTTAGATCACATTTGCATTGATGTCAGAGTGATAAGAGGGACAATAGAGTGCTGAGTACCAGGCAGTTAACTTCTTATGGCTGCAGGGGCAGTATTGAGTAGCTTGGATGAAAGGTGCATAGAGGTGCCGAGAGTTTTTTCTGAGGCTGCTAGATTTTCAACCAAGCTCCCAATGAAATTACAGCGAGATATGGATGAGTTTTCACTTCCACTAGATGTCAACAGTCTTTTATTTTGTTTATTTTGAAAAATGAACGAGATTTTTCAAAAGTAGTCAGGTGTCCTCTGAATAGTGCCTGCGCGCCAGAGGGGAGCTCTCCAACCACATGAATAGGTTATGGTCCGGTTGAAATATTATTGATTATGTTTGTTAAAAACAACCTGAGGATTGATTATAAAAAACATTTGACATGTTTCTACGACCATTACGGATACTTTTTGGAATTTGTCGAACGGAACAAGGCTTTGGTTTTCTGAACATAACGCGCAACCCAAATGGCGTTTTTTTGTGATAAAAGTAATATTTATCGAACAAAAATAACATTTGTTGTGTAACTGGGAGTCTCGTGAGTGCAAACATCCGAAGATTATCTAAGGTAAGCGATTAATTTTATTGCTTTTCTGACTTTCGTGACCAAGCTAACCACGCTAATATAAGGCTAACTGTTCTAGCATTGATTGCTACACTCACAAAAGCTTGGATTTCTTTCGCTGTAAAGTATATTTTCAAAATCTGACACGATAGGTGGATTAACAACAAGCTAAGCTGTGTTTTGGTATATTTCACTTGTGATTGCATGAATATAAATATTTTTTGTAATATATTTTAATCTGATACGTTTGGGAATTTTCTTCTTCCTTTCAGGACCGGAATGAGGCTGTAGTTCTCAACATAACGCGCAACCCAAATGGCGTTTTTTTTGTGATAAAAGTAATATTTATCGAACAAAAAGAACATTTATTGTGTAACTAGGAGTCTCGTGAGTGCAAACATCCGAAGATTATCTAAGGTAAGCGATTAATTTTATTGCTTTTCTGACTTTCGTGACCATGCTAATTTGGGGCTAGCTGTTGTAGCATTGATTGCTACACTCACAAAAGCTTGGATTTCTTTCGTTGTAAAGTATATTTTCAAAATCTGACATGATAGGTGGATTAACAATAAACTAAACTGTGTTTTGGTATATTTTACTTGTGATTGCATGATTATAAATACTTTTAGTAATATATTTGCATTTGGCGCCCTGCAATTCTAGCGCTTGTTTAGGAAAATAGCGCAGAGAAGTTAACAACATTCTAAAGATTGATTCAGTACATCGTTTGACATGTTTCTACTGACTGTTACGGAACTTTTGGACATTTCGTCACGTTATAGTGGACACGCTTTGTGACTTTGGAATTGTTTACCAAACGCGCTAACCAAATTAGCTAATTGGACATAAATAACAGACATTATCGAACAAATCAAGCATTTATTGTGGACCTGGGATTCCTAGGACTGCATTCTGATGAAGTTCATCAAAGGTAAGGAAACATTTATCATGTATTTTCTGGTTTCTGTTGACTCCAACATGGCGTCTAATTTGGCTATTGTTCTGAGCACCGTCTCAGATTATTGCATGGTTTGCTTTTTCCGTAAAGTTATGAAATCTGACACAGCGGTTGCATTAAGGAGAGGTATATCTATAATTCCATGTATACAACTTGTATTATCATCTACATTTATGATGAGTATTTCTGTTGAAACGATGTGGCTATGCAAAATCACTTGATGTTTTTGGAACTAGTGAATGTAACGCGCCAATGTAAACTCAGATTTTTTTATATAAATATGAACTTTATCAAACAAAACATGCATGTATTGTGTAACATGAAGTCCTATGAGTGTCATCTGATAAAGATCATCAAAGGTTAGGATTCATTTTATCTCTATTTGTGCTTTTTGTGACTGCTATCTTTGGCTGGAAAAATGGCTGTGCTTATTGTGGTTTGGTGGTGACCTAACATAATCGTTTGTAGTGCTTTCGCTGAAAAGCATATTTGAAATCAGACACTTTGGTGGGATTAACAACAAGATTACCTTTAAAATTATATAAGACACGTGTATGTTTGAGGAATTTTAATTATGAGATTTCTGTTGTTTGAATTTGGCGCCCTGCACTTTCACTGGCTGTTGTCATATCGATCCCGTTAGCAGGATTGCAGCCATAAGAAGTTAAGCAAGTTTGGTAGGCTACTAATGACCATCAGCAGCATCAGAGCTTGGAGAAGCTTAACTACCGTGACTAAATGGTCACATGGAATTTGACTGCCTTCATGACTCGTGACCGCCGGCGTGGCAGTAATACGGTCACCGCAACAGTCCTACGTAAAAATAAAACATACAATTGCGCCCCTTACTGAGGAAGAGTATGTGAAGTAGGTTACATGAATTTATAAGCCATTATGTCGGCTTGCTACTGCTACAATACTGTCCTCAATCCTTCGAGAGACGACGGAGCAAGTAACAATGAAGCCCCTCATCTCCATACTTGTCAAACTGGGCCTAGGCACTTCCAATTAGGATTAGTGGGCTGATGCCGAGACAGTGTAGCCTAGTACTGTGTAGTGGGACAGACCGACGAGTGCTCAACAACGCTGGACTGACAGGAGTTGACAAGTGCTCGCCCCTCAGCAACACACACAGGAACTGCTGACACTGGAGCAGATAACAACGACAAGCCGCAAACATCAAACGGAATGGAGACTCTTCCGGAGACCGAAATAGCGATAACAGTCAGACGCAATGGTGCTTTAAACGTTGTTGTACATAGCAAATTTGAGATGCTCTGTTCCAAAATTCACGCTTGAGGTGCATGCTACAGTTTTGAAGTGAAGACAAAAGTCTTAGTAAACTGAAACTCGTACTCTCTCACCCCCCCTCTAGTCTTAACAAAGGAAAAAACACCTCGTGGCACTCGACTATCAAAACAGCCTTAGCTTGACGCTAATACACACTAACCTAGATCTACAAGACAGGTATATCCCAGCTAATAGGGTCAAACACAACCTGTGGAATAATTGTAGACTAGCGCTGAGGGTGAACTGAACACAAGTAAAAGCAGGGAGCGTGTAGCTCTTAGCAGGGTCTCTGAACGATGCTACACCATCGCCACTTTGGTTGACTGATGACTTCAACAAGCTCATGGTAATAGCCTGTCTCGAACACACCCTTACCCATAAATCTTTACGAAGAAAAATGGGAAAGCAATCAGGTGGGAAGAGGGATGTATCTGTTAGCACCTTTGTGTGTCTGTGAGAGCCTGTGTGAGCCTGTGTGCGTCTGTGTGTGTGTGTGTATCTGTGAGCCTGTGTGTGTGTGTGTGTGTGTGTGTGTGTGTGTGTGAGCCCGTGTGTATCTGTGAGCCTGTGTGTATCTGTGAGCCTGTGTGTGTGTGTGTGTGTGTGTGTCTGTGTGTGTGTCTGTGTGTGTGTGTCTGTGTGTGTGTGTGTGTCTGTCTGTGAGCCTGTGTCTGTGAGCCTGTGTCTGTGAGCCTGTGTCTGTGAGCCTGTGTCTGTGAGCCTGTGTGTACCTGTGTGTATCTGTGAGCCTGTGTGTATCTGTGAGCCTGTGTGTATCTGTGAGCCTGTGTGTATCTGTGAGCCTGTGTGTGTGTGCCTGTGTGTGTGTGCCTGTGTGTGTGTGCCTGTGTGTGTGTGTGTGTGCCTGTGTGTGTGTGCCTGTGTGTGTGTGCCTGCCTGTGTGTGTGTGCCTGTGTGTGTGTGCCTGTGTGTGTGTGCCTGTGTGTGTGTGCCTGTGTGTGTGCGAGAGAAGAAAAAAAAAATACTGGGGCCATTTTAGTGTGTTGCGTACTGCATCCAAGATGAAGCCTTGATTCCCACCCACCACTTAATATGATTAAAGAGAGTCAGACAATAAAAAGCTTTTTGCCTTTTCTTAAAGTAATCAAACCATTACGGAGAGCAGCCTGGGAGAGATATTTACTTTGGACTTTTTGGCTGGAGCCAGAGTGAGCGAGGCGCAGGCAGCCAAGCTTTGGGCTTCAACGTGGACCTGCCAGGGCAAATCACTGCTGCAGTTCGGGGGGGGGGGTGACTTGATCGACCCACTCGTTTTGACATTCCTGTCCCTCACTCCGTCGTTCAAGGAAAGATTGTATTGTATATTGTAAGCATTGTATAAGATCTGCTCATCCATTTTGGCTCGTTTACTGAGAACACGCATGGTTCTGGGTCCGTAGCATGCATGTTAGGGTTTGTGCGTGTGTGTCACCATCGTCACGCACTCTCGGGCAGTGATCGACTAAGACGTCGGGGCCTAATCAAAAACACAAAGCCGCCAGTGTCCACACCGCGTTGCGTTCCACCATCACCCCCATATAACAGCACGTCAGACCTGCCAACCAGCCGGCTTCCACAGTGAGGAAGAATGTATTAGGAATAGGAGAGAAGAGAAAGAGGGGAGGGTTGACAATACGAAAGAGTGCGAGAGAAAATATGCCGACAGACGCATAAAGGGCGAGAGAGAGAGAGAAGAGAGGAGAGAGAGAGAGAGAGAAAGAGAAAGAGAAAGAGAGAGAGAGAGAGAAAGAGAAAGAGAAAGAGAGAGAGAAAGAGAAAGAGAAAGAGAAAGAGAGAGAGAAAGAGAGAGAGAAAGAGAAAGAGAAAGAGAAAGAGAAAGAGAGAGAGAGAAAGAGAGAGAGAAAGAGAGAGAGAAAGAGAGAGAGAAAGAAAGAGAGAGAGAGAGAGAGAGAGAAAGAAAGAGAGAAAGAAAGAGAGAAAGAGAGAGAAAGAAAGAGAAAGAGAGAGAGAAAGAGAGAGAGAGAGAGAGAGAGAGAGAGCGAGAGAGAGCGAGAGAGAGCGAGAGAGAGCGAGAGAGAGCGAGAGAGAGCGAGAGAGAGAGAGAGAGAGAGAGAGAGAGAGAACGTGGGGGAGATGAGTGCCTCAGAAAAATAGCACTGATAATTAACTTTTGTTAATAACCCATCTGCAACTCCTCTTTACGTCCAGGTCAGGGTGCGATGCCTCTTTCAGGGGCACAGCGACCTAACAATTCCCATGGTGGGGAAGGGAAAACAGAGGAGACCTTCAAAGCGTGTTTGTCTGTGAACAGTCTAACTTTCCATGAAGAGCAGACAAAAACAACAGGTGGTGGAAATAAACAGAGAAAAGGAGAGGGGGGGGGAGAGAGAGAGGGGGAGAGAGCGAGAGAGAGAGAGAACGATTTTGCTCTCCAACCAGCTGTATTTTCATTTTTCACCTCAGAAATGTGTTCAGCGCCGCCGGGATGTGAAATGTAAAATGCCCTTCTGATTACATACTAACTAAACATTACTCCATTTAACGGGCATCAGTTATTTCAAACAAGTGGGGGGGTAAGTAATGCATGTGTGTACAACAATTACTATTATTCTGTATGCTTTCAAAAAGACGTGTATGTTAATTCAACCCCTCTCATTTCCTCTGTGTGCAGATCATTAATCTGTAATAACAGGACCCACACAGTCCCTCCACAGAAAAACCGCCGCCCACACATATTCTCTACACACACATGCCCACATCTGCATACAGGGACACACGGACATGCACGTTTTCCTGCTGCAATCCCACGCCACCTTCGGTCTGGGATTTCCCCAGTAAATCTCCAAGAGCGTCACTTTACCCTTTGCACAAGTTAAACGCTTTGAAAAGCAATCCATTTAAACCTGAAACATTGGAACGCTTTAACACTGCCTTGAATTATTAACTCCACGAGCCCAAAATGACCCTGAAAACTAGCACTGCTGGTCAACGGTCATCTACAGAGACCACTTACACAAAAGCCTGTTGGTCGGCCCGGGCTGCTCTAGCCCAGAAAAAGATTAACTCTTCTTTTTTTTCTCTTTCTCTCTCTCTCTCTTTCATCTGAAATCATCCCTCGCTCTTTGGCAGAGAGGAGGATGAAAATGGCCTTTTATTTTGGCAGCTGAAAGGGCGTCTTGAGAGGCGTGACGGTGGGCCTGTGACAGCGGCCCTGCCAAGCCTGCTTGTTTACATGTACGCTGGGGCGCCATTGACAGTCTGGGCATGCTCGCCGCCCCGCAGATGGACGGTTCTCACGCACCCCCCTCCCTCACAAACGCACCTAGAACAACCATCTCATCCTAGCATAGCACAGCCCCATTTTGCCTCGCATAGCTAATATTTTCAGATATCATCCGTTGAAACAATGACACAAATGATTAAGAAACGTTTTCTTACCTGAGTTGAGTGGACCAGATAGGGAGGTATGAGCATGGTGGAGGGGAAAAAAAACAGAGAGAGAAAGCTTGATTAGTGTTGAGTTCAACAGTGAATAACCTTTCCAAGAGCTGTGCTTAGCTCCCATCTCTTGTTTAGCCTTTATAGGTCTACGTTAAGCACAGAAAGCAGCTCAGTAACAAATCCACTACACTCTTTGGGGCACAACATTCTCATTCTCTCCTCCTCTGTGCTAGCTAGCTGCTGTGGCATTCCACACATCACAACCTGCCTTCCTCTCCAAGGTCTGAGCAGCATGCACACACCACCTGAGGGATGCAGGTAAAGACCACAATTAGGCCAGCCAAATAAGCAGGTGGGTCTTGTCATGACAGCCCAGTCCCGACCCCTCCGTACCCCTGTTTTTTTTGTGTGTCATTCCACCCGCCCCCCAGGGGGCGTACATCAAACTGCCTCCTGCCAAAGGTCAAACACAGGTGTACCAGATGGCAGAGCGAGAAAACAGACAGAGACATTGCGCGCATATATATGAGCCATCGCGCTCGCGCATATATATGTATATGAGAGCCATCACGCACATGTATGTATATACAGTGGGGAGAACAAGTATTTGATACACTGCCGATTTTGCAGGTTTTCCTACTTACAAAGCATGTAGAGGTCTGTAATTTTTATCATAGGTACACTTCAACTGTGAGAGACGGAATCTAAAACAAAAATCCAGAAAATCACATTGTATGATTTTTAAATAATTAATTTGCATTTTATTGGATGACATAAGTATTTGATCACCTACCAACCAGTAAGAATTCCGGCTCTCACAGACCTGTTAGTTTTTCTTTAAGAAGCCCTCCTGTTCTCCACTCATTACCTGTATTAACTGCACCTGTTTGAACTCGTTACCTGTATAAAAGACACCTGTCCACACACAATCAAACAGATTCCAACCTCTCCACAATGGCCAAGACCAGAGAGCTGTGTAAGGACATCAGGGATAAAATTGTAGACCTGCACAAGGCTGGGATGGGCTACAGGACAATAGGCAAGCAGCTTGGTGAGAAGGAAACAATTGTTGGCGCAATTATTAGAAAATGGAAGAAGTTCAAGATGACGGTCAATCACCCTCGGTCTGGGGCTCCATGCAAGATTTCACCTCGTGGGGCATCAATGATCATGAGGAAGGTGAGGGATCAGCCCAGAACTACACGGCAGGACCTGGTCAATGACCTGAAGAGAGCTGGGACCACAGTCTCAAAGAAAACCATTAGTAACACACTACGCCGTCATGGATTAAAATCCTGCAGCGCACGCAAGGTCCCCCTGCTTAAGCCAGTGCATGTCCAGGCCTGTCTGAAGTTTGCCAATGACCATCTGGATGATCCAGAGGAGGAATGGGAGAAGGTCATGTGGTCTGATGAGACAAAAATAGAGCTTTTTGGTCTAACTCCACTCGCCGTGTTTGGAGGAAGAAGAAGTATGAGTACAACCCCAAGAACACCATCCCAACCGTGAAGCATGGAGGTGGAAACATCATTCTTTGGGGATGCTTTTCTGCAAAGGGGACAGGACGACTGCACCGTATTGAGGGGAGGATGGATGGGGCCATGTATCGCGAGATCTTGGCCAACAACCTCCTTCCCTCAGTAAGAGCATTGAAGATGGGTCGTGGCTGGGTCTTCCAGCATGACAACGACACGAAGCACACAGCCATGGCAACTAAGGAGTGGCTCCGTAAGAAGCATCTCAAGGTCCTGGAGTGGCCTAGCCAGTCTCCAGACCTGAACCCAATAGAAAATCTTTGGAGGGAGCTGAAAGTCCGTATTGCCCAGCGACAGCCCCGAAACCTGAAGGATCTGGAGAAGATCTGTAGGGAGGAGTGGGCCAAAATCCCTGCTGCAGTGTGTGCAAACCTAGTCAAGAACTACAGGAAACGTATGATCTCTGTAATTGCAAACAAAGGTTTCTGTACCAAATATTAAGTTCTGCTTTTCTGATGTATCAAATACTTATGTCATGCAATAAAATGCAAATTAATTATTTAAAAATCATACAATGTGATTTTCTGGATTTTTGTTTTAGATTCCGTCTCTCACAGTTGAAGTGTACCTATGATAAAAATTACAGACCTCTACATGCTTTGTAAGTAGGAAAACCTGCAAAATCGGCAGTGTATCAAATACTTGTTCTCCCCACTGTATTTGAGAGCCATCACGAGCATGTATGTATGTATGTATATATATATATGAGAGCCATCACTCGGCGCACATATACATGTATATGAGAGCCAGCGCGCGCATATATATGTATGTATGTATGTATGAGAGCCATTGCAGTGTTTTAGTACTATATCTCTTGACACAATGATGAAAATAATCATGGCCTCTAAACCTTCAAGCTGCATACTGGACCCTATTCCAACTAAACTACTGAAAGAGCTGCTTCCTGTGCTCGGCCCTCCTATGTTGAACATAATAAACGGCTCTCTATCCACCGGATGTGTACCAAACTCACTAAAAGTGTCAGTAATAAAGCCTCTCTTGAAAAAGCCAAACCGTGACCCAGAAAATATAAAAACTATCGGCCTATATCGAATCTTCCATTCCTCTCAATAAAATTGAAAAAGCTGTTGCGCAGCAACTCACTGCCTTCCTGAAGACAAACAATGTATAAGAAATGCTTCAGTCTGGTTTTAGACCCCATCATAGCACTGAGACTGCACTTGTGAAGGTGGTAAATGACCTTTTAATGGCGTCAGACCGAGGCTCTGCATCTGTCCTCATGCTCCTAGACCTTAGTGCTGCCTTTGATACCATCGATCACCACATTCTTTTGGAGAGATTGGAAACCCAAATTGGTCTACACGGACAAGTTCTGGCCTGGTTTAGATCTTATCTGTCGGAAAGATACCAGTTCGTCTCTGTGAATGGTTTGTCCTCTGACAAATCAACCATAAATTTCGGTGTTCCTCAAGGTTCCGTTTTGGGACCACTATTGTTTTCACTATATATTTTACCTCTTGGGGATGTCATTCGAAAACAAAATGTTAACTTTCACTGCTATGCGGATGACACACAGCTGTACATTTCAATGAAACATGGTGAAGCCCCAAAATTGCCCTCGCCAGAAGCCTGTTTTTCAGACATAAGGAAGTGGATGGCTGAAAACGTTCTACTTTTAAACTCAGACAAAACAGAGATGCTTGTTCTAGGTCCCAAGAAACAAAGAGATCTTCTGTTGAATCTGACAATTAATCTTGATGGTAGTAAAGTCGTCTCAAATAAAACTGTGAAGGACCTCGGCGTTACTCTGGACCCTGATCTCTCTTTTGACGAACATATCAAGACTGTTTCAAGGACAGCTTTTTTCCATCTACGTAACATTGCAAAAATCAGAAACTGAAAATCAAAAATGATGCAGAAAAATGAATCCATGCTTTTGTTATTTCTAGGTTAGACTACTGCAATGCTCTACTTTCCGGCTACCCAGATAAAGCACTAAATAAACTTCAGTTAGTGCTAAATAACCCCCCCCCCCCTTAAAAGAGTTAGATGCACTATTGTAAAGTGGTTGTTCCACTGGATATCATAAGGTGGATGCACCAATTTGTAAGTCGCTCTGGATAAGAGCGTCTGCTAAATGACTTAAATGTAAATGTAAATACGGCTGCTAGAATCCTGACTAGAACCCCAAAATGTATATTTCATATTACTCCAGTGCTAGCCTCCCTACACTGGCTTCCTGTTAAAGGCAAGGGCTGATTTCAAGGTTTTACTGCTAACCTACAAAGTATTACACGGGCTTGCTCCTACCCATCTTTCCGATTTGGTCCTGCCGTACATACCTACACGTACGCTACGGTCACAAGACGCAGGCCTCCTAATTGTCCCTAGAATTTCTAAGCAAACAGCTGGAGGCAGGGCTTTCTCCTATAGAGCTCCATTTCTATGGAATGGTCTGCCTACCCATGTGGGAGACGCAGACTCGGTCTCGACCTTTAAGTCTCTATTGAAGACTCATCTCTTCAGTAGGTCCTATGATTGAGTGTAGTCTGGCTCAGGATTGTGAAGGTGAACGGAAAGACTCGTTGCTCCAGAGCGTCTCAAATACTTGTTCTCCCCACTGGATATGAAAGCCATCGCGCGCGCATATATATATATCATCATCATGATATATACAGACATCATCATGATTTTTAATTAATTAATTTGCATTTTATTGCATGACATAAGTATTTGATACATCAGAAAAGCAGAACTGAATATTTGGTACAGAAACCTTAGTTTGCAATTACAGAGATCATACGTTTCCTGTAGTTCTTGACCAGGTTTGCACACACTGCAGCAGGGATTTTGGCCCACTCCTCCATACAGACCTTCTCCAGATCCTTCAGGTTTCGGGGCTGTCGCTGGGCAATACGGACTTTCGGCTCCCTCCAAAGATTTTCTATTGGGTTCAGGTCTGGAGACTGGCTAGGCCACTCCAGGACCTTGAGATGCTTCTTACGGAGCCACTCCTTAGTTGCCCTGGCTGTGTGTTTCGGGTCGTTGTCATGCTGGAAGACCCAGCCACGACCCATCTTCAATGCTCTTACTGAGGGAAGGAGGTTGTTGGTCAAGATCTCGCGATACATGGCCCCATCCATCCTCCCTTCAATACGGTGCAGTCGTCCTGTCCCCTTTGCAGAAAAGCATCCCCAAAGAATGATGTTTCCACCTCCATGCTTCACGGTTGGGATGGTGTTCTTGGGGTTGTACTCATCCTTCTATTCCTCCAAACACGGCGAGTGGAGTTTAGAGCAAAAAGCTCTATTTTTGTCTCATCAGACCACATGACCTTCTCCCATTCCTCCTCTGGATCATCCAGATGGTCATTGGCAAACTTCAGACGGGCCTGGACATGCGCTGGCTTGAGCAGGGGGACCTTGCGTGCGCTGCAGGATTTTAATCCATGACGGCGTAGTGTGTTACTAATGGTTTTCTTTGAGACTGTGGTCCCAGCTCTCTTCAGGTCATTGACCAGGTCCTGCCGTGTAGTTCTGGGCTGATCCCTCACATTCCTCATGATCATTGATGCCCCACGAGGTGAGATCTTGCATGGAGCCCCAGACCGAGGGTGATTGACCGTCATCTTGAACTTCTTCCATTTTCTAATAATTGTGCCAACAGTTGTTGCCTTCTCACCAAGCTGCTTGGCTATTGTCCTGTAGCCCATCCCAGCCTTGTACAGGTCTACAATTTATCCCTGATGTCCTTATACAGCTCTCTGGTCTTGGCCATTGTGGAGAGGTTGGAGTCTGTTTGATTGAGTGTGTGGACAGGTGTCTTTTATACAGGTAACGAGTTCAAACAGGTGCAGTTAATACAGGTAATGAGTGGAGAACAGGAGGGCTTCTTAAAGAAAAACTAACAGGTCTGTGAGAGCCGGAATTCTTACTGGTTGGTAGGTGATCAAATACTTATGTCATGCAATAAAATGCAAATTAATTACTTAAAAATCATACAATGTGATTTTCTGGATTTTTGTTTTAGATTCCGTCTCTCACAGTTGAAGTGTACCTATGATAAAAATGACAGACCTCTACATGCTTTGTAAGTAGGAAAACCTGCAAAATCGGCAGTGTATCAAATACTTGTTCTCCCCACTGTATATATATATATATATATATGTATATATATACATTTCTGAAATGAAGCCCACACCGTCCCCATGGTCACTCGTCTGTGCTGGACATACTGCAGCGTCAGCATGTACCTGTCACATTTGTCCCCAACCTCTTCGGTCTGACACTCCTAATCTCACACGTGGTGTACTACCTCTCATAGACCCATCCCACACTGAGACCGGAACAGTGGCAGCTGGCGAAGGAACAGTGTGAAGGAGAGGGGACTATGGCCTGGATGATGTCTTTGTACATTTATTTTTTCTCCCTTCCTTGCACTGGTCCCCCTCCTCCCCCTCTCTCTTGTGCTCTCTCATGCACCCGCTCTCTCTCATTTGAGAGCTCAATGGCTCTCATATATGGCGCATGAGCGATGGCTCTTATATATGTGCGAGCGTGCACGATGGCTTTCATATATATGCGCGATGGCTCTCATTTATATGCGCGATGGCTCTATATATATATATATATATATGAGAGCCATCGCGCATATAAATGAGAGCCATCGCGCATATATATGAAAGCCATCGTGCACGCTCGCATTTGTCCCCAACCTCTTCGGTCTGACACTCCTAATCTCACACGTGGTGTACTACCTCTCATAGACCCATCCCACACTGAGACCGGAACAGTGGCAGCTGGCGAAGGAACAGTGTGAAGGAGAGGGGACTATGGCCTGGATGATGTCTTTGTACATTTATTTTTTCTCCCTTCCTTGCACTGGTCCCCCTCCTCCCCCTCTCTCTTGTGCTCTCTCATGCACCCGCTCTCTCTCATTTGAGAGCTCAATGGCTCTCATATATGGCGCATGAGCGATGGCTCTTATATATGTGCGAGCGTGCACGATGGCTTTCATATATATGCGCGATGGCTCTCATTTATATGCGCGATGGCTCTCATATATATATATATATATATATATATATATATATATATATATATATATATATATATATATATATATATATGAGAGCCATTGCGCATATAAATGAGAGCCATCGCGCATATATATGAGAGCCATCGCGCATATAAATGAGAGCCATCGCGCATATATATGAAAGCCATCGTGCACGCTCGCACATATATAAGAGCCATCGCTCATGCGCCATATATGAGAGCCATTGAGCTCTCAAATGAGAGAGAGCGGGTGCATGAGAGAGCACAAGAGAGAGGGGGAGGAGGGGGACCAGTGCAAGGAAGGGAGAAAAAATAAATGTACAAAGACATCATCCAGGCCATAGTCCCCTCTCCTTCACACTGTTCCTTCGCCAGCTGCCACTGTTCCGGTCTCAGTGTGGGATGGGTCTATGAGAGGTAGTACACCACGTGTGAGATTAGGAGTGTCAGACCGAAGAGGTTGGGGACAAATGCGAGCGTGCACGATGGCTTTCATATATATGCGCGATGGCTCTCATTTATATGCGCGATGGCTCTCATATATATATATATATATATATATATAGAGCCATCGCGCATATAAATGAGAGCCATCGCGCATATATATGAAAGCCATCGTGCACGCTCGCACATATATAAGAGCCATCGCTCATGCGCCATATATGAGAGCCATTGAGCTCTCAAATGAGAGAGAGCGGGTGCATGAGAGAGCACAAGAGAGAGGGGGAGGAGGGGGACCAGTGCAAGGAAGGGAGAAAAAATAAATGTACAAAGACATCATCCAGGCCATAGTCCCCTCTCCTTCACACTGTTCCTTCGCCAGCTGCCACTGTTCCGGTCTCAGTGTGGGATGGGTCTATGAGAGGTAGTACACCACGTGTGAGATTAGGAGTGTCAGACCGAAGAGGTTGGGGACAAATGTGACAGGTACATGCTGACGCTGCAGTATGTCCAGCACAGACGAGTGACCATGGGGACGGTGTGGGCTTCATTTCAGAAATGTAATGCAGTCTTGGTCAGCAGAAGCTCCATTTTTGCACAGTGCACATCATATACTTTGACTAGAAGGTTGAGTGTAAAGGACACTGTCACAATGTGACGGAAGTAGTATATTCTATGGTAGTCTACTTATCCAGCAAGACAATTGTGTTCAATGTCTTGGGGTAATATGACATTGCCATAGAGCACTAAAGGGAAGAAGAAAAAAACATACGCCTCACAAGTTAAGGGCACTTAAAAGCCCAATGTCTGAAACCCTCCTTCAAAGCAAGCCAACTGCGACAAGGGATAGTCCCTGTGGTGTGAGAATAGGAAGAAACTTTGAGAGAAAACTTGCAGGCTAGGTCAGAAGGCCTTAAAATGTGGGCTCCACGACTGATCTGAGAGCAAGATAACAAGCAGAAACTGTGTCCTGTCTAGCTGCTCTGGTTTCCTCCTTCGAAGAAGTGTGTACGTGTGTGCTGTATTGTGCAAGTGTGTGTGTCTGTGTGTGGGCAGCCACACGTCTAACACTTGTCTGGCATTTTCTCAGAAGAGAAAGCCCAGAAACCAGGCTGTGAGCCGCTCTCAGTCAGAGAAGGAGGGAGTGACTGGCTGAGGTTTAGGGCACAGTCTCAGTTGACCATCAAAGATTGCAGAGCGAGGCTGTGTGGCAAAAGGGACGGGACTAAGTCAAAAAGACTCCAAGCCCTTGGTCCCAGCATCCGGCTCAACACACACACACAAAATATATATATATATTTTTAAATAGCAGAGCGCAGAATATTTCCAGAGCGATGCTCTCTGAGTAGGGGCTGGATAAAGCTACCCATAAATCTGAGCAGCTGTGCCGAGCAGTGAACGATGAACTCGATACAACTCCCAGTCTCCCTCTTAAGGCTTTTTTCAAATGCTATGGAACCATGTGCTATGCAGGTAGATCATTTGTGAGAATTCAGGGTCTTCAAATAAGCGTTAGTGATTTAATTGTGAGTAAAAGTACTGGAACTCGTAAAGGCCAAAAAGTTTTTGAGCACAATTTCGAGGATTCAGTGGTCTTTATTGTGTTCTGAGGATGCCAGTGAACTCAACCACTCAAATGCTAACGCTAGGTTGTCAGTTACTATTTACTACAGGGTCCGTTTAACAGTCTATGTCAGTGTGGGTGTAGTGTTGTGTCGAGAAAGGTTGCCATTCTTTAGCCATATTCAGGACCAAGCGTCGTCTGACATGTACAGGAGGAGACATGCAGTATAGGCAGTCTCGTACGAACGGCAACGGACACCCGGCCAGAATGTCTGCCACTACCTCGGGCATTTTGACATTTTAAGTGAATTTAAAAAGTGAAATCCACCCGCCAGAACACAACACCAGCCAGTCTACATGCCGACAGCAGCCTGACGCGTCCTCTCAGAAATCAGAAATGGGTAGAACGCGTGTTGGGTTGCTTCCTCCCACGTCAGTCTAAGAAAGGTTGAGCGCAGGTGTCATAACTGCAGGGAATTCTATGTGGGTTGAAGAAAAGATGCCCTGCGTGTGCATTCCTTGAGGTAAAATAAGTCTTTCAGTCAGTCATAGTCGCATCGCACCTCAAAAATCACACCAGTCACAGCCTATAACTTTTCGAAAAGTATTACTGATAAAGACAATAACTGGACAAAGGTGTGAGGAACCCCCTAACACCCCCTAACCCAAACCCCCCCCCCCCCCCCCCCAAATCTAAACCTCAGTGTGTTGACAGTCTCCTGTGTAGCAGCGGATGTTCTGCTCTCTCGATTAGGTTTTTGCAGTGTGGTAAAGTGGCGTGTCGAAACCCAACAACTTCCTCCGCAGATAAAGTACTGTAGCCGTGTGGGAGGAAACGAAAGCAGACTTTAGTCACATTAGCGCTATTTTCAGCATGCTAACCGCAGATTACCAGTAATTGATAGCACAATTTGAAGTATCTTGCTTTTACAGGGCAACAGTGAGAGTGTTCTTTCAAACAGTAAGCCCGGACATACAGTGCCTTGCAAAAGTATTCATCGCCCTTGGCGTTTTTCCTTTTTTGTTGCATTACAACCTGTAATTTAAATGGATTTTTATTTGGATTTCATGTAATGGACATAAACAAAATTCGTGAGGTAAAAAATAAATAAAATTGTAAAAGAAAATGACATGGAAAAGTGGTGCGTGCATACTGTATGTATTCCACCCTTTCCTATGACACCCCTAAATACAATCTGGTGCAACCAATTACCTTCAGAAGTCACACAATTAGTGTAAAAAAGTCCACCTGTGTGCAATCTAAGTGTCACATGATCTGTCACATGATCTCAGTGTATATACACACACACCTGTTCTGAAAGGCCCCAGAGTCTGCAACACCACTAAGCAAGGGGCATCACCAAGCAAGCGGCACCATGAAGACCAAGGAGCTCTCCAAACAGGTCAGGGACAAAGTTGTGGAGAAGTACAGATCAGGGTTGGGTTATAAAACAATATCTGAAACTCTAAACATCCCACAGAGCACCATTAAATCCATTATTAAAAAATGGAAAGAATATGGCACCACAACAAACCTGTCAAGAGAGGGCCGCCCACCAAAACTCACAAACCGGGCAAGGAGGGCATTAATCAGAGAGGCAACAAAGAGACCAAAGCTAACCCTGAAGGAGTTGAAAAGCTCCACAGCGGAGATTGGAGTATTTGTCCATAGGACCCCTTTAAGCTGTACACTCCACAGAGCTGGGCTTTACGGAAGAGTGGGCAGAAAAAAGCCATTGCTTAAAGAAATAAATAAGCAAACAATATAGAAGAAAGTACTCTGGTCAGATTAGACTAAAATTGAGCTTTTTGGCCATCAAGGAAAATGCTATGTCTGGCACAAACACAACACCTCTCATCACCCCGAGAACACCATCCACCATCATGCTGTGGGGATGTTTATCCATCGGCAGGGACTGGGAAACTGGTCAGAATTGAAGGAATAATGGATGGCACTAAATACAGGGAAATTCTTTAGGGAAACCTGTTTCAGTCTTCCAGAGATTTGAGACTGGGACAGGTTCACCTTCCAGCAGGACAATATCCCTAAGCATACTGCTAAAGCAACACGAGTGGTTTAAGGGGAAACATTTAAATGTCTTGGAATGGCCTAGTCAAAGCCCAGACTTCAATCCCAATTGAGAATCTGTGGTATGACTTAAAGATTGCTGTACACCAGCGGAACCCATCCAACTTGAAAGAGCTGGAGAAGTTTTGCCTTGAAGAATGGGCAAACATCCCAGTGGCTAGATGTGCCAAGCTTATAGAGACATACCCCAAGAGACTTGCAGCTGTAATTGCTGCAAAAGGTGGCTCTAAAGTATTGACTTTGGGGTGTGGAGTGAATAGTTAGGCACGCTCAGGTTCAGTTTTGTCTTATGCATCTTCAAAGTGGTAGGCATGTTGTGTAAATCAAAATGATACAAACCCCCCCAAAAATCTACTTTAATTCCAGCTTGTAAGGCAACAAAATAGAAAAAATGCCAAGGGGGGTGAATACTTTTCACAAGCCACTGTATTGGCCTGTGTATGCAGTATGTGACTGTGTGAGGTCATCATGCTGGAAGAGGGCTAGATATTGTGGAGGCTGCCCTTGAAGGGTAGGTTGAAGTGGTCTAGGAGACAGGAGCATAAAGGTGCCTGCTGATTGCCCATTGCAATTGCTGCTGGCATAAGACTGACACAACCCAGAAAATCCCTGATTCCGAATTAGGGATGTCCTTACAGAACCACCATCTAGGCCACAAAAAGAGTTGGGACGACTGATTAGCATTACAAAGAACATTGCTAATGTCTGAAGGAATTGTGCTGGCATCTGAAATCTGTTTTAAATTGCAAATTGGCTTGGGCCCCTTTGGAACTACAATCAAGTCTGACACTTAATATTTGTGTACTTTACATGTATTTACTTGCTTGTTTCAGTATGGTTCTCTCCTTGGTAAGAGTCTGATCGTTATCGCGCAAGGCACCATGTGGTGTAGTGGTTTTCTGGTCCCAGTGGATGCAACACTAGCCCCAGACAGGAAGTCACACTGGCACTTCCTGCCTTCAGCCCAATCAGACGCTTCCGTTGGCCTTTGCAGTGATTTGCGCCCTGGCATCCTGTCGGCTAGATTGGACCGTTCCACAGGGAGGGCTATAAAAACATCAAACACCACCGAGCCAGACAAACGTCATAGGAAAGAAGGAAGAAACGCTTCAAGCGCAAAACGTAGGAGTCCCAGAATCAAAGCTTCTCAAAAAGTAACGCTGAACACCTACCTACACATGCCACCTCTGATATCTGGAAGACAAGCATACCGCCACGTGCGGCTGTCAGTGACGGGCCGAAGGGTGGCCAATGCATGGCTGCGTCCCAAGTGGCACTACTTACTATTGACTAAAAGTAGTGCACTATATTAGGTACAATGGTGTCATTTGGGACACAGACTTTACTCCAAGCTGTTTAAGATGACCTGGATATGGGCGTCTGCTGGATAAATAAATAACGGCGGCGACATTTATAAGGGGGCGGACTTCACGGCCCAGCGTGTCTGTATGTATGTGAATAATATCTCCGATGTGTATAGTTGTACTGCATGGCTGGCAATATTTAGGTGGAAAGGGTGAGTGCACGCGTGTGAGGTCACAGTAATTGTGTGAATGTTATATCTCTGTGTGTGTGTGTGTGTACGTGCACACTCTTGTGTATGCCTGTGCGGGTGTGTGGCCTCTCATTGTGTGTGTGTGTGTGTGTACCTCTGTACCTCGGGGGGCCTTGAGGACGATATTAAATGAAGCGTCTATCTCTCTGCAGAGGGAGCTCCCACAAACCCCCTCTGTGATTAATAACTGCCTCCCCCCCCCATGCAGTCGGCCCCCCAACAGCACATGCCGCCTTTGGAAAAACAGTCCACTTCATGACAACAGTGCATTAAACCTTCCGGTTCATAGGGATTCAGTCAGTGTGTCAGCCAGGTCCATTTCCAATCTAACAGGAACCAGAGTGCGTTATCCATTTGGTGTGGCCTCTCGCAGAGAGGTTGGAATGCTTTTAAGCTTCCTGTGACAAGGACTGTGGAAAAACGGTTGGGTCCAATCACTACATAACACAAGTGCACAGCTACATCTCTTTCACTTGCCAGAGGAGATTACAGTTTTGTGGGATTGTTTTCAGTGTGTGTGCGTGTGTTGTACTGTACTGTTTGTAGGGTGCTGTAATTGTGTGCGCACAAACACCCTTTCCTCTGGCTCTACTAGCCTTGCTAAGCCACGCTACCTTCATCCATCTTCACTTCCCAAGATGCCAGAGTATAGGCTAGACTAGAGTGTGTGTACACGGTGTGTGGCACAGCCTCAATGTGTAAAAGCTGATCAATTAAGAGTGTCTGGTTTTGCTCACTACACACGCAACACCTAATAGTCTGACCTTTCTCCCCCCCCCCCCATCCCAGCTCTCTCCTTTCCTCCTCGCCATAGAAGAGGCATTCTACACGCTCCGTTGGAACGGCTGTTCGGCGCATTTCATTTCCTACTTCTGCTACACTGACTCCCCCTCCCTTAAATAGCCCTGCTGAGGTATCAGCAGCTCGGCCTGGACAACACACTAAAACACACAGACACTACTGCAGTACCACACACTGACAGACAGAGCGGCATCGGCTGCCGCACGCCAACGGAATCACAACGTCCAGACAAAAGCGACCCCTGTCTGCCACACACAAACATTTACTTGAACTGGTTAGACAAACCATAGTCCTCCTTCAGAGTCTTAACTCATCCCCTCAGAAAATCCAACCCAATCCATTCGGCATAGTCACATTACAGTGTCAATGTCTTTGGCCACTGTCAATTGGGTTGTGCAGATGAGGTCTCCTTTGAACCAGGGATGCTGCCATAGCGTCCTGCCTGAGCTGAGAGTCTAGCTATTCGTCTAGTACTGGGTTGCATTCTCTCGCGGCGAAGTACGCCTGCTCCGAGGCGGCCGACCATCACCCGTATAAATCATTCAGTCACTCCCTTGCAGACTGCAAACACAGAGAAACCGCAGCCGCATACCTTAGGTTACCCCTACCTTCAAGTGCCTGAATAGGGCTTTACTATGTTTACCTAACTATGAGAGAACTTTTTCCCTGTTGGAACGAGATGTTAATCTTTTAGTGTTCCTCGTGCCTTTCAAAAAAAGGGAGATAGTGGCTATATCGGGTCCAAAGAGAGGACTTGTGTAGCCTTGTGTGCCCAGAAGGGAAGACAGGGACTAGGAATGTGAAGAAAATGAACCAGTGATGACAGTTTGTAAAATGTTACAAAATGTTTATGCTGTGGCATTTTCAGGCTGCTGCCGTGTGTCCCAGTCACACCTGTTTTGTCCCTGCTGTAAACTTGTAAAAAATAACGCTGCATTGATCTTCAGGGGGCCGCCATTTTGGCTCCGATTTAGAAGACAGAAGAACGCTGGAATGTCTCTGGCACTCTGCCAGCAGCATTTTCCTGGCCTGCCCTTTGACCTCTGCACTGGGGGAGGGGGCTGGGGTCACCTCGGCTAAACTCGGCGCGACCACCTGCTCTCTCTGATCTTGTGACCTCGCCTCCCAACGACCGGCTGACACGCCAGCACACAAACACGATGGGCGGAAAGAGGGAGGGAGGGAGGGGGGAACCAAGGGCTCTTCTATATACATACACAGAGTTGGCCTGAGTCAATGACAAAGTCGCACACACGTCTATGTACAAATATCCATGTCCTGTGCCCACGGATAAACACACACTAAAAAGGGCTGATCGAACAGGTCAACACAAAGAGGTGACCTGTTCCAGCATGGGCACACACACACACACGCCAAACGCACTCCCACACACATGTCCAGGGGGTTAAAAAAAAAACTAAATGACACCTCTGTATTTCTATCGTTTGACTGCCATCAGTGTGTGTATATACAGTATGTGTGTGTGTGTGTGTATATGTATATCTATCTATAGAGCATTTTCATGCAATCGACTCATGAGACATGCGTTACATCAATGGAATGTAGATCAAATGAAGGAATGCACGGAAGCATTTCAAAAATCGATGGAAAGTCGTAAAATCGGCATGAACGCTGAGCCGAGGGCACGACCAGAAAAACTCTGAGAGCACAACCGACGTAATCAGTCGGAAAGGGCCTTTTATACACAGCCCCCCCACCCCCCTGAAAACAGACAGACAGTATGTGTGTGTGTGTGAGGGGGTTAGGAGGAAGGACTGAAAGAGGGAGGGGAGGGAGGGAGAAGAAATGGGGAAAGATGTTTGACAGGGGAACGAGTGGTGGGGGTTAAAAGAGAGGTGGAGACGGTGAGAGGGGAACGAGTGGTGGGGGTTAAAAGAGAGGTGGAGACGGTGAGAGGGGAACGAGTGGTGGGGGTTAAAAGAGAGATGGAGACGGTGAGAGGGGAACGAGTGGTGGGGGTTAAAAGAGAGGTGGAGACGGTGAGAGGGGAACGAGTGGTGGGGGTTAAAAGAGAGGTGGAGACGGTGAGAGGGGAACGAGTGGTGGGGGTTAAAAGAGAGGTGGAGACGGTGAGAGAGGAACGAGTGGTGGGGGTTAAAAGAGAGGTGGAGACGGTGAGAAGGGAACGAGTGGCGGGGGTTAAAAGAGAGGTGGAGACGGTGAGAGGGGAACGAGTGGTGGGGGTTAAAAGAGAGATGGAGACGGTGAGAGGGGAACGCGAGATGATGATACTGTAGTTCTTCCGACCCAATTGGGGAGAGCGAGAGGAAGCCTGGGAGAAAGACTATATGGAGAGATCATGTGTCGACAGACGTGTTCCCTGGGACTGAAGAGACTGAGCCGAGCGAATAGCGGCAACATTTCGGCTGCACCCAATCCCCTTACATAAAAGCAGACCATATCCAATGACAAAAACGGGGGTATTCCCTCATCGCCCTGGATTTTCTGTCCATGGAAGCAAAACGGGAAGTCTAAAAAAAAAGAGAAAATGACAGATCTCGCTCGCAAGTCGGCTAACGTCATGAAAACGTAGTCCCCGCGTAAGCGTTAGCGACCGAGGCCGGTTCAAAGAGCTGGGAGACATGGAATTAAGTGCATGTGACCTGCTTCACGCAATTACTTTATGGGGAGAGAAAGGGGCTCATTTTCAATGACTGATATAAAGCCAATGACAGCGGAGCACAAAATGCCAGTGTGGTCCCAGTACGTTGGACCATACTGTCGCTCTGTTCACCATCAACGGGAAGGAACTGCTTCGACCTCGGGCATGCCAGTCATTTCAGTCTGGACCGAGGCTAAACACATGCTACATCTTTAATTCTATTGTGCAGGGCAATGGGCATAGTGAAGTCCGAGAGAGTCGTAGTGACAGTGCAGATTCACAGTAACCCAACGCAGCGTCACAAGGCAGAGTCCAGAACGCTTAGTCATCAACAAGGCAGTCACAAAAGGCCCATAGCAACACAGGGCAGTCAGAGTGTCATTGAGACCAAGGTCGCCGTGACACATGGCGCAGCGACACTGACGCCGAGGCAGACTAGTAGTAACAGGGTACGCCGGCAAGCAGATCGCAAAACACATGGCGCCATCACAACCGACACTCTTCAAGTGGGTGAACATGTCGGCGCCTTCTTCCTCATCACAAGTCGATAACACTCCAAGACACCGGATAGAAAGACCATACAACTTCTCTCTCATACCTTTGTTGCGAGGCAGTTGACGGTCGATGCTTGTAAGGGGGCCTTTAGTGGGTCTGTCGATCAAAAGGCAGATGCATTCAACACCGGCCAGGTGAAGAGGGAACTGAGCTATGTGGAAGACTCAGGGAAAACCCTTTAATATGGATCTACAGGTGACTGGTTTATCCGTTTTTACATTAGACACCTCGACACGAGAACACGTCGGAGCATACCAGAGCCGTCAGCACTAAGTCACTGCGGCGTAGGCAGACACTGACGCCGTCTAACATCTACCGCAACACAAAGGGGACGGCCAACGCTAGGGCACGGAGAGGAGATCGCTAACAGAGTCTGACAGAGTCTCTGCGGACATGGGGGTTCATGCAGGGTGGAGAGACGGAGCCCTCGAAGCGGGAACAAGAGAGCGATCAAAGTTTTTACTTTTTTTTTTTTTAAGCATCAATCACTCGCTGGGTGTTGGGAAGCCTGCGACAGAATATACACTGACACGCATCACGGAGTACACAAAACACATGCATGTAGACTACACACACACACACACACACTCCAAGTCTGTGCCCTTTTGCCCCATTTCCAGTCCACAGAAACTGGGAGGCAGGGTTGCCAGGGTGCTTGCATCATGTCCCATTTAATTTCCTCTGGGGATACTAGGGGTGTGAGGGAGGAATGTGGTTACACACACACAGGGGGGGGGGGTAGCACTCACACACATGGCATTATAATGCGCATGGCATTACAGGAGGTCTTCTAAGGCAGGAGCCAGGACACATGCAGACATATGGCGGCTCCATGCTGCTCCGGTGCCATGGTTGTAGGCAGTCTTTCAGTCCTTCAGACCGCTAACAACGAACCACTCTCCCCCACCTCTCCTTGTTTCCCTCATCGGCTACCTACATAGCTACCACTTCCTTCTCGTAGCTCCTAACCTAAAGCCTGAAGCTCTGACAGAGACGGATGGCTTTGACCGCCTCTATTGTGGTCACCAGGTTTTGAATTCGATACATCTCACCCCACTGAAGATTGACTACAACATTCGCAGCGAGGCTCATCTAAATGGAGCGTCCGGAAGCGCAGTGACGTGCCTGGCATTTAATGTGTGTTATCAGGCCCCCCGAAAATTTGCCAAGGCTGATTTCTGAGAATCAACTATTTGGTCTCGTCTTCACACAAACACACACCACAGAAGAATATAGCATCCCGTACGATAACAGCATGGTTTATGCTCTTACCAACCAGAGCCTCGTTGCACCTCCCGCTTCTCTCGCTGGTGAAGCTTGTCATGCCTCGTATCAGGCTCCGAGGCATGCGTTTGATCTCCTCTCCCCTTAAAGAAGTGCCAGTCTGATGATTGTAAAGCACAGGGAGATCTAGCGGCACGGACAGGCACCGGGGAATACCCCACCGCGCCATACAAGTCATCTGATCATAGCTTCAAACAGGGGGGGGGGGGGACGACGACGACAATAGAGCTAGATCTCCACTGATCGCGAGAGAGGAGGAGGGATTGAGAAACAGCGATAGACAATGAGGAAAATAGTGGGTATAGGGGAGAGAGAGAGGACAATGGTCTGTTTATCCTCTTCCCATGACTAACAGTTGCCATGAAGGAAAAAAAGTGTCTGCTCATCACTAGATTGTCTCCAGACATTCCCACCATCCCGATACCTATGGAGCTTCCTGCTCTGCCCCCCCCTCCCCCAACCCCCACCCCTCTTCGTTCATCCTGTTCCACCCTGCCATGGCCTAATGAGGCACCGAGGGAATGCTACTGCTTTCCTCTCCCTGTAGTGTGGAAAGTCCTGCTAAGACTCTGGTATAACATTCTTCCAGATGGCATGCCGGTCACACAGGACAGTAGCCTACAGCCAGGCATACTGCAGCACTAGGGCCCAGTTCTGCGCAGGATAACCATGGCTGGCACAGCATTGCGGGGCCAAATGTACAAAAGAAAAATCATACTTTTGATGCCAAAGCTAGAAAATGATTTCTTATTATATAGTTGTATTGCCCATAGTAACATGTTTTAAGTGTTATGAGTCTAAGTAAGACGGACAAAGAGGAGAACAAGAAGCTGTGTACGGAGATATGGGAGAGCCCCATGGTGGGTTTGTCAGCCTTGCTCTTTGGACTCTTTCTCTGAGTCACGCAGTTAGCTAACAGCCTTGTCTCTTTCTGCCGTCTCTATTTCTGGAGGCCGTACTGCCGAGAAGAAAAATAAGGGAGACAAAAACATACATATATATATTTTTTTTATATGAATTTTCTTCAAGCTTAAGGATCTGGGAAACCTAACCGTTTAAATTTAAACAAAAAATATATACTCAGTAAAAAGGACAGTCTGTCATGAACAGACACCAATTTTGAATGAATTGTGGCTAAATCACAGTAAGCATCCTTCATCTCCTGAACAAAGCAGATGGGTAACCACTCCATTATAGAACGCCAGGGCAGTTTGCTACAGCGCCATCAATCCGAACCTGAACTTGACTACTTAAACAGATACTGAAACTGAGCTTCAACTGGATCCCTTCGTCAGATGCAAAAAAGGCAGCCGTTTGAAAATGAAACACAGCAGGTGGCTTTACGTGTAGCTCGGAGCACAGAGCCATGGGCATCATCTGATACGCCATCAAGTCCTCTTCCCTGCATGGATTTTAACCTCAGTAAAAAAAAAAAAAAAAAATGTGATTAATGTATTTTTCCTCTTGTAGGGATCAAGTCTTCTTCCCTTTCCCACTGTGAAGCTGTGACAAATCCTGTTGATGTATCATCACTTCCATGATATCAACCCTGGCCCGCCCAGATCAGATACTCCCCCTGTTACAGACCACTAGTCTTTTATTTTACAGTTGACTGAAAGGAAAAAACACAGGTCAAGGTAAGTTCAGCCCAGCTGTGTCCTTGTGATTTTTCTATGGCTAGTTATAGCCCTTCGAGTGAGTTCCACAAACGCTTTAAAAAAAAAGGGTAGGTTCACTCAAAAAACCACCACGGTCTGTCAAGGCAACTCGGTGAGTTATGATTTACCAAGTTCAGTAGGATCCCAAATAAAGATAGTTGGACCTTTTTAACTAACAAACAAATGTATAGCAACCAGCAACATTTTGTCTCTGAAGTCGAAGGCAGTCACTGTTGCCCACTAAACCATGCAGCAGAATGCAGCTGGCTGTTGCCTATTCTTTCGGTGGGCTTTGAACCCTGACAGAGTCGTATTTTCCAGCACAGTGAGTGACAGATGGGGAAGGGCTTGGAATGGCAGACGGTGACTACGGGAAGGTTTTGAGGAGGAGAAAAAAATACAAGTCTCCTTTTTTTCCCTTCCCTGGAGTCATTCTTTTCTTGGCAACAGCCAGCCGAAAGCTTTTCAACACAGAACGGAAAGGAAAGGCAGCTTAGAAAGAAACCCGACTGAAGATTTTGGAGACTGTGCTTTTTGCGTGGACTTTGCCAAGGAGAAAAAGGTTCCGGACAAGCAGAGGACAATGGCAGTGACATGGTGTGGCTAATTGATACGAGTTGCTCTGACTTTTGAACAGGGTCAGGCTGTGATAGGCCGTTTCATGTCTATCATATAGCTTCTGTTCAACTCTTGCATCTTTGGCACAATCCTCCTCCACACCCTTTCAATTGCCCTCAGCCTAAGAAGATCCTATTAAATGCATAGCAATCAAGTTTTCACTTTGTTATTTCCCTGAAACAATGACTCATTTTCCTGGCACAAGCAGGCTTCTGTCCATTCTGCTCTTTCCAGGATGTGAAGAGTGTCAATACAAAATAAAAATCGGGACAGTGTGACAGACCGCAGTAAGAGCTAACAGACTGCAGTAAGAACTAACAGACTGCAGTAAGAACTAACAAGTGAGGCAGTTTTTGGTCAAAACTTCAAAATCCCAAGTGGGGCGACGTTGCGCAATGCTAAATATGGCGGGGGTCACCGCACACCACAGTAACCGAGGGCAGCCGTCTGCCTACTCTCTGTTGTAAAAGTTGAATGCAGTTCCGACAGTCCGTGCGGTCTGTTAAGACACGTGTTCCCTGTTTATGTTCCGGTTAAGTCCTCATGTGGTCGGTCTGAGTTTACGAGGCGAACACATGAACCGTCTCTGGGCTGTGGTGTGTTTTGACTTGTGTCCCAAACACGTGTGGTCTGTTTGTGTTCGGGTCAGGCTTGTCCCCGTGCTCCGTTTGGGTTAGGGTCAGGCTTGCCCCCGTGCTCCGTTTGTGTTCGGGTCAGGCTTGCCCCCGTGCTCCGTTTGGGTTCGGGTCAGGCTTGCCCCTGTGCTCCGTTTGGGTTAGGGTCAGGCTTGCCCCCGTGCTCCGTTTGGGTTCGGGTCAGGCTTGCCCCCGTGCTCCGTTTGGGTTAGGGTCAAGCACATGTATGGTCATTGTCTGGGTATGTCTGCGTTAGGGTCAGGTGCAGAGGTGTAGTGTGATGTGGTCTATTTGGCTGTCCATCGCTGCGAGTTTATTGGCCAGTCCGACTGAAAACACAGGCAGCGTCTGCACGGACTCAGCAGACCGCGACAGGCTACAATAACCCCCGCAGCGGAGGCACCCATGTGCTAAATTACTGTCACAAATGCTCTCCTTCAGGCCCGGCAGTCTCATCCAGGCCATTCGGCCCTGTCTAGCACCGCCAGTCTTCTTCTCCCACCACATAATTGCACTCGGCTTGCCCAGCCGCTGCTGCATCAACTGAGGTCTAGGTTGGGAATTGATGACGTGTGAAGAGAAGAAAAAGAGGCTCATCATTGTGGAACAGGTGCTGCGCTGACAACGTCATTAGAGGGGAGGGTGGTGAACCTGACCGCTACTCTTGCGTTTCCCATAATGAAGTTCTGCAAGTCGCTGTGTGTACACCGAGTGTCTTACACTGAGGCGCATGATTAAGTTCCTCTGTTGGAACAAAAAGCCAGACAGGGAGACTAGTTAGTTTCCCTCCCTGGCTCGGTCTGTGTTAACTCAATGGAATGTGACATGGAAGGAGGGGGACTTCCCCTTCGTGAGTGATTCGACTTCCGCAAGTCCAGGCACTACCAAAGCTCGGTCCTGAAAAATACTCGAATGAACAGAAACACACACACACACGCAGGCACACAAACAGATTGCTCAGGAATGGGTCTGTCCAAAAGGTCTTTCACAGTACAGTGGGCATTGACCTGAATGCGATTTGATCCCTAGCCAAATCCCAGACCACACCTAGAGCGAGTAAGACAAACAGTCAAAAGACTTAAATCACATTCAGAGCACCACACAACACTGAGGGAGCCTGTGGCCCCAAGGCTGAACGATACCGCATTTCACAAATCAAAAGACCTGCACAGTGTCAACGTGGTATGTAATCGCATGAATTACCATAGAGCAATGAGAGAGTGCCACCCTGATTAAGACAAAGCGCTTCCTGCTGTGCGCCCGTGTGAATCACTATCTGAGAGGAGAGAATTCCGCCTGCCAATGGGGAGACAATAGCCCCAATATATTTCCATCTGCTTATTTCAAAACCGGGTACAACGCTAGAACACTACGATCCAGCAATAGACATACAGCACCTATTCATTTGCAACGGTGACTAGTCGCTTCATAAAAGTGTCAGAGCTGTGTGTAGTCGGCCTCGGCAAGGCGCTGGAGTGACAGCGGAACAAGGACAGCTATGATAAGGAAATGTAGAGCCCTGTCAATCATTAACCAGCAGGGTGACGGTGGCAATCTGCCCCAGGGCAGAACTAATTCACTCCAAAGCCTATCCCCCCCCCCCCCCCCCCCCCCGACCCACACACACGCTATTCACCACCACTACACATCCAGACGGCACGTCATAACTATATTTTACAACAGGGATGGGCAACTGGCGGGCCCGTAGCTACAAGAGCAACACTTGCATGTCGTCTCGGCCTACATTCATGACTATCGCATCTGTGAATGAACATAATCCAACAACATATATTAGGTTGGACGACGTTGCCCCAGCCAGTAAGGGACATTTAGGCAATCCAGTGAGAGAGGTAAAGTGCTCCCTTAATCCAGAGAGGACAGGAGAGCCGGGCAACATTGAAGCGATTAGTTAGCGAGAGGCAGTGCTGATCCTAACCCTCCTCTTACACCGGGATTAGGAGGGAAGGTGCAGCGCTGCTGGTGCTGAACGGACACGGGACCTTTATAAACTGGCTTTTAAAAACCGTGGAAGTGACCAGCATGAGCTTCCTCAAGAGACCTCAACCAGCCTCCTTACAGAACAAGGGGAGTTCACCAGGGCCACATTCAGTAGCCAAACGTTGTCGAATGTTGCAGATAGAAACGCCATGAAAAGGAGCAGACGTGATTCCCTATTCTACACGCGAGAGACGCATATTTGTGCTACGTTACTATCGAAGCGTTCGAAAACATTGCGACTTGCTGAACTCACCCCTGCTCCCGCAAAAGGATTAATGCGACCTCAACAACTCTTATCAGAGGATAGGACGGCCTCACCTGGGCGATATTCGGGGAATATGGCGAGGCATTAGATACGTAGCAGGATTTTAAGGAAATTAAGTAAGAAAGTGGTTTAAATTAGTCAAATGATCTTGATGCAAATCAAGCCAACGTGCCGGTGTAAAGAACGCACAAGGCGCCATCCTTGAGGCCACCACCAACCCAATAGACAGGCTGTGAGAAATACAGAACGCACCCTTTTTTTTTTTTTTGATGTATTCTGAAATGTTGTGATTTTGTTTTCTTTAAAGGCTATCGGCGTCCCAAGACGCCAGTGGCTGAGAGACCACACAGCCTCAGTCCATATTCAGCTTTAAATGCAATCGAATAATGTAATCCTGCATTTTTAGACCATTAAAACTCAGCAAATGTACTCTCCACAAAATAGGGCTTTGAGGTTAGTTTCTTATCCGAGACGAAATTCTAATGAAAAGGTCTTAAGTCTGAGATAATACAAGGACCCACAGTATTCATGGCGCTGAATCAAAATGAAAACCGGAGGCTACCTGCAAAAGGGATGAGCGGTAGCACCGTGTGTGTAGACATACTACAAAAATGGCGAGTAAAAATACACGAATAAAAATCCTGCTGATAAATGATTCATACGTGTAGCTTCTGGGGTTCCACATGAGTGGTCACAGTTAAAGCAGCTTCAGCACTCGTCCAAACAAGATGCACAGGGGAAGCAAAGTGCTAAAGGACTAAAGAATACCCATAGCGGGAAGAGGAGTCTGGAACGCACTACTGTTTCAGTACAACTTAGACTAGAAGACACACACTGTACACATACTGCCCAGACTACAGGGAAAACCTAGTACATGCTTGCTTAGGCTGCCAAAACAGCATGCTCTCTCCTCGAACTGCACAATGGACAGACTCAAAAACAGAGTGCAAACCCAACCATCTCAAATGAAACAAACACTAACAGCACATACTTTGTGACTACAACACACACCCATCAGCACACAGTCGCAGACTACAGCTCATATAGGCTAGCCGAAGCACAGTGCTCTCTCAGACTCTGTTTAAGTCTACTCCTCTCAGGCCTCCCGGGTGGCGCAGTGGTCTAAGGTACTGCATCGCAGTGCTAGCCGTGCCACCAGAGATTCTGGGTTCGAGTCCAGGCTCTGTCGCAGCCGGCCGCGACCGGGAGGTCCACGCACAATTGGCCCAGCGTCGTCCGGGTTAGGGAGGGTTTGGCCGGCAGGGATATTCTTGTCTCATCGCGCACTAGTGACTCCTGTGGCGGGCCGGGCGCAGTGCACGCTGACCAGGTGTATGGTGTTTCCTCCGACACATTGGTGCGGCTGGCTTCCGGGTTCGATGTGCGTTGTCTCAAGAAGCAGTGCGGTTAGGTTGGGCCCTCGACCTTCGCCTCTCCCGAGTCCATACGGGAGTTGCAGCGATGAGACAAGACTGTAACTACTACCAATTGGATACCACGAAATTGGGGAGAAAAAAGGGGTTACATTTTTTTTGTAAATAAATAAATGAAATAGTCTGTGTGTTTACAGGTGTTATGTAGAGACAGGTGCAAAAACATGGCCTGGTCACAAGATACCCCAAGAAGGGGGGGGAGAATAAAATACGCTTCCTTCTCTGCACACATTACATTACAGGCGTTATTTTAAAATTGATTTTAAAAAATGCAATCTACACAAAATACCCCATGATAAAAGTGAAAACAGGTGTTTAGAAATGTTGCCAATGTGTTAAAAATAAAAAACAAACACCTTATTTAAAAAAGTATTCAGACCCTTTGCTATGAGATTCGAAAATTGAGCTCAGGTGCATCCTGTTTCCATTGATCATGTGTGAGATGTTTCTACAAATTGCAGTCCACCAGTGGTAAATTCAATTGACTGGACATGATTTGAAAAGGCACACCTGTCTATATAAGGTCCCACAGTTGACAGTGCATGCCAGAGCAAAAACCAAGCTACAAGGTCAAAGGAATTGTCCGTAGCGCTCCGAGACAGGATTGAGTCGAGGCACAGATCTGGGGAAGGACATCAAAATAAATCTGCAGCATTGAAGGTCCCCAAGAACACAGTGGCTGGCCACACCGAGCTGGCCACGCGGCCAAACTGAGCAATCGGGGGAGAAGGGCCTTGGTGAGCAAGGTGACCAAGAACCCGATTGTCACTGAAGGAGCTCTAGAGTTCCTCTGTGGAGATGGGAGAAACTTCCAGAAGGACAACCATCTCTGCAGCACTCCACCAATCAGGCCTTTATGGTAGTGGCCAGACGGAAGCCACTCCTCAGTAAAAAGGCACATGACAGCCCGCTTGGAGTTTGCCAAAAGGCACCCAAAGACTTTCAGACCATGAGAAACAAGATCCTCTGATCTGATGAAACCAAGATTGAACTCCTTGGCCTGAATGCCAAGCATTCCGTCTGGACTGGAGGACACCTGGCACCATCCCTACACTGAAGCATGGTGGTGGCAGCATCATGCTGTGGGGATGTTTTTCAGCGGCAGGGACTGGGAGACTAGTCAGGATTGAGACAAAGATGAACGGAGAAAAGTACAGAGAGATCCTTGATGAAAACCTGCTCCAGAGCACTCAGGACCTCAGCCTGGGGGCGAAGGTTCACCTTCCAACAAGACAATGACCCTAAGCACACAGCCAAGACAACGCAGGAGTGGCTTCGGGACAAGTCTCAATGTCCTTGAGTGGCCAGCCAGAGCCCGGAATTGAACCTGATCCAACATCTCTGGAGAGACCTGAAAATAGCTGTGCAGCAACGCTCCCAATGAAACCAGACATAACTTGAGAGGATCTGCAGAAAAGAATGGGAGAAACTCCCCAAATACAGGTGTGCCAAGCTTGTAGCGTCATACCAAAGACCCGAGACTGTAATCACTGCTTCAAAGTACTGAGTCTGAATACTTATGTAAATGTTACATTTCAGTTTTTTCTTTCTATAAAAATGTGAAAAATACTAAAAACCTGTTTTTGCTTTGTCATTATGGGATATTGTGCGTAGATTGATGAGGGGGGGAAAAAACGATTTCATACATTTTAGAATACAAACGGAAAGGGAAAGGGGGATACCTAGTCAGTTGTCCAAATGAATGCATTCAACTGAAATGTGTCTTCCACATTTAACCCAACCCCTCTGAGTAAAGGTTGCAAAAGTAACAAAATGTGGAAAAAGTCTAGGGACCTGAATACTTTTGGAATGCACTGTACCTACTCCGAGGCAGGAGAATTTACTCTCGCCTCAGTAACACGTTGACATGAAGACACACAAACACTCCACACTCTCCTACGCGTGATTGTGTGTCAAATACGAACACACACCCATGAACATAAAAAGCAAGTGGAGGGGTGGCAAACATGCATGAAAAACTTTGTGGATTTGATTTAAATGGCATCAAAAGATGTGAGACACCGACTCAGGGAATGAACGCTGTTTGAAAGGTGGGAGGTTAGTCACCGTTTTGCTACGAGTCTAAATGGCATAAAAAGGTGCACTGCTGCATTAAAAAGCTTCTCTAATCCCCAGCCCTGGCAACCCCCAGATAAACGTGCAGCTTCTTCAAAACCTTGCAACCAAACTAAAAAGATAGCTCGTCACATTCCTGTGTCACTGTGCCAATGGCCCTACAACATTGCTTCCCCGACCCCCCCCCCGCGCTCTCACCTTGAGGGAACGGTATGTCTAGCAAGCGAACTGCAAGACAAGAAAGAAAGCAGACGCTTTGAAAACAAAGTGCTGTCGTGTAAAAACTTACTGTGGGGATATAAACATTTCAACCTTCGAATAAACCACCCCTGTCAAGCAGCTAACGGGAGTAAGACCCGCAAGCTCCAATTTCCCAGCGCAGAGCTCTCCTCAGCGCTTTCAAGTCGCTTTGATGCCGAGGCTGCGGTTGGCTAGACACCGCAAACCAGGATGCAGGTTCAAAATACCGTAGAGCGGCTGCACAAAAGTATCATGGCCTTCTGCCTCCTGACAGATGACAAACCACAAAAAAAGAACTGAGCTTAGCGTGTAGGAAACTGTCCTCTCAGGCTGTGGGCCACCTATGACTCACAGATGAGAAATGCAACCTTAAAAATGACTTTTGCAAAGAATCCGAACGGAAGAAATGTCTTCATTCCTTACCTATGTAGGCCTATAGCTTACTACTGCGTTTGCACTAACTTGTAAACGGCCAAGCCAGACTCATTCAACTTCGCAGGCAAAGGTTTCATAGAACTTTCATCACGCTTTTCACCCATTCCATTTGTAGAGCACATTTAGCTTGCGGAGCTATAACGTAATTTAAAATGCCTTTTTTGTTTTTGTTTATCCATTCCCATTTCAGTTCCGGGAGGGAGGGGGGGGGGGGGGGGTTTGCTCAGTCCAACAGTACCGCCAGCTGCACCTTGTCCTACCTTCTCCACAACCAAACATGCACCCCTTTCCCTTATCTGAAAAGGAGGCCCTTTAGGAAATCATGAATAAATAGACGAGAGACAACAGAAAAAACAAACTGCAAATGAAAAACTGCCCTGATAACCAAATGATTTAAATATTCTCCCCATCCATGCTTTGGCAGTCTCCTCACTAGGACCAGATTCCGACCCCTACCTCCACCTCGGCCCTTCACCCCCTCAGTGTTGGTTTGGCCGGTGATCCGTGAAGTGCAATGGAATCCGCCAAATTAGGGGTCTCTGAACTGTCTCAGCAGCCATTGTTGCCAGCATCTAGGGTTCAAAAGCAACAACAAAGAGACGAGACAGCAGCCTTGGGTAATGATTGGCCAAAAGGAGAGATCCGGGGGGGGGGGGGCTTTCACACTTCAGAGCCTTGGAGGAGAGGTTGTTTAGGGGCTGTGGTGTCAAGGCACCAGGCAGCGGCTAAAGAGCCAGAGCAAACGTTAACACAAAAGGGCCCCTCTGAGTGCCTAGGGCAGCAGAGCCTTTACACCCACAAAGGGGAAGTCCAACTAACGCATAAAGCATGAACGAGGTGCGCAAGCCATCCAAGCCTCTGCCGCCACTTCAAACACCGAAGGGCCGGGCCCCTACTTTCTCCCAAACATGTTGACATGCTTGAAAAAGGCATCGTCAGTCACTGAAGTAACACCCCTTTTGCCCTGTTGCAAATTCCGATTTGAATATCAATACAGTGGAGAGAAGTGTTTGTTTTTGCTCTCGTGGTGGTGAAAAGGGAATGAGGTCAGTGTATTGAGGACAGACGGTGACGTAAACCATCTGCCGTTCCATTGAAGTACAGGCCTGAGGTGTTGTTAAATTGCTCCTGGGGCCATAAAAGTTGCCATTTGGGTTTGGCCTGGGTAGGCCACCATTGTAAATAAGAATTTGTTCTTAACTGACTTGCCTAGTTAAATAAAAGGTTAAACTTTTTTTTTTAATCACACATGACCCACTCCAGGACAGTCTTGTCAAGGCGCTAGCTAGATTAGCATAACTTTATAAACCTCTACTACCATAAAGAAAGCTTGAGTGTTTAAGAGCAGTGAAGTGAGCGACACAGCCGCATGGCATGCTAACTTCTAGACACAGCCAAATGAATCAGCTTCCCAGTCATGCCTCATAGCTCCCCCCCAGCACAATCTCCTAGCCTACTATTCCCCTGTCACGTGTAAGCCTGAATATTTTAGAAATGCGCAGATAACAAGGGTCCCTCCTGCCAAGATACGTATTCACTGTGATAGCTTTATCCAATGCAATCTTTTCAATTTGTCCTCCACGATTTCTTTCCCGCTGTTTTCCACAGCAAGCAGATGGAGGCAATTTCTTTGTTACACTTAGGGTCTGCACAGAACTCGGTAGAGCCATTGAGTCCACGTACAGTGCCTTCAGAAAGTATTCATACCCTTCCGACTTATAACACAATTGTTGTGTTACAACCCGATTTCTAAATGGATCTCTCACCCATATACACACAATACCGCATAACAAGTATTCACACCTCATAATAAGTATTCACACCCCATAATAAGTATTCACACCCCTGAGTCAAGATATGATATAATCACCTTTAGAATCACCGTTTTAAAATTCTTCAAGCTCTGTCTAGTTGGTTGTTGATCATTGCTAGACAGACATTTAAGTCTTGCCATAGATTTTCAAGCTGATTTAAGTCCAAACTGTAACTCGGCCACTCAGGAACATGTCGTCTTGGTAAGCAACTCCAGTGTATATTTGGCCTTGTGTTTTAGGTTAGTGTCCTGCTGAAAGGTGAATTTGTCTCCCAGTGTCTGTTAGAAAGCAGCCTGTGGTTTTACTCTAGGATTTTGCCTGTGCTTAGCTCTTTTCATTTTTTAAATAAAAATAAACTCCCTAGTCCTTGCCGATGACAAGCATACCCATAACATGATGCAGCCACCACCATGCCTGATAATATTAAGAGTGGTACTCAGTGATGTGTGTTGGATTTGTTGACCATCCTCAGTTCGCTCCCATCACAGGCATTAAACTCTGTTTTAAAGTCACCATTGGCCTCATGTTAAAATCCCTGAGTGATTTCCTTCCTCTCCGGCAAACGAGTTAGGAAGGACGCCTGTATTGATACACAACCCAAAGTGGAATTAATAACTTCACCATTCTCAAAGGGATATTCAATGTCTGCTTAAGTTTTTTCCCATCTACCAATTGGTGCCCTTCTATGTGAGGTATTGGAAAACCTCCTTGGCCTTTGCGGTTGAATCTGTATTTGAAATTCATTGCTCGACTGAGGGACCTTACAGATAATTGTATGTGTGGGGTACAGAAATTAGGTAGTCATTCAAAAATCATGTTGTTACACACTATTATTGCACACAGAGTGAGTACATGCAACTTGTGACATGCACATTTTTACTCCTGAACGTATTTAGGCTTGCCATAACATGGTTGAATACTTACAGAGCATACTGAAAGTATACAGACCCTTCACTTTCCCACATTTTGTTTCCGTTACAGGCTTATTATAAAATTGATAAAATATTTGTTTTTCCTCAATCTACACACAATTCCCCATATTGAAAGAGCAAAAACAGTTGAGACATTTTTGTAAAGTTATTAAAAATAAAACCAGGAATATCTTACTTAAATATTCAGACCCTTTGCTATGAGACTCGAAATTGAGCTCAGGTGCATCCTGTTTCCATTGATCATCCTTGAGATGTTTCTACAACTTGATTGGAGTCCACCTGTGGTAAATTCAATTGATTGAACTTGATTTGGAAAGGCAGCTACCTATATAAAGGTACAACAGTTGACAGTGCATGTCAGAGCAAAAACCAAGCCATGAGGTCGAAGGAATTGTCCGTAGAGTTCCAAGACATGATTGATTGTGTCGAGGCACAGATCTGGGGAAGGGTACCAAATAAAAATATGCAGCATTGAAGGTCCCCAAGAACACAGTGGCCTCCATCATTCTTAAATGAAAGAAGAATGGAATCACCAAGACTCTTTCTAGAGCTGGCCGCCCGGCCAAACTGAGCATTCGGGGAGAAGGGGCTTGATCAGGGAGGTGACCAAGAACCCGATGGTCCCTCTGACAGAGCTCTAGAGTTCCTCTGTGGAGATGGGAGAAACTTCCAGAAGGACAACCATCTCTGCAGCACTCCACCAATCTTGCCTTTATGGTAGAGTGGCCAGACGGAAGCCACTCCTCAGTAAAAGGCACAGGACAGCCCGTTTGGAGTTTGCCAAAAGGCATCTAAAAGACTCTCAGACCATGAGAAACAACATTCTCTGGTCTGATGCTTTGTCATTTGCTTTGTCATTATGAGGGTATTGTGTGTATACTGATGAGGGGGGGGGGGGGACTATTCAATCCATTTTAGAATAAGGCTGTAATGTAGCGAAACGTGGGAAAAGTCAAGGTGTTTTGAATACGTTCCCGAATGCACTGCATACTTATTGCCTCAAGACTTTTAGCTTTTCATTTTGTTTGTAAAAATTGCAAAAAACATAATTCCACTTTGACATTATGGGGTAGTGTGTAGGCCAGTGACACAAAATCTCCATTTAATCCGTTTTAAAATTCAGGCTGTAACAAAATACTGTCTGGAGGCACTGTAGTGGGGCGGGAACATGATAACAAGCATGCAACCACAGCATATTCACACCGACCGTAAAGCCTGTGCCAACTGGGCTACTTTGGACAGCCTAACAGTGGGTGCTCCCCAGAAGACAATAAAACAACAGATTACAGGAAGTGCCTTATGGAAAATAATTTACACCGATGACCCACGGGCTTCATCGGTTGTGAATGGATTCGTAAAGTAAGCTAAATCTAATTCCAAGCAATTACAGTCAACAGATACCCAGAGAAACAAACAGAAGAAGTGGTCTGTCTTTTAGAATGTTGGCTGTGTAGGCTACAAACCGAGATTAACAGCCCGAGGTGGTGAAAGAGTTGAGGAAAATATGACCCCAGAAGAATGGGAATTTAAAGTAAATAGTCCTTGCCACATAGTAGAGAATACCAAGACGTAAGGCTTTCATCCACTAAACGAGACAGATGTCAGAACAAAACAAAAAAAATATTCTGCTTCCATAATGTAGATGCAATGTCTTCCTATCACCTCCGAGCAAAAATGTAATGGGCAACCAATCACATGCCTGTCTCATTCATTTTTTACATGGAACCAGTCAGCTACCTGTCTCACTCAATTGACTTCAAAGAGCCAACCAGCTGTCTCGCTTGCTTCCTTAGTACCTTCTAAACTGAGCATGTTAACTTACCTGCCTAACTCATCACTTTAAGAGAGAGACAGCGAGAGAGACAGCGAGCGAGAGAGGCTTTTACCAACCCCTCCCACTTATTCATTCATACCTCAAGCATTCCATGACAGTCCAGGATGAAAATACTTTCATTTTTCACCTTGCCGCGATCAATTTTTCATTCTGGGTGAAACACTCCCAATTGATCAATCCCTCTCCACCACTAGCCAAGCGGAGATGGCTGGACTGGGACTGAGCTAGTAAAGCCTCAGGTCGGTCAGTCTCGTCCAGCTTGGTCTCACAGCTACCACAGACCAGCCAGCGGCCACGTCATCATGGCAATCCCTCTGGTGACTGTGGGTCACTAAGAGCAGCCTCGCCTTCATCACTCAGCCAGGCACACACAGAGAGGTCGTGACCCATCCTCTCGCCGTGCGCGCACACACACACACACACACACCCAACCCCCAACAGGAGATCACTAAAAACACAGACCTATCAGCATGATCAGGAGCAAGCACCCCCCATAAACAGTTATGACCAACGACGTAGAATACACATAGCCTCGACATCTGCGACGGCTAGGAAGGAAGAGAAGGCCATGTTGCTCTCACAATCAGAAAGACCACTAATGCTACACCACGTCTACTTGTCTCAGAAGGTCACAGCTGTCTCACTAGTATCCGACAAGACAAGCACTCTGCATGTAGGTGTGAATAACTAGAACACAATTCCACAGATTTTTTTTAAAGAAAAAAAGGTACATAAACACAGCGAGAAAGAGGCGAGATTGACAGAAGATAAAAACAACCGTGCCAGTGTAGGCTAGACTACATCTTCCCCAGAAACAATCAAACCCGCGCTAATGGAGGCAAACTAGCATTCCCCGATAATTTCCTACAGATCATTCGCATATTTTGGCACGATCATGGCCCAGCACTTTACTTAAGTGAGAGGACGAGGAAATATTCACGGCGTATTAATATGACGAGAGAAAACAAAACGGCGACCCAGGGAGCAACAAATTACACGTCTGTTAACCTCCAGTGCCACCTCTACTCTAATATCACGCCACTATCTGCCCAGAGAATAACTCGCCATTGACATTTCCGAAAATGGAATTCATAAGGCTATTTTAAACATAAGACAGGGATGTGGTCTTTGCTTTACCGGGTTTCTAGTCAATCTTTGGCGCCGTGTCAACAAAATGCCAAGCTCCACATCATAAAAGGAGGAAAATATGGCATTGTCGCCCCAAAATCACTTCTGTGTTTCCATATCATTCTGATAGCATGGAACTCCTCTCGCATTCAAGCGGATTTAGTCCAGCGGGGAAAATTCATGCTGATGTCAGTTATGAAAATGCACCATTCCTCCTATCCAGCGGCCCGGTACTGCAGCCTTGGGCTGCAAATCTCCAAAATACCACTATATTTTAGACAAGTCATAGACAGCAGCTACTCTTCCTGGTGTCCGGCAAAATTAAGGCAGTTATACAATTTTAAAAACATTACATTCAGAAGTGGGCCCTCAGGCCCCTACTCCACTACCACATATCCACAACACAAAATATGTCTGTGTATGCATGTGCCTGTTCCTGTTTGTGTTGCTTCACTGTCCCCGCTGTTCCTTAAAGTGTATTTTATATATATATATTTTTTGTTTATACTGCTTGCATCAGTTACCTGATGTGGAATAGAGTTCCATGTAGTCATGGCTCTATGTAGTACTGTGCGCCTCCCATAGTCTGTTCTGGACTTGGGGACTGTGAACAGACCTCTGGTGGCATGTCTTGTGGGGTATGCATGGGTGTCCGAGCTGTGTGCTAGTCGTTTAAAAACAGACAGCTTGGTGCTTTCAGCATGTCAATACCTCCCACAAATACAAGTAGTGACGGAGTCAATCTCTCCTCCACTTTGAGCCAGGAGAGATTGACATGCATATTAACATTTACTCTCTGTGTATATCCAAGGGTCAGCCGTGCTGCCCTGTTCTGAGCCAATTGCAAGTCCCTCTTTGTGGCACCTGACCACACGACTGAACAGTAGTCCAGGTGCAACAAAACTAGAGCCTGTAGGACCTGCTTTGTTGATAGTGCTGTCAGGAAGGCAGTATAGCACTATTATGAACAGACTTCTCCCCATCTCAGCTACTGTTGTATCAATATGTTTTGACCATGGCAGTTTACCATCCAGGGTTACTCCAAGCAATTTAGTCACCTCAACTTGCTCAATTTCCACATTATTTATTACGAGATTTAGGGTTTAGTGAATGATTTGTCCCAAATACAATGCTTTTAGTTTGAAATATTTAGGACTAACTTATTCCTTGCCACCCATTCTGAAACTAACTGCAGCTCTTTGTTAAGTGTTGCAGTCATTTCAGTCACTGTAGTAGCTGAGGTGTATAGTGAGTCATCCGCATACATAGACACACTGGCTTTACAGGCTGATTTACTGGCTCAAATAGCCGACCAAGGGGGCTTTACTATTCTTAGGTAGCGGAATGACTTTTGCTTCCTTCCAGGCCTGAGGGCACACACTTTCTAGTAGGCTGAAATTAAAGATATGACAAATAGGAGAGTGGCAATATCATCCGCTATTATCCTCAGTAATTTTCCATCCAAGCTGTCAGACCCCGGTGGCTTGTCATTGTTGATAGACAATGTGTAATGTCAGCTTTTGTTCCTAATCTTGCCAATGAAAGTTTGCTAATCTTGCCAATGAAAAAAAATCATTGAAAGTAGTTGGCAATATCAGTTGGTTGTGATGAATGAGCCATCTGATTCAATGAATGATGGAGCGGAGTTTGCCTTTCCCCAAAATGTCATTAAAACAGGTGCTCCAAAGCTTTTTACTATCAATCTCTATGTCATTTATCTTTGTTTCATAGTGTCATTTCTTCTTTTTATTCAGTTTAGTCACATGATTTCTCAATTTGCAGTACTTTTGCCAGGTTGTTCAGCTAGACTTATTTGCCATTCCTTTAGCCTCATCCCTCTCAACCATACAATTCTTCAATTCCACATCAATCCACGAGGATTTAACAGTTTTTAGTCATTTTCTTAAATGGGTGCATGCTTATTAGTAACTGGGAAAAGCAATTTCATAACTGTCAAGTGCAGTGTCTGTTTGCTCCTCATTACACACCACGGCGCAACAATTGTTCTTTACATCACCATAGGAATCACTACAAAACGTACTGTATGACCTCTTATACACTATATTAGGCCCAGCCTTTGGAACTTAGGTTTTCCTAGATATGGCTACTATATTCCGATCACTACATCCAATGGATCCTGCTTTCAAGCACATTTCTGCAGCATTAGTAATCTTTAGTGATCAATACATGTTCATGATTTCATTCCTATGCTGTTGATTTTGGACTACAGGAAATGGAGGACCGAGCACGCCCCCGTTCTCATCGACGGGGCTGTAGTGGAGCAGGTTGAGAGCTTCAAGTTCCTTGGTGTCCACATCACCAACAAACTAACATGGTCCAAGCACACCAAGACAGTTGTGAAGAGGGCACGACGAAACCTATTCCCCCTCAGGAGACTGAATAGATTTTGCATGGGTCCTCAGATCCTCAAAAGGTTCTACAGCTGCACCATCGAGAGCATCCTTACTGGTTGCATCACTGCCTGGTACGGCAACTTCCCGGCCTCCGACCGCAAGGCACTACAGAGGGTAGTGCGTACGGCCCAGTACATCACCGGGGCCAAGCTTCCTGCCATCTAGGACCTCTGACACCGCCTAGTATAGAGGAAGGCCCTAAAAATTGGCAACGATTCCAGCCACCCTAGTCATAGACTGTTCTCTCTGCTACCGCACGGCAAGTGGTACCAGAGCACCAAGTATAGGTCCAAGATACTTCTAAACAGCTTCTACCCCCAAGCCATAAGACTACTGAACATCTAATCAAATGGCTACACAGACTATTTGCATTATCTCCCCCCCCTTTTTACACTGCTGCTACTCTATTATTATCTATGCATAACTCTACCCACATGCATATATTAACTCGACTCAATTATACTACTGCTATTCTCTGTTCATCATATATGCAAAGTCACTTTAACCATATCTACATGTACATACTACCTCAATCAGCCCGACTAACTGATGCAGCCTCGCTACTGTTATAGCCTCACTACTGTATATAGCCTGTCTTTTTACTGTTGTTTTATTTCTTTACTTACCTATTGTTCACCTAACACCTTTTTTGCACTGTTGGTTAGAGCCTGTAAGTAGGCATTTCACTGTATTCGGCGCACATGACAAATAAATCCCGGATTTAGCCGGTACCCCAGCACCAGTACACCTTGTATATAGCCTCAATGTTATTTTACTGCTGCTCTTTAATTATTTGATACTTTTATTTATTTTCTGGGGGGTATTTTTCTTAAAACTGCAATGTTGGTTAAGGGCTCGTAAGTAAGCATTTCACTGTAAGGACTACACCGGTTGTATTCGGCGCATGTGACATCTGTTGAGAGGTTTTGGCCTTTCTTGGGAGTTTTTCCTAGCCACCGTGCTTCTACACCTGCATTGCTTGCTGTTTGGGGTTTTAGGCTGGGTTTCTGTACAGCACTTTGAGATATCAGCTGATGTAAGAAGGGCTTTATAAATACATGTGATGATTTGATCACATAAATGATCAAGCATTTCACATGTTATCCAGATACTGACTGTTAGCAGTTAGTAGTCTATAGCAGCCTCCCACAAGAATGGGCTTTAGGTGAGGCATTTGAACCTGTAGCCATATTACTTCAACAGTATTTAACATGAGATCCTCTCTAATCTTTACAGGAATGTGGTTTTGAATATATACAGCAACACCTCCACCACTGGCATTTCTGTAAATGTTAAAACCTTGTATTGCTACCACTATATCAACAGGTATTGTCTAAGTGAGTTTCAGCGAGTCAGAATATGAATGCCATCTATTACTAGAAAGTTATTTCATGAACGTTGTTTCTTAAGCTCTTATGTTGACGTGGGCTATTTGAGCACTTTTCTGGGATTCTTGATTGTTTTCGTTGCTTTACTGGAAAGCTTAGCAGAAGTAGATATGCTCATGTTATTTATGTCAGTGCAGGGTGATCTGAACACACAGGACTTGCTACTAGGTCACACCGCTTCAGTGCCAACAGCATAAATCTGGTTCATAGGGACATGATTGCCGCATACAATAACTGTAGGCTCAGCAGAGGTATTCAGGGCAGTTAGTGAGACATAAATTAGGTTACTTACATTGTGTCTACCAATGCCCCTGGTATAATGTACATTTGCTAAAGCATTATGATGACTCAACGACAGAAATGGTAGGGATTAACTGAGCTGGGCTTGGGTCACTGATAAGTCATTGTCTCAACGCAGCCTTGGAATCCAGTGAAAGGATCCAGGAACCCAAACGATTTGGGTGGATCACATCCTCCTTATAAAACATGTTGTTTCCAAAAGGTATCAAAATTGTCAACAAAAGTTACACCCATTGAGCCAGTTGTGAAGACAAAGAATCATGATAAAGTGTTCAATACCACGATTAAGAGGACACTGGGCCAGATATGGTATTTTATTAGCGTCTAGCAGAGTCAATCAGCTCTTTGAAATCCAGTTAACTGTTCAAAGCTGCCCTTAATGTCATTAAAGCCCACATTGACTACGATAGAATCGATGTCCATGTCCTGGCATAGTACATTCGGGAGCAGCTAAGTAAGGTCATTTACTCAAGCTCCAGGATGGGACATTGTTTTAGCAACAGGAACAGTCACATTTCTAACCATGGAACTGCCCAAAATCACAGCTGGCGAGAAGGACGAGGAAATCCGCCTACTCCCACACTTCACAGGATGGTGCAGGCCTCCGACAGATGGAGAAGCCCCGCTCGATCCAGAGCAGGGACGGAAGGTTGCCGGCGTCGACTTTGAAATCGAAGGGGAAGGAGTAGGAGTAGGTACAGCAGCTGCAGACACAGTTACCCCCAGAGAAGGTGCAGGAAGATCAGCCTCCAGGGCAGCAAAACTATTTGTTGTTTGTATCCACTCCGGGCCTCTCGTTAGGAGTGTAGACTGCTTTGCGGGAGGCCACTGTCTTCGCCTTCCACGGCTCGCGACATGCGACAATCGTTGATTGCCATGCTCCTCTTGCTGTGCTCCTTCGACTCCGCTATCAGAGGGGCCATGCAATATATATATATAAATAAATAAAATCACACACACCTGTTCTGAAAGGCCCCAGAGTCTGCAACACCACTAAGCAAGGGGCATCACCAAGCAAGCGGCACCATGAAGACCAAGGAGCTCTCCAAACAGGTCAGGGACAAAGTTGTGGAGAAGTACAGATCAGGGTTGGGTTATAAAAACATATCCGAAACTTTGAACATCCCACAGAGCACCATTAAATCTATTTTTTTTTGTTATGGAAAGAATATGGCACCACAACAAACCTGCCAAGAGAGGGCCGCCCACCAAAACTCACAGACCAGACAAGGAGGGCATTAATCAGAGGCAACAAAGAGACCAAAGATAACCCGGACGGAGCTGCAAAGAACCACAGCAGAGATTGGTGTATTTGTCCATAGGACCACTTTAAGCTGTACACTCCACAGAGCTGGGTTTTATGGAAGAGTGGCCAGAAAAAAGCCATTGCGTAAAGAAAAAATAAGCAAACATGTTTGCTGTTCGCCAAAAGGCATGTGGGAGACTCCCCAAACATATGGAAGAAGGTACTCTGGTCAGATGAGACAAATTGAGCTTTTTGGCCATCAAGGAAAACGCTATGCCTGGCGCAAACCCAACACCTCTCATTACCCCGAGAACACCATTTTCCATCAGCAGGGACTTGGAAACTGGTCAGAATTAAATGAATGATGGATGGCGCTAAATACAGGGAAATTCTTGAGGGAAACCTGTTTCAGTCTTCCAGAGATTTGAGACGGACGGAGATTTGCCATGAAGAACGGGCAAAAATCCCAGTGGCTAGATGTGCCAAGCTTAGAGAGACATACCCCAAGAGACTTGCAGCTGTAATTGCTGCAAAAGGTGGCTCTAAAGTATTGACTTTGGGGGGGTGAATAGTTATGCACGCTCAAGTTCTGTTTTTTTTTGTCTTATTTCTTGTTTGTTTCACAATAAAAAATATTTAGTATCTTCAAAGTGGTAGGCATGTTCTGTAAATAAAATGATACAAACCCCCCCAAAAAATCTATTTTAATTCCAGGTTGGAAGGCAAGAAAATAGAAAAAATGCCAAGGGGGGTGAATACTTTTGCAAGCCACTTAATAATCCTTGGCAAGCAAACAATTGCCACATTGGAACTGAGTGATCCAGTTTGTCCCGAAAGAAAGCGTAGTAGATACAGCTCCTACACCGCTGAAACCGTTCATTTACTTCTCCAGACAACGAGGGTGCATTGGAAAACTCATCTGGGACTAACTTCATTAGCTTGATGGCTAACGTTAGCAGCTTAGCGGCTCTTTCAAGCAGACTTTAACCTATCAGTTAAGATGGACAAGAAATAGCGGTCCTAGCTGTTAAAAGCTAACCGTGTTGCAGAAACCATGCAAAAACAAGTTCGGTACTTATGTTAACAAAGATTGGTTGTTTTAGTTCAAATAAACTGAGTGTTTCCAGCATACAGTGTTCAGCTGCGCACTCTGATGATGTCATCGCTGCCAAAAGGAATATTTGGAATGCTCTGGATTGAGCAGTACAACAGCGTGTTCCAAGGTGCCAAATATACCCAACTCTACAAAAGGTACAAAAGTGTTTATCAAAATCTACTGGCCCGAACAAAATGATATAAATAGGACTGGTGGAGTTGTCACACGTGCAGTTAACTAAAATATATGGAAATGTCTGCTCTATGCAAAATTCCAACCAACTGATTGCAGCATTACCGCAAAAATGGAGGAGGCAAGTGGAAGGGGAGGAGGTAAGGAACTTGTTTTGTCGGCCCTGCATCAAAGACCAAAAATCAGATTTTGTCCAAAAAATGTGCACAAATGTGTTTACATCCATGTTATTAGTAAGCAATTCTTCTTTGCCAAGATAATCCATCCACCTGACAGGTGTGGCATGTCAAGAAGCTGATTAAACAGCATGATCATTACACAGGTATATCTTGTGTTGGGGACAATAAAAGGCCACTCTAAAATGTGCAGTTTTGTCATAACACAATCCCACAGATGTCTGAAGTTGAGGGAGCGTGCAATTGGCACACTGTCTGCAGGAATGTCCACCAGAGCTGTTGCCAGATAATAAGCCGCCTTCAACATCGTTTTAGTGAATTTGGCAGTATGTCCAAATCGGCCTCATACCACATGGCGTCGTGTGGGCGAGCGGTTTGCTGATGTCAACGTTGTGAACAGAGTGCCTCATGGTGGTGGTGGGGTTATGGTATGGGCAGGCATAAGCTACGGACACAATTGCATTTTATCATTGGCAACTTGAATGCACACAGATACTGTGACGCGATTCATTTATTTCATTTGACCGATTTCCTCATATGAACTAACTTAGTAAAATCTTTGAAATTGTTGCGTTTGTTTTTGTTCAGTATGACAATAGAAAGGTTCATAATTTGTGTGACACCTCACAGCACAGTGGAAAAATATGGCAAATGGGAATCAAAACTGGATAGTCTTCAAAGATGGGATGTACCGTGTCTGTAAAATGTATATTCTATGTATACTGGACATTTACTCCAATTGGTGGAAGCTTTAGGGGGACATAAGGAAAATATATAAGAAAAACAATATACATATTCACCCAAAAATATATGGGGGATTGGAATTGATCTAACCCCCCCCCCCAAAAAAATGTGAATACACACACACACTGGCCAACTCTTACACCCGGACAATGCAATCCCACATACACACAGACTCCCCATTCAACTGAGTGGAGGAGTCCCTGGAGTGACCTTGAGACGTGGCAGCCTGTCGTGAAGAGGCTAAAGTACAAAGTCAATACCGGCCGACAGACCTGGTTAACTATTAAATGGGGCGGGGGGGGGTGGGTCCCTGATCCAGCCGTCTGCTGGGTAACTCATGGAGGAGGAGCAAACAGGCAATACACAGACGTCGCCAAAACACACAGAGAGGAGACGGTTTGGATAGTTGGGACAGACAAACTAGTTTATGACAGAGTACTCGGATATCGCCCATGGCGTGCTGTAACTAATAGCACATACAATCCTATCTGCTGCCCATGTGTGTGATGAACCAAAGTATTGAATGCCTTGTAATTTGTCATTGAATTGTCCCCCCCCCACTGACTGTCCCAGACTCTACAGTCAGCAGCTCATAAAGCTCATTGGATAATGTATCAATGAATGGCGTCTATTATTGATGCTTGGCCATGGATGGAAGTGGAACCAGTGATTCAGAATGGAAGTGATTGCAACTCTCAGAAAATGTATTGTGTGCGTGTGCGTGTTTGTGCGTCTAAGCTTTAGTGTCCAGGGCTACCAGGCACTGCCTGTGTTTAACAGCCCTCTCATATCCGCTGCTCCTGCTACATTCCTCTTAGAGGCTGAAAGGTCACGATGGGAAAGGGGGGGTGAGGCACCATGTGGAAACAGTTCCATGGACAGAATTGAGAATATATATAAATAAAATATGCCATTTACCAGGCGCTTTTATCCAAAGTGACTTAAATTATGAGTGCATAGGCTACATTTTAGTGTGTGTGACGCCATAGGGGAATCGAACCCACAACCCCGGCGTTGCTAGCACCACGCTCTTATAAACTGAGCCCCACAGGACCAAGGAGAGGGTCGCAGTTGATACTGTCGCCATCCCGAAGCCAAAGTGCAGTGAAATGCATCCAGGTATGCTGCAGTATTTTCACCTCGACACCGTTCCCTCGTTACCCCAAACAGCTGTTCCAACACGTGTGTGTGCGCATTCCAGCATTCTCACCATCGTTTCTGACTGCGAGAGACTCCCTTGGCTGTGAACGCAGCGGCATAGAGTACGCACTGGCCCGGGCCAAGCCATGTCAGTGCTAACCGGGCCAAGCCATGTCAGTGCTAACCGGGCCAAAGGAAAGGTGAGCAGTCGAGGGAGGGATGCCTGGAATCCAGATAACGGATGACACATTTCTCCAGGTGACACGAGCCAAAGACATCTCCCTGGGAGAAGAGCAGATCGCACGGGGCGATAAAGAGGAGAGGCGTGACAAATGGACAAGCACTTACTTGTGGGGATGGTGTTGCAGCATATTTGCAATTGGCGCTGTGTCATAGGGCAGTGCGTTCTCGTCTCAGTGAGTTTCAGTTCATAAAAAGGTTCTGTTCAAGTTAGACTTCCCTTTGGCCAAACTAAGCCTATAGAGCTAGTGTCCCCCAAACGGCACCCTATTCCCTATTTAGTGCATTACTTTTGGTCCGGGTCAAAACAAAGTAGTGCACTATATAGGGAATAGGGTGCCATTTGGGATGTGGTACTAGTCATGGCCCCTCTCCTGCGTTTACAAGTGACTGGAAATATTTAGTCTTCAATGGAGTACTGTGGTAGCCAATATCTCACTTCACTAAACATTTTAACTAACATCGGGCCAGAAATAGAAGAGGGGGTTGAGTTATCACATATCCCAAGTTTACCGAGGATTTAGAGAGATATTCAGTCAGGAGGCAACTTGGCCTAAAATAAACCAGTCTCACTCTCGGAGAAGTAGACTTGGCAACGCTCTGTGCAAACTTCAAATGGCAAAGTTTCCCACCATGGTTACAATGTGATGCCTGTCCTTTGGGTGACTTGACTTACTCTGGCATCACTAGAACCAAAGACGAGTTGTGGTCTCCACAATCAGTGATAACACGCAAAGCACAAGCTTAGCCTATTATCAAACCTAATATGGACACTATGATGAAAATGATTGTGGATGTAGCCCTACTTGATATAGGCTGGGCCTTATTGAATTAACAGCATTACACAAAATTATTCCAACTAAACATGATTTGGCTGATAAGTCTAGGCCTAATAAGTGTTGTACTTATTCATTATAATGTGGAGTTTATAGCAGTGTGATAGCAAGGTCACACTCCCACACCACTCTTACAGTGCACATTGCTTTATTCCCTTAAAGTACAGAGCAAATAAAACGTGTCAGTGCATATCCTCGTTTGGCTGCAATATCAGTGAAGTGGGTGGGGGTGATTTATTCAAACCGTTAAGGTAATTGACTGGCTGGCGAGGTTTTCGTTCACGCTAGAACAGTAAGAGAACCATATAAGCCATTTCAGTCCCCGAGAACGGCAGTCAATGGCATTGTATGCCAATAAAACGAGTTCACAATCTGCTCGCAAAACACACCAGGCCGCGCGCAACGGAGAACCTCAGGGTTGCGCGCGATGGTGCCTGTTTTGGAACGGTACAGAAGGACAAAGGTGACCACTTTTCCATTACAGTGGTAATATGACCCACATAACACATTTATAACAGCTTTCATGTACAGTCCTTTTTAAATCTGTCAACACGTCATAACTTACTTGTCATATTCTGCGTTGTCCTTGTCGCAGCGTGCGTCCTTGTGTTTCTGCCAATCCTTGCCGTGTTTGCAGGTGGTGAGGAGCACCACATCCTCCTGGTTATGGACATGATATAAGGCATTCCTCGTGTCTGACCCTATACCTGTAAGGTATCGTTTCCCCTTAAACACAAGCATGTATTTCCTGAAAGGTGGGATGGAGTTGTACTTTAGGTACCCCCTGTCCCCTCCGGTCCTAGGGTGCTCCTTGGAGAACAGCGGGATGGACACGTCAAAGTTGGGCCTGAAATTCTCGGTACTGATGCTGGCCTTGGCCAACATGGCCTGGCCTATGTCGAAACCTAGGTCTTCCGTGTAGTCCGGCCATGTCCCAGAGTACAAGTTAAATATGAGGTGGTTTCTGCCGTTGTTCCAGAGATGAAGGTTCTGGACCTTGGTTTTGAGATTGTGCACGTACTGTGGCGAGAGCGAGTCCCGGTCCAGGGTGTCCAAGCTCAGGACGAATAGACAAGCTTGTCCCGGGTCAGTGGTGTAAAACCTGGATCCCTCAATGGTCGATAAAATATTCTGGTAACTTTCTGAGATTTTCTCCCCCTTCTGTTGGGGGTAGACATACACTTTGAAATCGTTCTTTTTACATGCAGAGAAATCAAAGCACGAATCCATGCGACATCTTTTGCCTTTGTACACGCTTGTATTAACGTCCCTCTTCTGCCTCGGCGACATGTGCATGTTGTATTCCTCAGTGTCCAGTTGATCCCAGGGTAGGAACTGTTGTAAAGGGTCAGAGAAGTGTGGCCACGGCTGGTCGGGGCGATATCCATTGTGGCTACGGTCATGCCGGTTTCTGCCCGACGCTGGAAGTTGTACCCCTCCAAAGTAGAACAGTAGGACTAGACATGCACCGGCGGAGAGCAGGAATAAATATCGTTTTTTGGCCTGCATGTGTCCTACGAATAGGGGCAAGTTTTTTTACAAATAAAATTGAAGTGTCCCGAAGTTAGGCTCTCACCACCTCCAACTACACCGCTCCGCCATCTTCCAGCCTGCAAAGATTTCAAACTCGCGTCTTCCCCCTTCTTCGTATTCCGTTCCCCAATCCAGCGATTGATCCAGCGCATGTGGGCGATTTTAAATGCGTTCTCTCTCTCTATCTAGTTTGTCCATTTCACAATATAGTGTCAATGGGCAACAAAAATCCCCCTCGACCAAGTAAAAACATTCATACACTCCCTTTGCCCCTCTCTCCCTCTCCTTCATTCAGCCAGTCTGTATTCAAATGTAAAACTGCGCCCGGTTAGAGATGCCCGAAGCGTTCTACCAACTCTTTCCCCTGTAGAGTAGCGGCAGGGGTTCATGTGGCTTCCTGCCTTGGCCAACACAGAAAATGTATCACACCGTTAAGATTTGTTAACACGCTGTCTGTCTTTTAAAGCCTTCGGTGAGGTCGGCTTTTAGATCCAGATGTCTCGGAGTATAATTAGGCTGACTCCTCGCGCTCTCTCCGGCGATATTTCACTCCATGGTTCAATGAATGTACGAGGAAACCGTCGTAGAACAAGAGCAGTTCATCAGTGCAACTGTAGCCTCACGAATCCCTGCATTTCTCTTATATTTTAATCTCCCGACAGACCTCATACACGCAAAAATAATCTCATCGGAGAATAGGGCCTGATACAAGCGAAGAAATTGACGCAACGACCTCAAACAGTATTTACAGTTACAATGTGACTTTGCAAATACATTGAAATTGTTACAAAAACGGGATTCCTTGATTCTAGCGTCCAATTACCAAATGCTCAAATGTTTCGATTGTTCCTCTGTAACATTCCAATCCCGACACGATGGCAGCTGACGTAACGTCCCATCAGTGTGCATACGCCTTTCTCATTGGTTTATTATTGGGACCGGAAAAGGCGGTGCTTCAAATGCACCCATTCACAACCGGAGCCCTCTCAGCGAATAACTTAAAGCACGAGTAAAATACCGAAAAATGTAGAATATCTATGCGTAAGTATTTTCTACGGATTGTATTGCACGTAATGATTATACACTGTCACCGCTGTCTTGAAATAACTCGTTTAATGTTATTTCATTTATAGTAGAGGTGACACTGTGGCCAAAAACCAGAGTTGCTCTCTAGTGTGCAAACAAAATCACAGTAACCAAAGTTGAGTGCCCTACGGTAACATTTACACAGCACGAATTGATGGTTCATCAGGAGTGAGTGGAAGTTTAGGCCTATAGGCTGTGTGTTACTACATCTATTCAATTAAGATTTTCACAAATATAAAAATAATTTATTTAAAACTATAAAGGTGGAGATCTGAAAAAGTTTAGTCTTTCACACAAAGCAAAAGTGAAGTGCACTGTATGACTAATGACAGAGATTAATAGCACCAAATCGCTGGAGAAGTCCCACCATGCCTCATATAATCCACACAGCTGCCATTTTGTGGCACAACGCTCAGACTGGGTGAAGGGGCCATCCTTGTTTTTTATCGACCAATTAGTATAGGGAGGTGGGAGGGTAATTATAGATGTCCCCACTGAGAGGGACCGACTGGGAGCTGAGCCAGAATCCTGGGTGTTAGCCAGCCTCACTATTACCGTTGTCACACTATCGTGCCGAGTCTGACCTGAACCATACCATGCTGGCTCTGATATGTTATCTGTACCTAGGCCAGGTCCGCTTGGTTCCACTCAGCTCAAATAAAATAAAAGGGTATTTGTCACATGCGCCGAATACAACAGGCGTAGACCTTAAACTTAAATGCTTACTTACAAGCCCTAAACCAACAATGCAGTTTTAAGAAAATTTAATTTAAAAAAGTATTTACTAAATAAACTAAAGTGTAAAAAAATTATTATAAAAAAGTAACAATAAAATAACAATAATGAGGCTATATACAGGGGGTACCGGTACTGAGTGAATGTGTGGGGGTACAAGTTAGTAGAGGTAATTTGTTCATGTAGGTAGGCGTAAAGTGACTATGCAAAGATGATAAACAGCGAGTAGCAGCAGTGTAAAAACAAATGGGGTGGGGGATGTCAATGCAAATAGTCCAGGTGGCCATTTTATTAATTGTTCATCAGTCTTATGGCTTGGGGGTAGAAGCTGTTAAGGAGCCTTTTGGACCTGGACTTGGCGCTCCGGTACCGCTGGCCATGCAGCAGCAGAGAGAACAGTCCATGACTTGGGGGACAGGAGTCTTTGGCAATTTTTGGGCCGCTTCGTCTGACACCACACAGTATAGAGGTCCTGGATGGCAGGAAGTTTGGCACCAGTGATGTACTGGACCGTACGCACTACCCTCTGTAGCGCCTTACGGTCGGATGCTGAGCAGTTGCCATACCAGGCAGTGATGAAATCGGTCAGGATGCTCTTGATGGTGCAGCTGTAGAACTTTTTGAGGACGTGGGGACCCATGCCAAATATAGTGTGAATAGGGTAATAGTGTGCTGTTGAGACAAACGCCTCCTTTAGGCCCCCAACACCAGCCACCTTTAGGTCCACAGGGACCCCGTCATTCACTTTTGAAACAAATTGTGCCCCTCATTCAGATATGTGCATATCTCAGACACAGGAGATACCTACACTGCTGTTCATGGCAATTGTTCGCAGGCAATGGCAGAGATATCCCATTTCATTTCATCACCAATTAATTGCGGTTATATTTTATACCTAATTAGACCCACTTCTCTTGCACAGTGTTACATGAGTTAAACGAACCAACTCCAAACAGGGCACCTCTGGTTGGTTCAGAATAGCTGGATTATCTGAAGGATTGCTCTTGTTCCCCTGGTATACAGATACACTGTGTGTGAAGCAGAGCCTCCTCCCCGTGTCAGCAGGCAACCGTGATAAAGGCCACGGTCAATTCGGGCTGTGGTAAACAAATACCTACGGCTGGGAAGGTAATCCCAGGGTTTAGGAAGTTCTAGGCAGACGGAAGACAAAACAGGCTTTGAGAGTCCTCTAGCCGCTGCAGATCGGGCACAGATAACTCCCCTTAGGATGATGTAATGATCTTGAGCGTTCCTGGAGGCTGGAGAAGCAGCTAGGCCTGGCTAAAAGATGTGTGTGTGTGTGTGGTGGGAGCACAGAGTGTGTGTGTGTGTGTGTGTGGGAGCACGGAGTGTGTGTGTGTGGGAGTACGGCGCATGTGTGTGTGAGTATGGAGTGTGTGTGTGTGAGCACAGAGTGTGTGTGTGTGTGTGTGAGTGTGTGTGTGTGTGTGTGTGTGTGTGAGCACGGAGTGTGTGTGTGTATGTGTAGGAGAAGCTCAGAGGAGAAGCCACACACACACACACACACACACACACACACACATAACAGGGACGTGTAACCCAACCGCAAAGCCCCAAGATACCCTCATGGGAAACCAAAACGCAGCAGGCCAGGATTTGTTATGGGGTGACAATAAAGGGTTTGCAAACCTAATAGAGGTCACTTTGTACTCACAGGGAGACGGAGAGGCTCATAAAAACATGGAATGGAGTTAAATTGATGTAATCTCCTGTTCATGGTCTCCTTGGGAGTGTGTTCTACTGTACACCATTTGTATCTGTGACATTGTTGTGATGGATTTAGGATACATTACACCTGTTCAAATATTCACTCCATATCCATTGTCTTGTCACCGACGTGTTCTTTCTTCATTCTCAAGGGTGATATCTGCAAACTCTGAGAGGTGAAAAGTTTTGGAGGATAAATATAAAATGTATCTAATAGAATCCCGCGCATTCAAATCCACGAGGGCTCAACATCCCAATGCAATAAACATTTGTGGTAGACTTTCCCAAAGACAAAATAAATCTCACAATGACTAAAAGGCCATAGGTATTTACACAGTACAGTAGTAATGTACAGGCACAAGTACAGTAGTATTGTACAGTACAGGCACAATGTGACTAATGTAGATATGGCTATTGAGCGGGAGTTAGTGTGGTCTTGAAAGTTATGGTCTTCTACTCGCATGCTCACGTTGTTGTTGCGTCCAACAACAACATTGACGAATACGCTGATTCGGGGAGCGAGTTCATTAGAAAGTGCATTGACGATGTCGTACCCACAGCAACGATTAAAACATTCCCAAACCAGAAACCGTGGATTGATGGCAGCATTCGCGTGAAACTGAAAGCGCGAACCACTGCTTTTAACCAGGGCAAGGTGACCGGAAACATGACCGAATACAAACAGTGTAGCTATTCCCTCCGCAAGGCAATCAAACAAGCTAAGTCCCAGTATAGAGACAAAGTAGAGTCTCAATTCAACAGCTCAGACACAAGAGGTATGTGGCAGGGTCTACAGTCAATCACGGATTACAAAAAGAAAACCAGCCCCGTCGCGGACCAGGATGTCTTGCTCCCAGACAGACTAAATAACTTTTTTGCTCGCTTTGAGGACAATACAGTGCCACTGACACGGGCCGCTACCAAAACCTGCGGGCTCTCCTTCACTGCAGCCGAGGTGAGTAAAACATTTAAACGTGTTAACCCTCGCGAGGCTGCAGGCCCAGACGGCATTCCCAGCCGCGTCCTCAGAGCATGCGCAGACCAGCTGGCTGGTGTGTTTAAGGACATATTCAATCAATCCTTATCCCAGTCTGCTGTTCCCACATGCTTCAAGAGGGCCACCATTGTTCCTGTTCCCAAGAAAGCTAAGGTAACTGAGCTAAACGACTACCGCCCCGTAGCACTCACTTCCGTCATCATGAAGTGCTTTGAGAGACTAGTCAAGGACCATATCACCTCCACCCTACCTGACACCCTAGACCCACTCCAATTTGCTTACCGACCCAATAGGTCCACAGACGACGCAATCGCAACCACACTGCACACTGCCCTAACCCATCTGGACAAGAGGAATACCTATGTGAGAATGCTGTTCATCGACTACAGCTCAGCATTTAACAACATAGTACCCTCCACACTCGTCATCAAGCTCGAGACCCTGGGTCTCGACCCCGCCCTGTGCAACTGGGTCCTGGACTTCCTGACGGGCCGCCCCCAGGTGGTGAGGGTAGGTAACAACATCTCCACCCCGCTGATCCTCAACACTGGGGCCCCACAAGGGTGTGTTCTGAGCCCTCTCCTGTACTCCCTGTTCACCCACGACTGCGTGGCCATGCACGCCTCCAACTCAATCATCAAGTTTGCGGAAGACACTACAGTGGTAGGCTTGATTACCAACAACGACGAGACGGCCTACAGGGAGGAGGTGAGGGCCCTCGGAGTGTGGTGTCAGGAAAATATCCTCACACTCAACATCAACAAAACAAAGGAGATGATTGTGGACTTCAGGAAACAGCAGAGGGAGCACCCCCCTATCCACATCGACGGGACAGTAGTGGAGAAGGTGGAAAGTTTTAAGTTCCTCGGTGTACACATCACGGACAAACTGAATTGGTCCACCCACACAGACAGCGTTGTGAAGAAGGCGCAGCAGCGCCTCTTCAACCTCAGGAGGCTGAAGAAATTCGGCTTGTCACCAAAAGCACTCACAAACTTCTACAGATGCACAATCGAGAGCATCCTGTCGGGCTGTATCACCGCCTGGTACGGCAACTGCTCCGCCCACAACCGTAAGGCTCTCCAGAGGGTAGTGAGGTCTGCACAACGCATCACCGGGGGCAAACTACCTGCCCTCCAGGACACCTACACCACCCGATGTCACAGGAAGGCCATAAAGATCATCAAGGACAACAACCACCCGAGCCACTGCCTGTTCACCCCGCTATCATCCAGAAGGCGAGGTCAGTACAGGTGCATCAAAGCAGGGACCGAGAGACTGAAAAACAGCTTCTATCTCAAGGCCATCAGACTGTTAAACAGCCACCACTAACATTTAGTGGCCGCTGCCAACATACTGACTCAACTCCAGCCACTTTAATAATGGGAATTGATGGAAATTATGTAAAAATGTATCACTAGCCACTTTAAACAATGCCACTTAATATAATGTTTACATACCCTACATTACTCATCTCATATGTATAGACTGTACACTATACCATCTACTGCATCTTGCCTATGCCGTTCTGTACCATCACTCATTCGTATATCTTTATGTACATATTCTTTATCCCTTTACACTTGTGTGTATAAGGTAGTAGTTGTGGAATTGTTAGGTTAGATTACTTGTTGGTTAATACTGCATTGTCGGAACTAGAAGCACAAGCATTTCGCTACACTCGCATTAACATCTGCTAACCATGTGTATGTGACAAATAACATTTGATTTGATTTGATTTGATTTCACGGAATACCTCCAGGCGAATGAATGTTAAGTTGGGGTTCCTAGCCTATTCAAATGCTGCTCAGAGCTTAGTGTGTGGGATGCAATTGCAATCTTCCTTTATTTATTTATTTAAAATGACCTTTACACTGCAGGAGCAGGGATTGCTTTAGGCAAAGTGAGGGTTTAAATGTTCTGGGATGTGGGAGGAGGACGGCCGTCGTTTGCAGGGCTCAAAGCGAGCTGGAGACGAAACTCCGAATTTTCAACGGGAATTCTATTGGGACTCCAAGGCAGCAAATGAACTGGAGCAGGTTAGATGTAGTGATAGGTTTTTGTCCTCATTTTTAAAAAAACGCTGTCGACTCCTGAACCACTCATTTGTATTCCGCTGCAATTCATCTAAGGTGGATTTTGATTTGGTATTTGGATGATATTGAAGCCGGGAGAATAAAAAAAGATATATAATTCTCGCAGAGTTTCTCATCAAAAAGCCTGCAGGAGGTACTTTACATATGGCATTGTTTTAAACTCCATGATTAAAGAAAGAATCTCTTCTGTTTGGTTGAGTGTTGTTTGGCAAAGAAGAAACAGCCGACACTCAACGAGTTTGCGGATCCTGAGATGAAGAGTGTCAAGTAACAACCTGAAGTAGACTTACCACATTAAATATGACTATCACACAAGTAACTGCAGAACTGAAACATAACAAGTGTCGGTATCATTAAAACTCTCTCTACTATTTATTAACATCAACAACAGCACGGATTTCAACAACACTTTAAAATATGCTAACGTTGCAGAAGTGGATGGCTACTACAGTGCAATGATTATTTGATTTATGTGCATTCAAAGCAAAGTAGCTAATTCCCATTAGGGATTCCCACTGCATGCTAATCCACTTAATGTACAATTATCCACGCAAACCACACTCGTATAGAATAATAAATGGACCGTAGTAATCCTACTGATACTGGAAGGAAATCATATCGATCACAGATTATGTCTGCACACTATTCATAGTGAAAGCAATGACACGCACACACACACACACACACGTACATTACACACACTGTATTTGCCATCTACATACACACAATCTCTACCTATCTTTTTCTTTGAAGAGATGATGGGGCAAAGCCCTCCATTGCAGTGTGAATACTAATGCATGAACTCCACTGCCAAAGATCCGAGTGGCTTTCCTCGCCCCTTTGAACTCCCTCTTGCCCGATCCTCCATTTCCCTCTTCCAATCTGCTTGGATGGGAGCAGAGAGCTGGATGCAGTCCTTACCATGATTCTTTGCTGGAGAGATGCTCCGAACATTGTGAGGGGAAAAAGTCCCTCTTTCTCTGTCTCTCACCCTTTTCCTTGTTTACACATTTGAATTACTCCTCGTTCTAATTTTAGACTTAGCTTCAGAGAGAACAAGGTATAGTGTCAAAGAGAAGTGAGAAAGATAGAGTCAGTGAGTAAGAGAGAACTTACATTATGTGCTTTTATGCCATCAGCATATAGCAGATACCTCTGATTACCCAGTCAAACAGACATGGCTCAATTTCTCACCACGGATGTAAAATGATTCAATTAATCAGAAATCCCCTTTAACAAAGCATATACATAAATACATTTCCGAAACGGAGTAAGAGAACCATTTTCTCCCCAAGTCTTTGAGACTTTGTGAAACACTGCGAGGATAGATCAATGACCCATCCCTCATAGGGGAACGAGGGATGCAGGCAGCTGGCTTGATGGAGGAGAAAATGACACACACGAAAGGTCAAAATGACAAGTGAGGACATGTCAGACCATTCACATGACTTGACAGCAGTGGGGTTAATTATGAACGTCCTATTGTGTTAGTCTTTTCGCTACACGAAGTAACACGGACTACTGAGGACTGGGAGACTGTTAGCACTGTGCAATATAGAGCACTAATGCATTCTTATCCAGTGTCACTACCAGGCGTTTTACCGGGCAGCAGGAGTTCTACCGTGTAGGGATTTACAGTTATATGATGGTGTTGAAGTAGAAAACATTTCTAGTGTAGAAAAATAAATAAATTGTACTTTGTTCCACCATTCGCAGCAAACCAATCTAACCACTGATAAGTTTTATATCGTGACTGAACTATAATGAATTGGTCAACAATATATCATCGAGCTACCTTTGTATGGGAAAAACACAAATTGCTCTCCATATTCCATGGAGTAGAAAACACTTAAAATGACACTAGACACTCAATCCACTTTGACTGCTGTTCCCCCAAATATAATAGATTAGTCAACAAAATAACTTGTCTATCTACCTTGTATGGTAAAAACAGAATCTTTTCTCAATATTCCATGTTTACCATTCATTTTGACTATTGATTGAAGTCCTTGAGCAAACATTTACTATCTGCTGACAGCTTGTATTGTATTGCCCTCACTTGTTCCTCTTGGATGTCTCATTCTTCAAGCTGTCTTCCTTGGCTCTTCCTGGATTTACCACAGAACATTCTGTGTCTTGCTGCTCTCGCGGATTCATGCACTTTTTATTGTCTGGATGCTGCAATTAACTTGGTCAGGCAAACAATGCTGGAGGAATGTCTTTGGAGAAACACTGTTTAGAGGTACGGATTGGAGCGTAGACTGAAGACTGATGAAACAAAGCAGAGGTCTCCCATCACTACAGTCGTGACATGTAGATATATGAAGACCGTCAATATGGTTATTTGGAACATCATGACATATGATTATGGCCAAGTGTATTTTCTGGTCATGTGGTCAGGAAGAACTCCTGGCTTTACCTACAGTAGGATGAAAAAAGGCCAACACAGTCCTGTTTCATTTTCAGCCCTTGTTTTCTGAGACACATTTCTTGACCATTTATAGGCTACTCTTCTGCTTATCATCTGTTGGCTCTCCCATCCTCTCCTCTTCCTCCCCTTCCCTCTGTTATGCCTCATCACCCATCTCTCCTCCCTCCTCATTTGCTTCCTAATTTGTTTCGTCCGGAGGAAAAAATATGGATGAAAATGAAAGTCGGCTATGCGTGGGTGCCGAGAAGGAAGTGTGGGTGGGGATGAGGAGGCAGGCCGGGTATTTATTCTTGAAAATCAGGTTTGTTTTAAATAAGTTTGTCAGTTATGGGGAGTTTCTTTATTTGTTTTAATGTTGAAGCGGGTGTGGTGACTGAGGCAGGGACAGAATGCCGGAGGCGAACATGAAGATTATAGAACAACATTTGCTATTCTGTATGATAAGGCAAAGTCCCTTCAAAGATTTTCCAGAATGGCAAATTACTGGGTTCCCACAAGAGTTTCAGTAATTTCGTATGTTTCAGTTTGTTTTAGGATCAATACAAACCCAGTCTAAAGCAATATCTAAGACATAAGGATAGAGTGAGCTTGGATGACAGACTGCATGGACTTGCGTGTATCTGCTCTTTACATTATGACTGGTGATACAGTATGTACACCAAACAAAATATGTGGAAACCATTAGGTTTATATGACTCTAGTGCTTCTGTCAAGTGGGCCACATTAAATCTGTTTGTTATTGTACCCCTCTAACATATACAGTGGGGAGAACAAGTATTTGATACACTGCCAATTTTGCAGGTTTTCCTACTTACAAAGCATGTAGAGGTCTGTAATTTTTATCATAGGTACACTTCAACTGTGAGAGACGGAATCTAAAACAAAAATCCAGAAAATCACATTGTATGATTTTTAAGTAATTCATTTGCATTTTATTGCATGACATACATATCCAGGTTTGCACACACTGCAGCAGGGAGTTTGGCCCACTCCTCCATACAGACCTTCTCCAGATCCTTCAGGTTTCGGGGCTGTCGCTGGGCAATACGGACTTTCAGCTCCCTCCAAAGATTTTCTATTGGGTTCAGGTCTGGAGACTGGCTAGGCCACTCCAGGACCTTGAGATGCTTCTTACGGAGCCACTCCTTAGTTGCCCTGGCTGTGTGTTTCGGGTCGTTGTCATGCTGGAAGACCCAGCCACGACCCATCTTCAATGCTCTTACTGAGGGAAGGAGGTTGTTGGCCAAGATCTCGCGATACATGGCCCCATCCATCCTCCCCTCAATACGGTGCAGTCGTCCTGTCCCAGAAAAGCACCTCTACATGCTTTGTAAGTAGGAAAACCTGCAAAATCGGCAGTGTATCAAATACTTGTTCTCCCCACTGTATGTCTCCCCAAATGTACAGATCACCCCCTACATATAGTAAACACGTCATCAACACATTTATACCCCCAAGTCTCTCACACGAAAGCATGTATACACACACACACACACACACACACACACACACACACACACACACACACACACACACACACACACACACACACACACACACACACACACACTGCGTGTACAAAACAGGAACACATTTCTAATATTGAGTTGCACCCACTTTTGCCCTCAGAACAGCCTCAACTTGTCGGGGCATGGACTCTACAAGGTCTCGAAAGGGTTCCACGGGGATGCTGGCCCATGTTGACTACAATGCCTCCCACAGTTGTGTCGAGTTACCTGGACGTTCTTTGGGTGGCGGACCATTCTTGATACACACAGGAAACTGTTGGGCGTCAAAGGCACTTCAATCTTTTGTCTTTCCCATTCACCCTCTGAATGGTACACATAAACAAGCCATGTCTCAATTGTCTCAAGGCTTAAAAATCCTTCTTTAACCTGTCTCCTCCCCTTCATCTATGAATATGTATGGATGAATATGTATGAACTTTCCAATTTGTAAGTCGCTCTGGATAAGAGCGTCTGCTAAATGACTTAAATGTAAATGTAAATATCTACACTGATTGGTGGATTTAACAAGGGACATCAATAAGGGATCATAGCTTTCACCTGGATTCACCTGGTCAGTCTGTCATGGAAAGAGCAGGTGTTCCTAATGTTTTGTACACTCAGTGTACATGTGCATGCATAACCAAGCACGCACGCGCACGCGCACGCACACACACACACACACACACACACACACACACACACACACACACACACACACACACACACACACACACACACACACACACACACACACACACACACACACACACACACACACACACACACAAACCCTTTCATTGACAAAGACCAGTCAGGCTGGCCATCATTACTAACACAGCTGCAGATGCGTGTCATTACAGTAACAGTATTTACACAAAAAAGACCACAGGAGAGACCCGAACTCTCTCTCTCTCTCATGACATTACGCTCTCATGAAAAGGCCCTAAAATGAGCAGTGTTGAAACGAGCATCGCCACCTCCAACTGCTTCTTCCACCCCTCTACAAGAGATCACCTCTCCTAGATATAAATCATCTCTCCTGTATCCACCCTAAACCCTGTGAAATTGGGGAATTTCTAAACCTGAACTTTTGGCTTCGCCTTGTGTCAGCAACCCAGACGGTGGGAGGGAAATAGAGCAGAGAGAGAGCATCGCTCCAATGGCGCACACGGCACCCCGAAGATGAAGATTCATATCCTGTAAGTCAGGCCTCAACCGGCACCGGACGTGATGGGCTTGGATGTTAACAAAGGAGGCTACCCTGGCAGAGAATGGAGAGACATGAGAGAACCAGCGGGCCTTGGACGTTGCGATAATATAGGGCCACAGTGTGTTCAGACAGGAGTTGGCAGGTTTGCACAGCCGCCGCTACACACTGAGTACACACTGAGTACACACTGACAGCTGGTTCGGAGCTTGAGAAGACACAGTTCAATGCTCTGCCATTTTTGAGAAATACAGTCCAAGTGTCAAGACTGTGTCAGGGCCGGTTCTTGGAAAGGTGCTCTCTGTTTGTTTCTCTCTCTCCGTTTCTCTTTTGCTGCACCCTGTTTTTCTCTTCGTGTGTCTCTCTCTGCCTCTCATCTGTCTTTAAGATTATTTAATGGTTGTCTGGTGTATTTAAATGTGCCAATTCAGGCCAGATAAAATTTCTCTCTCTGTCTATTTCTCTCTCTCATCTGGGATTGGGATTGCCTGTACAGCTTGGAGTGTCACTATCAGACATTCCATTCACTGTATTATAGCTAAAAACCTAGAGGACTCATACAAGTATAAAATGTGGAACAAATTCTTTATCTCTGCAGAGAGAAACAGCATACTGAAAAACTGCATAAGGTAAAATAGAGCCTCCAGGTGAACTGAGAGAAATGAGGGTTAGTGTGTCCCAAGACAGTCTGGGCTGTATCTGTATCTGCTAGTAAGTAGACTATGCATAACATTCTACTATTTCACTAGGAGGTGGATGGGGGGAAGGTGGGTTTAGATACTGAATTGGAGGTGGTTCAGTGAACTAGACTTGCGTAATGACCCACCAGGCACATATTTCAATGAAATTACGTTGAACCAACGTGGAATAGATTGACGTCTGTGCCCAGTGGGGAGCAACCATGGCCGAGACTTAAAGGCTTGTGTTGGGGACAAGAGAAAATGCTTTGGCTTTAGCTCAGAGGGATAATGTGGGCTTGAGATGCATAGACAACCTGGGGTTGATACTCCCTTCAACAGAACAGCGCAAACTGTCTCTAACCAGAATAGAAAGAGGAGTGGGAGGCCTCGATGCACAACGTCAGCAGTGAAGAGGCGACTCCGGGATGCTGGCCTTCTAGGCAGAGTTGCAAAGAAAAAGCCATATCTCAGACTGGCCAATAAAAAGAAAAGATTAAGATGGGCAAATGAACAGACACTGGACAGAGGAACTCTGCCTAGAAGGCCAGCATCCCGGAGTTGCCTCTTCACTGTTGACGTTGTCACAAATGCTGACGCTCCAGATACTCAACTAGTCTAAAGGCGGCCAGTTGTATTGCTTCTTTAATCAGGACAACAGTTTTCAGCTGTGCTAACATAATTGCAAATGTCTTTTCTAATGATCAATTAGCCTTTTTAAAATGATAAACTTGGATTAGCTAATACAACGTGCCATTGGAACACAGGAGTGATGGTTGCTGATAATGGGCCTCTGTATGCCTATGTAGATATTCCATAAAAAATCATCCATTTCCAGCTACAATAGTCATTTACAACATTAACAATGTCTACACTGTATTTCTGATCAATTTGATGTTATTTTAATGGACAAAAAATGTCATTTTCTTTCAAAAACAAGGACATTTCTAAGTGACCCCAAACTTATGAATGATAGTGTACATTTTAGCCAAAGTCTTTGCTTTAATTTTGGGCATTTCAAGGTTCATTGTCAACACACAGGACAACCTGACCCACATGCAAGAAATAGACCACTCCAGCAACGTTACTCAGGCAATTAATCACGATGAGGCCTTACAAAGTGCTGCCATCCCAGGTAGTTAGTGGGGGAAGGCATGGGCAATTATGACAGGAGGCGGGGGGGGGGGGGGGGGGGGCTGCAACCCGCTCCCTTTTCAATGCATCAGCACACAGTGGGAAGATAAAGAGGCTTTGAGTGTCTGGGCCCCTCCTGTGGGCCAGATCATAAGCGCCGGGTCCGTCGGATTGAAAAGGCTTATTACGAGAGACCAGTAGTTCCTTCACAGACAGAGGTGTTTGTGTGTGTGTAGTGAATTCACAGACAGACGTGTGTGTATGTGATTGCGTGTGTGTGTTGTGTGTGTATATTTGAGTGTATGGGTGTTTCTCAATATGCATAATACCGTGCTCCTCACTCTCATGCTCCGAGTGCATTCTCCAATGGCATTCTCTTGAGTACGAGTGTGGTGAATGCATAAAACAATACATTTGAGAAGCACTCACACTCCCCGTACTGCATTAACTCACCTCCCCATTCACTGAACAGTCTTCCAACCAGGACAATGGCAATAGAGACCAAACAAGAAATACACAAAGCAACCGTTTTACCTCATTTTATCAGCTAGCTATATGTGAATCGTAATAGTGTAGCTAACCAGATAGTTTAACAGGCAAAATTACCTAAAACTAATATTATGCAAGATAGATGTCAATTCCTTGTGGGTAGCTAGCTAGTTAGCCCTATTGACTTATTATGGTCTTGCGATCTACGGTACGTAGGCAGGTAAACATGCCAAAATTAACACAGCATGTATTTATTAACATATCAAGAGAACATATTCAGGCAACATTTCATTCTAAGGGCCTCCCAAGTGGCTCAGTGGTCTAAGGCACTGCATTGCAGTGCTATCTGTGCCACTAGAGATTCTGGGCTGGAGTCCAGACAGTGTCGCGGCCGGCCGCGACCGGGAGACCCTTGGGGCGGCGTCGCGCACTAGCGACTCCTGTGGCGGGCCGGGCGCAGTGCACGCTGACACGGTCGCCAGGTGCACGTTTCCTCCGACACATTGGTGTGGCTGGTTTCCGGGTTAAGTTGGCATTGTGTCAAGAAGCAGTGAGGCTTGGTTGGGTTGTGTTTCGGAGGACGCACGGCTCTCGACCTTCGCCTCTCCCGAGTCTGTACGGGAGTTGCAGCGATGAGACAACTGTAACAACTGTAACTACCAATTGGATACCATGAAATTGGGGAGAAAAAGGTGTAAAAGTAAAAAAAATTATAATAATAATATTATTTACTAAAATGTCATTCCAAATTAGGAGTGTATTTTCTCTCGCTTCAGCTCAAATAATGGTCAACACTGAATTCAAGAAATGTGCATTGTTTTTCACGTGGTTGCGTCATATTTCTCGCATACTTTCCGTTGAAGCTTGCATCGACGCGTGCTTCAAAAACTTTACAAACGGAGTACGGATTCAAGAATTGCCCTCCTTGCTCCGTTTCGCATACTTTGATTTGGACATACTCCGACCCCCCCGTGCTCGGAGCACGGTAGTATGCATTTTGAGAAACAACCTATGTGTGCATGTATGTCTGTGGCAGAGCAAGAAAGTGCATAATGAAACTGATCTCAGTGCGGTATGGGGCAAATCCTAACTCGACTTAAGTTGAATTTTCTCTTGGTCATTCATTGATGTCAATGGGAGACTAAGTGAAAAGTTGACTTGAGTGAAAGTTAGGATTTACGCCTAACTTGTGACATTTTGTGGTGCACAGTTCAGTGAATAGCATGCAACACATTCAGCTGATAAGGAGGGGGTGTGGAGGAATTGCAAGTGTTACAATAATACGTGGGGATCTAGAGAGTTAATGGCGTGGAGAGGTTTGCTGTATCCTTAGTCAATTCTATTTTTTGAAACATTTTCTGCCGTAGTCATTGGAGCTGAACAGGCAAACAGAGGGAAACCACAGTTTCTACTGTACATGTACTTCTGCTATTGCCCCCCCATTAACCCTTCCTTCCCCCTTCCCGTGCTCCTATTGGCTCTCATTGACCCCCAAATACTATTGGCTCTCATCAACTTTCACTGCCTCTCTTCCCCACTGACTCGGAGTTGGCACAGGGGAGACCTGTGCCGCTGTCTTGGTTGGCACCATGGTCTCAGATGTCGCAATGCGTGGCTGTGCCAAGCCGGATGCCCACGGGGCCCAGCCGAGCCAGAGGCTGCCCTCGCTGCCAGCTGGCCTGCTAGGCTGAGTCCCCCACCCCCAACTAACCCCCACCCTCCCCTCTGCTCCCTCCACCCAGATACACAGTCGATGGGCACGCGCCCCCAGCCCTCACATGTTGGAGTGTCAACATCATCACACGGCCACAACATAATCCTTATCCCTCGGGTCTAGTTTGATCAATAAATCAATCCTCTTATTCAATGGAATGTCTTAAGCCGGGGACGGGTCACGATTAATTGCGCTGGGGGGAGGTGAAATAATCCGTCATTCGTGACAATTTAAATGCAGAGACAATTTAAGAACTAGGACAATTGGCTGATTTGATAGAGATACACAATCGTCACAAACTATCCATCCCAAGAGTGCAACAACAGATCATTGACATAACAAACATTGACAAACAAGTCATTTTTGAGATGACTTGTTTGTCTGGGATATAGCATATCCTCTGCGTTTTCTGAGGTGTAGAGAGAGTAGACAGTGAACTGTGCCCTCTCCATTGTTCAGAGGCTGTGAGAAAGGGGTACGTGCCATTTACACACACACACACACACACACACACACACACACACACACACACACACACACACACACACACACACACACACACACACACACACACACACACACACACACACACACACACACACACACACACACACACACACACACACACACACACACACAGAGAGAGAGAGAAAGACAGGAACAAAAGGTGTTAATAACTCACCTGATCCTTGTGGTAGCACACACCTACACTCCACACCCTTTCAAGTAAACTACAGTATAAGAAGAAGCGATGATTCACACCACTTCCTGTAAATGACATCATCACATCAGACCACTAATATGACTGTTGGTACAGGGGAAAAACATGACTGCACAATGATCAATGGTACACTGGAAAGGTTGCACAGCAGTTAATGGAAAAGCAAGTTTGGAAAATTAAAGGCATAGAAACCGTAAATGACTTGGTAACAGGAAATACATTTATTTCCATGACAGAATTAAAAATACGTTTTGGACTGACCAATGTAGATAGTTTCAAATATATGCAACTTAAAAGTTACACATCGTGAAATTTCGATTTGAAATCTTTCAGACATCAGAGCAACCTTGAGGGAACCTTATTTCTATTGATTTATTTTATTTAACTAGGCAAGTCAATTAAGAACAAATTCTTATTTACAATGACAGCCTACCCCGGCCAAACCCGGGCGGCGCTGGGCCAATTGTGCGCCGCCCTATGGGACTCCCAATCATGGCCGGATGTGATACAGCCTGGATTTGAGTCAGAAAAGGATGTTTATATGATAGGGAAGATATACAAAACCTTTCAGAGAGCATATCCTACTAACAATCTCTTAGAAAAATGTTTAACTATTGGAAACAAGATTGAAAAAGAACTGATGTTGGCACAAGATGCAGGGAAAGTTGGAGCATAAGTAACAAAATTACAGTTAACGAAAATGTACTCTTAATCAAATCAAATTGTGTTGGTCACATACACGTATTTAATAGATGTTATTGTGGGTGTAGCGATGTCACGATCATCATAATGAGTAGACCAAGGCGCAACGTGCGTAGAGTTCCACATATTTTAATAAATTGAAACTCACCAAACAAAACAATAAAGCACAAACGAAACGTGACGCTACTGGTGTGCACACAGGCAACTAACTGTAGACAAGATCCCACGAAACAGAAAGGGGAAATGGCTGCCTAAATTTGATCCCCAATCAGAGACAACGATAAACAGCAGTCTCTGATTGGAAACCTTACCAGGCCAACATAAACCATTAAACACCTAGATGACCCACCCTAGTCACTATCACGCCCCAACCAAGAGTAAACAGCTCTCTATGGTCAGGGCGTGACAAGCGAAATGCTTGTAAGAACTAGAAGCGAGGCAGCCATCTCTGTCGGCACCATCTCGCCAATCCAGTATAAACTAATGTATAGAATGTATTATGCAAGAGACAAAATTCATAAATTCTACAGCACATTGGCAGTCATGTCATAAGTGTAAAACTAATAATGATTCAATAATCCATGTTTTCTAGGAATGCTATAAAGTCCAAAAGCTATGGACGGAGCTAGAAAGTTGACTGTCAGTATTCCAATGTAAGCTTAACTTTAATCCGTCTGTCTGCATATTTCAAGACATGGCATATGGGGGATGTAGTGAGATACCCAATGGGCTGGACGATTCTCTTCTCATATCAACTCCTGTAGAAATGCCACTATCGTTATTGTGAGTAAACTCATTTATGTTCCTTTAACTCTGCCTTCTAGCGAGTTTATACAAACTGTCATCTCCTACCATTCTGATAGATTGGAGACTGTCGGAAAATGCGGTTGTAACATTAACAGTTTGGTTGTTATTCCATTGGTTACCTCGAGGCAGATGCCCCAGTGGCAGAGTGACCCACACTCATTGAATATGGCACTTTTAAATGTTAGAGCAATCACAAGTAAAGCCTTTCTCGTGAATGACCTCATTACTGAGCAGAAAGTTAATTGCATGTTTCTCACTGAAACATGGCCGTCAGAGTGTAGTGCAGCTATTATTGATGCCTCCCCCCGGACTACAGCTTTTCATGCTCCATCAGAAAAGGGAAAAGTGCTGGCCATCACCCTGTATAGGCCACCAAAGCACTGTCCCACTTTCTGTACTGATTTATCTGAACTATTGTCTATTGTCCTTGAGAACTATGATAAATTCATTGTGTTGGGTGATTTCAATATTCATGTTGACAAAGAGACTGACTCCAAGGTCATTGTATTTATTAATCTTAATCCAACATGTTACTGGGCCCACCAATAACCGCGGCCATACTCTGGACCTGGTTATTGCCAAGGGGCTTTCTATTGACATACCCTCTATTGTTGATATTGCTTTATCTGATCACCACTGTGTATTGTTTACTACCTTGTTGTCCATAGCATAGGGTAATACATAACACATTATTAAGAAATGCTTTTCTGCCTTCCTCTTCTAATGATTTAGTTGATAACTTTAATAGCAAATGAAGGGCAACCATTGATACCATAGCTCCAGTAAAATTGAAAAAGGCCACATTCACATGGAGGGCCCCTTGGATGAGTGAGGAGACTAATCAATTAAAGAGAACTTTAACGGAAGTGGAGAAAGTTAAAAGTTGCAAATCCATTATGATATTCTGAGGGAGCAACTTGGCATATATAACAAGGAAATTAGAAATGCCAGACGGGCTCACTTTTCTAACGTGATTACTATTAATCAGAATAATTTGAGAGTGCTCTTCTCGACCATTGACGGCCTGATAAATCCTACCCCCGCAAACCTAAACCGATGTGAACTTAATGTGATGAGTTTGCGGCATATTTCAGAGATAAGATAAGCAACATTAGGCTGGGTATCAGTCAAGCAAGACCTGATGAGAAGTATGATGATATGTGCCCTAGCCTACCATGCAAAGGCCCTATGGATTTATTTTCCCTGGTTGACACAGACATGCTCAGGAAAGTGATTTCACAACTTATGCCTTCTACCTGCCTTCTCGATCCTATCCCCACCACCTTCTTCAAAACAGTTTTTAATTACATATCTGAAGAAGTGCAAGCTACTGTTAATCACTCCCTGCTTACAGGCACTTTCCCCACTGCACTGAAAACTGCTATGGTGAAACCCCTTCTGAAGAAAAGTAATCTAGATTCTTCTTTAGCAATTTTCAGCCAATCTCAAACTTTCCATTCTTAAGCAAAATTCTGGAGAAATTGGTTTTCAAACAGCAAAATATTTTTTCAAGTGCCCCAAAAAAATTAAAACATTTCAATGTGGTTTTCGTGCCCATTACAGCACAGACACAGCCTTAGTTAAAGTGTTAAATGATCTTAGAGCCAAAACAGATGCCAAACAGCTCTCTGTACTCTTAGATTTAAGTGCCATTTGACACTGTTGACCATGATGTCCTTCTGGACAGACTGGAGAAGTGGTTGGCCTCTCCGGTCCAGTTCTAAATTGGGTGAGGATCTATTTAACTGGTCAAAAGTTTGTCACCCTTGGTGAACATAACCCAGAGAAAATACATATCACCTGTGGCGTTCCACAAGGTTCAATTCTGGGTCCAGTACTGTTCAGTTTACAGTGCATTCGGAAAGTATTCAGACCCCTTGACTTTTTCCACATTTTATTATGTTACAACCTTATTATAAAATGTCTTAAAATGTTTTGTTATTATTAAACATAAACTGAAATATTACATTTGTTACTCGTTTCAGGAAACTAGGCATATGTCACGGGTCACTACTTCACAGGAGAGGCATTTGAACGTAAACTTAAAAAAAAAATCTAAATGCGTTTTCTGGCAGAATTGCCTTCTGGAACATGTGAACTTGTATGTGCCTTAATAACATACTTGTATGCCATCTGTAAATACAAATACAAATGTTAAATTACGAGCCTAGATGGTTCAGATTCAGAAAAAGTCAGCAACCTTCCTGCTATCCATGATTGGCAGAGATATTGAGTGGGCTGGACATGCCGAGAGATGAGTTCAGATTGGTCTGCCATATAGCACGTTCATTACTTGAGCTGGTCAGTATGTGCGGGTAATCCAGTCTAACACTGCTTTAAAAAAAAAATATGTATTGCGTGGTAGAACTGGATGTGTTGCTCTCCACTTTCTCGAGGATAGCGTTTTGAAATCATTACAATTAGAGTATGATAGCTAAGGAGATGGAGAAAACATGCCATGGTTTTCTTTAGTTAGAATTACATCTTCAAACTAAGGTAAACTAAGGTAAACCATGGCATCCGTAACAGGGAGAGACGTCCATCCATGATGTATTTGATTAAGATAGTCTAACTAGCTACATTTTCAGATATTACACATTTTATTTTAAATTTTCACAGAAAGTGTTCAAGTTAAAGTGTAATGTTAGCTAGCTAATGTTAGCTGGCTGGATTGCTAGCTAACGTTACGTGTATGATCGTATTATTTGTATCTCAGAGCCATTTGCTTTGCAAGTTATAGCCTAATGTCAGCTAGAAAACATTGAACCTGGTTGGTTATTTATCTGCAGTGTGCTAGAGTGCAGAATAACTGACGAATTTACGAACACTCAACACCTGTTGAATATGGCCGGTGTCAGTAAACATTGGCAACTAAGCGTAAATTGTTGCCAGCAGCACAGTTGCAGTCACCAACGCTCTGGATAACATAAAAACAGCCTAACCAGCTCTGCCATAGTGAGTAAAATGGTCGGTGAACAGTTCTCTCATGTTAGCCAGTTAGCTTGAGTGCTTGACTGTTGTTGTTAGGACAGAATGCTCGGATCAACCCTTGAAAAGATGGGTGGGGCTAAAGCTTAAGAGGGTGCTGAATGGGTGTAGACAAAGAAGAGCTCTCCAGTAGGTACCAAAACATTCAAAGGCCATTTTCTCAAAAGTGAAGTTACAAGTTTATCAACTTTCAAAGCATAATTACTTTCCCATTGTTCTTCAAATGCAGTGTATTATATACAATTTGTAGCTCTGTGTCTCTGTTTTTATCCAATTTAAAAAACACTATTTCAAATTTTGCTACAATTTTGCTACATCCAAATCAAGGCGGTCAGTCACATTTACATAAATATGCAGATTACAGCCTCGAGTCTTATTGGGTATGACGCTACAAGCTTTGCACACTGGTATTTGGGGAGTTTCTCCCATTCTTCTGTGCAGATCCTCTCAAGCTCAGTCAGGTTGGATGGGGAGTTTTCAGGTCTCTCCAGAGATGTTCGATCGGGTTCAAGTCCGGGCTCTGGCTGGGCCAATCAAGGACATTTAGAGACTTGTCCCGAAGCCAGTGCTGCATTGTTTTGGCTGTGTGCTTAGGGTCGTTGTCCTGTTGGAAAGTGAACCTTCGCCCCCAGTCTGAGGTCCTGAGCAATCTGGAGCAGGTTTTCATCAAGGATCTCTCTGTACTTTGCTCTGTTCATCTTTGCCTCGATCCTGACTAGTCTCCCAGGGACTGCCCCTGAAAAACATCCCCACAGCATGATGTTGCCACCAACATGCTCCACCGTAGGGATAGTGCCAGGTTTCCTCCAGAAGTGACTCTTGGCATTCAGGCCAAAGAATTCAATCTTGGTTTTATCAGACCAAAGAATCTTGTTTCTCAGGGTCTGAGGGTCGTTTAGGTGCCTTTTGGCAAACTCCAAGCATGCTATCATGTGCCTTTTACTGAGGAGTGGCTTCCGTCTGGCCACTCTACCATAAAGGCCTGATTGGTGAAAAGGGAAAGGGAAAGGGGGATACCTAGTTAATTAACCCAACCCCTCTGAATCAGAGCGGTGCGGGGGGCTGCCTTAATCGACATCCACAGCTTCGGCGCCCGGGGAACAATGGGTTAACTGCCTTGAGTGCTGCAGATCAATCAATCAAATTTATTTATAAAGACCTTCTTACATCAGCTGATGTCACAAAGTGCTGTACAGAATCCCAGCCTAAAATCCCAGCCTAAAACCCCAAACAGCAAGCAATGCAGGTGTAGTTGCACGGTGGCTAGAAAGGCCAGAACTTAGAAAGAAACCTAGAGAGGAACCAGGCTTTGAGGGATGGCCATTCCTCTTCTGGTTGTGCCGAGTGGAGATTATAACAGAACATGGCCAAGATGTTCAAATGTTCATAGATGACCAGCAGGGTCAAATAATAATAATCACAGTGGTTGTAGAGAGTGCAACAAGTCAGCACCTCAGGAGTAAATGTCAGTTGGCTTTTCATAGCCGATCATTCAGAGTATCTCTACCGCTCCTGCTGTCTCTAGAGAGTTGAAAACAGCAGGTCTGGGACAGGTAGCATGTCCGGTGAACAGGTCAGGGTTCCATAGCCGCAGGCAGAACAGTTGAAACTGGAGCAGCAGTTCCACGACCAGGTGGACTGGGGATAGCAAGGAGTCATCAGGCCAGGTAGTCCTGGGGCATGGTCCTAAGACTCAGGTCCTCCGAGAGAGAGAAATAAATAAAGAGAGAATTAGAGAGAGCATACTTAAATTCACAATAGTGGTCCTAAAAAGGAGCCTTGAGGAACTCCGACATTTACAGTTGATTTGTCAGAGGACAAACCATCCACAGAGACAAAATTATATCTTTCCGACAGATAAGATCTAAACCAGGCCAGAACTTGTCCGTGTAGACCAATTTGGGTTTCCAATCTTTCCAAAAGAATGTGGTGATCGATGGTATCAAAAGCAGCACTAAGGTCTAGGAGCACGAGGACAGATGCAGAGCCAAGGTCTGATGCCATTAAAAGGTAATTTACCACCTTCACAAGTGCAAGTCTCAGATATGGTTGTCCATCTGGAGGGTTCTCCCATCTCCACAGAGGAACTCTGAGGCTCTGTCAGTGTGACCATCGGGTTCTTGGTCAGTTTGGCCAGGCGGACAGCTCAAGGAAGAGTCTTGGTGGTTCCAAACTTCTTCCATTTAAGAATGATGGATGCCACTGTGATCTTGGGGAACTTCAATGCTGCAGAATGTTTTGGTACCCTTCCCCAGATCTGTGCCGCGACACAATCCTGTCTCGGAGCTCTACGGACAATCCCTTCGAACTCATTGCTTGGTTTTTGCTCTGACATGCAGTATCAACTGTGGGACCTTATATAGACAGGTGTGTTCCTTTCCAAATCATGTCCAATCAATTGACTTTAGCATAGGGGACTCCAAGGAAGTTGTCGAAACATCTCAAGCATGATCAATGGAAACAGGATGCACTTGAGCTCAATTTCGAGTCTTATAGCAAAGGGTCTGAATACTTATGTAAATAAGGTATCTGTTTTTTATTTGTAATACATTTCTAATAACCTGTTTTCGCTTTGTCATTATGGGGTATTGTGTGTAGATTGATGAGGAACATTTTTCATTTAATTTAACAACCTTAGAATAAGGTTGTAATGTAACCTTAGGGGTCTGAATACTTTCCGAATGCACTGTATATATGTTACCCCTTGGCAGAGTTATCAGAAAGCACAGTATTGATTTCCACTGCTACGCAAATGATACACAACTTCAAATTCCTGTGTCACCAGAGGATTTTAGCTCCACGGATAAATTATTAAACTGCATTAGTGATTTCAATACTTGGATGGCTCACAACTTCCTCCAGCTAAATCACGACAAGATCGAATGACTTATTGTTGGAGCCAAAGCACAGAGAGAGAATCTAGCTGCACATTTTAATTAACAGGCAATGAAGATAACACCTAGGTTTTTTACCTGGTGTTTTGTTTTAGATTCTGAACTCATTTTCGAATCGCACATTAGGAATGTGACCAAAATAGCTTTTTACCACCTGAGGAACATTGCCAAGGTGCGACCGTTTCTCTATCAGGCTGATAGAGAGACTCATCCATGTAATGCTCATCCTGTAATCCTCTCCTGCTCTCCTGTTTGGTCTACCCAAGAAAGCCATTGGTCAACTGTGAAACATACAGAATGCTGCAGCACGGGTACTGACCAAGACCAGACGGAGAGCACGCATTACACCGGATTTAAAGCACTGTCTGCTTGTGAGTTTTAGAATACATTTTAAGATTCTTCTATTGGTTTTGAAACCAATCCATGATTGTGCACCCCAATACACGTCAGACATGCTTTTAAGTTATTTACCCAGTAGGTCCTTCAGGTCCTCTGGCACTGGCCTTTTAACTATCCCAAACCCTAGGACCAAGAGGCATGAAGAGGCAGTCTTTAGTTATTATGCCCCCAGCCTCTGGAATAGCCTGCCAGAGAACCTGAGGGGGGCCAAAACTGTGGACATAATTAAAATAGATCTTTTTAGTTTTGATTTTCCTTAGGGTGCTTGTTAGTCATTCGGTGTGTGTCATTCTTTAGTTTTTTAAATCTTATGTCTGTTGTGTAGTAAATATTTCAGCTTTTTATTTTCATTGTTTTTTATTTATTTTTTCCTGTAAAGCACATTACGATGCATTCCATGTCTGAAATGTGCTGTATAAATAAAGCTTCATTTGTTTTGATCACTTATCTTGAAAAAAAACTCTGACTAAAAACGTGGAAATCAATGAATCCACCATCATTAACACAATGGAAAAATCAAATGATTTATTATTTATATGTTGAAATAGCATGGGCGACCGAGATAAATTGTGCCAATTTGTTTAAGGCCAAGTGACAACCAATAATGCAGGCACCAGGGATGGGGGTGTGATTACGTGGGTCTGGGCAAATGAGATATAGTCATTGTTTGTGTGTGTCTGTAAGTTGTTGTCGTATGTGTATTTGGAATAAAATAAAAAAAATAACAACAACAAAAAACAAGGAAAAGCAAACTTGTCCAATTGTACAAAATTACCAGAACCCAACATATTGCACAACGAGACAATTATGGTTTCATATTCCCCAGTTGCTTAGTGCCCAAGGGGAAGTTTTGTTGGTGTCCTCTATTGGCCTTGGACCAGGAAGAACAAATAATGAACATGATTTTCCTGGACCAATGAAAAATTGGGGGAATTTTATCACTGGAAGAGGACTGCGAAGGTAAACGATTCATGTGGAAAAACACTGACATAAAATAACACAGGTGGGGAATGGGACTCGAATGCAGTTGAAATGAATATGGACTCATACATAGTGGATGAAAGGGGTCATCAAAGCTCAATGTTTTGCCCCCTCAGGGTCCTGTACTTTCCAAGGGAAATGAAATGAGAGAAGATTGAGGATTTCCCACCAAAGGCTACATGTTACATCATCTCACAACTCCGCCTTTACACATAGTCAGGGAGTAAGTATTGCCAGTCCCCTAGTTCCCTGAACTCGACCCAGTAGTGGGAAGTGGGAGGGAAATTGAGAGCCCATTTTGTGCCAAGCTTTGTGCCTCATTAGGAGGTAGTGACAGAGACTCCAGGGTCCAGGACTCTTCACCGAGGGACGGGGACGGGGACGGGGGAGAGAAAGCGCTGGCGGATATCATTAGGGCTGAGCATGCTCACGGCACCAATTCATCCTCAGTGGCACCTGCAGGCTGGATGCCCCCAGGTTCCAGTTTCCCACTGTGCTGGATTTGGCCTGTTCCACTAGCTATTGAAGGTGGGGGGAGGAGAGAGGTGTTGTTGGTAGGGGGAATTATTGTTTCTGGCATACTCCAGCACATTAACACAGTGGTGCGGGGCACAAATACACACACACACACACACACACACACACACACACACACACACACACACACACACACACACACACACACACACACACACACACACACACACACACACACACACACACACACACACACACACACACACACACACACACACACACACACACACACACACACACACGGAATCACATGAACATACAAACACAGCCTCTGGGAAGAAAGAAAGCTTTTACCGTGTTGCTCTCTCTTTTTTCTCCCTCCTTGTCAGTGACATAATTGACTCACTGACACTCAAACGCGGCGGTAGGCTAATAACCCTGACTCTCCCCTTGATGTCGAAAGGTGGCAGGCAGGACGCAGCTGCGAGAGACAATGGGAAAGTCGCCGGGTTTTACCGTTACACCCGTCAATCGTTCGGCTTTCAGAACGCCCCCTGAAACGGGAAGCTGACCAGAAAAACCTTTCCCGCTGCCGCGGACGTTGAAAAAGGGCCACGCTCTGTCGGAATCCATCAGTGTGGAATCCATCAAGTCAGTCTAGGGCTTCCTATCAGAAAAGTTACTTGTAATTCCCCAGGCACAGGGAAGCCTGTCAGTGATAAAGAGAGAGCGAGAAGAGAGAGAGAGAGAGGCTCGACACAGTCAGTACTGATTCATTAGGAGCAATGTTGTGGTTCCTCTGAAGTGCTCACACAGGCCCTGAGCGGAGGAGATAAACACGAGAAGTGGTTTAGAGTGAGCTCAACCAGGTGAAGGATGTGTGTGTGTGTGTGTGTGTGTGTGTGTGTGTGTGTGTGTGGTGTGTGGATGGGTGCAAATTTGATCTAGATCCTGCTGTAATAACTGATGGTGGAAAGAGGCTTAACCCTTGGCTGCTGAAGTGGGTCATTTGACACACACCACCTGGAGTGATGATTGGACTGAAACTGAGACTAGCAGCCATGGATAGGATAGATATTTCTCTACCTACATGTACATATTACCTCAATTACCTCGACTAACATCTGTACCGGTCCCCCCTGTATATAGCCAAGCTACTGTTATTTTATTGTTGCTCTTTAATTGTTATTTTCTATTTCCTTATTTTTTTATTTAAATTTTGTATTTATGTTTTACTTCAGTTTATTTTAGTTAATACTTTTTAAAAACGTATTTTTCTTAAAACTGCATTGTTGGTTAAAGGCTTGTAAGTAAGCATTTCACGGTAAGGTCTACACCTGTTGTTTTCTGCGCATGTGACAAATAATACTTGATTTGATTTGAGATATTGTTCAACTCATTTCAATCAAATCAAATTGTATTTGTCACATGCGCAGAATAGAACAGGTGTAGACCTTACCGTGAAATGCTTACTTACAAGCCCTTAACCAACAATGTAGTTCAAGAAATAGAGTTAAGAAAATATTCACAGAAAAAACTTCAGTAAAAAATTAAATAACCCATAAGCCTTATACTGGAGAGAGGGAGGCAGATGGAGAAGAGAAAGAGAGCGAGAGATTTTGTAAGTGTAATGTTTACTGTTCATTTTTGATTGTTTATTTCACTTGTTTATTATCTATTTCACTTCCTTTGGCAATGTAAACATATGTTTCCCATACAAATAAAGCCTTTTGAATTTAATTGATATGGAGAGAGCAAGGGAGGGGAAAGAGAGAGAGCGGGAACATGAGAGAAAGTCCCCACATTTCAATACTAAAAAAAGAACAGTGATAGGGGAGAATTGACTGAGTACAACAAGAAAGAGAAAGCAAAAACACTTACTTGCGACATCATGAAAAAAACTGTTAAGAGACGACAGAGATAAGAGAGCAAGAGAGAACATTTCCACTGTGCTTCTTAGTCAAAGGGGGAAATCATATGCTAATAAAGAAGTGTGCTGCTAGTAATTAGGGTTTTCTCTCACAATAAAACCACAACAGAAACAGATGCTGCCCTCCCTGATGAATCAGATAGTGTCTCACAGAGAGAGAAAACATGGGGAAGAACACTGCTGACTTCATCCAACACACAACACACTTTCTCCCTCATATATATATATATATATAAACTTTCACTCTCCTCTGTGGCCAGAGCATCCCTGTGTTCTAATGTTTAGTTTGACACACCAAAGCGGCTGAGCAGCGTAGTGTCCAACATGTTTAAATCATAGGACAGCCTGTGTGTTCAACACGCCTGAAAGAGGGGATGCAGAGAGAAGAGAGAGAGAGCAGAGATACAACAGAGGTTGGAGCGGGAAAAGAGGTACGGTAATGAGAGAACAAGGGTTCAATAGATCAAAGGGAAGAATTGAGAGGAGAGGGAGACAGATTAAAAAGATAGGGCCGAGATAGAAAGATGGACACAGACTCAGAGATGTGTGGAGGGACAGCAGAAGTGATGGATATAATTGGATTGCTGGAGAGAGAGAAAGAGACAGGAAAAGAGACAGAGAGAGATAGTGAGAGAAAACCGGGCAGATTTAATCTAAACAGCCTAACACACTGAGTGTCTCCTGCATGTCTTGTGGGCCCTAGTGATTTACTGTCATCTCTCACTCCTCCCCCTTTCCGCCGCATGGCCCAGGGTAAGTGCGTTTTAGTATTGACACCAGTGCGCTGCTCCACGGCGCTGCTTTCACCACCGGCATTTGTGTGTGAAGCTGCTCTCGTGTGTGTGTGTGGAGCAGACTTGTTCTCAGTCATTTCCATTCACCCAGGACCCAGAGGGAGTACGAAGGCTGGAGCGTGATAACCAGGAGAGATTGTCTACATGCTATAGTATTGTATAACCACAGTACCACTGATACATCGTCTATCTTCAGGATCTGTGTATTCACTCTTTATTCAGCACTGAAGAAAGGTATTCAGTCCCTGTCTGCTGTATTAGGCTACACATAACACAATACAGTGTGTAAAGAAAATGTGGTATATGTAAAAAAATAAGATGCAGTGAGGTATGCTCAGTAATGTACACTACAGTATACAGGTTAATAGATTTATTAAGATATTTATAATATTTAATTGATATCCATGATTAGGCACCCTATATGTAGATGGGGGGGAGGGGCTGAAGACTTGGTCTGCATGCCTGTTTGATACAAAAAACACCAGAAAGTTTAAAAAAAATACATGCTGTCAAACTGTCCAAAAATCATACATTCGTTTTTTCTCAATCGATTTCAAGCATTTTTTGGACAATGTTGTCGATTTTCAAAACAGAGTTCACAAGACACAGAACTCTGTGGACTTTGGAAAACAGTCAAATGCATTTTCAAAATGTAGTTGCCTTCTCAAAACATAAATACAGTCATCAAAATGATATTATAGCCCACCATCAACATTGCTAATAGATTCATCAAAAGAACACTACTGCCTACAGAAAGATTAACGCAACCATACTTATCTTTCGAGTCCAAGCAGACAAAACAGGAAATTAGTCTGGCTTTTACAAATCCCAGCAGATCAATACATTTTCTTTACAGTCACAAAATCATGATGATCAAAATTAGAAGTACAACTATCCAAAGGCGCAGAGTTCTGGGCAGAGTTCTGTCCTTTTATGCATATTTCACCAAACAATTTCATACTCATCAAATATTCCTGATAAAAAAAAGCACATTGTGTGCACACGATTCATTCATCAGTATCAGCACAATCCAATTCCATGTACTCAATACAAAGGCTGGTTTGTTCATTGTTTTGTAGACTTTCCATTGGTTCACAGAAAAACCATACGCAATAGAAATATGGTAAGGTCAATACAATGGAGGAACACAACTGATAGGAATAGGCAATCCACACCAAAGCAAAGCTCTATCATGGAAGGTCACATGATTACTTAATTATGTGTATCTCTGAATGTCTGCAATATTGCCAAAAATAATGTCATAACAACTAGACAGTACCGACAGTCTTCTAGATCTTTCCATATATTTTAGGGCTACATAATATGCCACTGATGGGGTGATTTAGAATTGTGTGCAGTATACGGATTGCCGGAAACAGTGAACACAATCGCACAAATTTCTCTCCTGATAAAAACAAATAACACTACAGCTCCATTTTAAGCTTTTCGTTGCTATGCCATCAGCGTCGCGTCACATAGCGCGTTGTTTTGAGAGCGTCTTTATTATATTTTCCCCAAATGTACAGTTCCGTATTCATCAATTATGCCTAAGTACAATATATTTTGTCCAGTTTTTCAGAACTACTGATTAACTTGTTCCTAGTAGTTGTATTAAATGATTCTCTGTTCTCTAATTACGGAAGTTGCTTTTGTTTACATTGTGAACCTAGCTAGTCAATGTAGCTAGCTAGTAGGAGCTTCTTAACTTAATACATCTTAGTAAAATAACCAGTGGTGTAGTCAAAGCCATATGCAACCAAAATCAACTTTATTTCTCATTATTTCAATTCACAAGATAGAATGAACTCGCGCATCAGCCATCAACAATTGAACCATGGCGATTCTTGAGCTTGGACGCTGCCATTGGACGTGATGCAACACTGACAGGGAAGCAGCTTCCATCGATTTCAAAGGAAGCCTTTTCTCAACAGCTGATGACAACGCCAGACGGCTATAGTGTAGCAGGGCCGTTAATTGTGTTATATTATGTGAACAGAACACGTAACAGTACATTTTGTATTCACTGATGACATTTGAATTAAACGTTTTGCTAAGATATGCAAGTCAGGTATTAAGGCAAGAAAATGACCAGAAGTTCTGTAAATGTATTTGAGCATTTCATCATTGCGGTTTTCTGCTATAGATGTTCCAACACAGACACAAAAACTGCTTGTACGCGATTGAGAAAAACTGTAAAGGGATAGGTTGTAGTCTTTGCCCTAAACTAGTTAGAGGTAGTTTCACGAGCCAATGCCAACTTCCTTTATACTGGACTCGAAACATAATCCCAAACTATCCCTTTAACAGTTGTATTCGTTTAAGTGTGTTAATGTGTGTGTCCTATGTGTGTTTGTGTTTGCGCGTGCATAATATAGGCATATGTATTTATATACACCTGTGAATGTAATGTCTGACTGTGTAGTCACATAATCCCTCGTAAGTCTGCTTCCATTTGCATGTATGTGTGGGTGATGTACTAAAGTTTGTCTTGTGCAATAAGAAAGTGAGGCTCAGTATAAGGTTTCTCTTGAGTAACAGTGCACTAGTAAAGTGCCAATGAATAAATTCCAAAAGCGTAAAAAATGTATCAGGGGGTTGTGGAAAGAGCCAGTTCAGGCAAGTCCTCGGGCACCTTGGCAGAGCTGGCATGGTCATGTGCATTAGGCACCAAACGGGAGAAAATGGGTTCAAACATGGAGGGACTACCTGGACTTGTCCAATAAGAAACGCTCGGCCTTGTTTTCCGTTGCAACACTTTTGGTTCCGGTGTGCCCTAATGAACACGACCCAGGTTCGAAATACCCTGAAAGTCACATGGTGAGCTACCATATACAAAGTCATCATACGTCCTTTACTAAATAACTCATTTACAGCCAAGTTATAGTTGGCAGGAAGGGGCAGCCCATGTTACAGTTCCAGGAGTTTTTTTCTTTATCCAAACAATGCCCTGGGTTAATACTGTAGCCTACTTCCCCCAGTTCGGCTATCGACATCCAGATGATGTGAAAAGAAGGTGCCAGGTCTCCCAACTGGAAGCAGGCAGCCCCCACTGGCCAAGAGAGATACTGACACCCGATCTCTACCGAAGCATGAAATAGCCACTTGTGTTTTAGCTAAGAACGACTTTATCCCATGTGACTGTAAGTGTCCGCATTCCTTACCTCTCCAATGTCAGGGATGGGCTATTCCAGGCCTGTAGGTCTACACAGTCCTGAAGGTTTAATCAATACTATTACATTTGCTACTAATGGGCCAACCACCAACTACACAGCATAAGCCAAGCTCCAATCCAAACAATGGGCACTCGTAACACAAGACCCAATGTTGCAATTAAATTCAGCTAAACCAATGGCTCTCCAGGGCTGGAATTCCCCTACTTTCATTTCTTGACGGGGAGGAAGTTGTGATGGTGACAATAGGTCATGCTACAGTGGTAGTGATAGATGGGTAATAGGAATCACTCCAGCATACTGGCTTTAGTTACAGTTCATTACTGGCTACAGGGTTTGAAAACACATATAGGGGACGATGGCCCAAGCAATGACTGGATTGTTGGCATGACAGTTCCATGTGCTTCTAAGTACAGTAAAAGGCCTTTATATTAACAGTGAATGGCCATTTCACATTAACAGTTACAGCAAAGAGTTAGTTTGTCATAAAACAACGAGGGAGATAAATGCCATGTCTCTGAAAGACTTGGCAGACACTGGATGTTTGTTTTTTTTTGCACATGGTACATTTTCCTTTCTACACTATTTTCAATATAGCTCATAATTAAAATGGAGACGGGGGGGGTCTTCAGTGTGATATTTTTCTTCTTTATGTTCTCTTCATCAGTAGAGAAGCACTTGCCTGGTTCTCTCTCAACCACATCTCTCAACCCACCAATTGTCCCATGTAGGTTATCAGTCATTTATTTCCCCCTGGTTCTCTCTCTCCATGCCACACCTGGATGTATTCACAGTGAAGTTCTCTCACATGGGTTGGGTTGGCTGACTGCGCTGAGAGAGAGCGACCCACAAAGTGAAGGAGGGAGAGAGTGGAGCAGGGCAGAGAACACAGATAGGACAACAGAGACAATATGTTCACCAGGCAAGCCCAGACACTGACAATGCACACAATCAATGCAGACAACAGTCAGAAAAAGAGGGAGAGAGAGAGAGTGAAGGAGAAAGGGAACATATAGAAGTGCAAAATGTGTCACCCTCTCGCTGCGCTGATATAGTCAGTGAGGACAGAGCGCGAGAGAGACCGAGAGAGAGAAGACGGAGGGTACGAGCGAAAGGCTGGTGTACCCAATATGTCTATAAAGTCACCATTAGAAGTCAACAGAATGTTACACACCGGCTCAGTGGTGTATCTTGGGGGTTGTATTCACATAGGACGGACATGGAGGAATTAACATAGACGTTTTTTTTCAAGTCGATGCCATATTTGACGTGTGTTTTGTCGTTGTTCTCCACAGTCTTTGTAGTTGGATCGTCGGTTGAGGGTTGATAAGATGTCCAGCTCTTGATGCTTGTTCTCAGAATGTCCTGGGCTAGTGGTGCTTCAGAAGGGGTAGGAGCGTTGGGATGGCATAGGGACAAATGTAGTGGAAATGCTTGGTTAAAGGCAAGAAAGTGATAGAATGTCTGTGATAAGTCACTGGACAAGCCAATGAATTTACTTGTGTGAAGGTTTGAGGTTTTGGGACTAAGCATGGGGTTAAGATTGAAGTTAGGATTAAGATTGGTTTCAGGACAGCTCTGATTGGTGGTGGGAGGGGGTCAGATGTAGGAGGTCCGAGAGAGACTGGGTCCTTTTTGGCAGCTGGTGTACTGGAACGCCCGGGCTACGGAGAACACTCCAGAGAGGCTGCAGACAAGGAGAGAGACAAAGAGAGAGAGAGAGAGAGGGGGGGGGGGGGGAGAGAGACAAAGAGGGGGGGAATAGAGAGAAAGGAGAGAGCGAAAGGCAGGAGAAGAAAGGTGGAAGTGAGAAATGGATAAACAGAAAGAATGATGATTAGGAATATATATATTTTTTAAAGGAGCAAAAAGAAGGGGGGGAGCAAAATGAACAGAGTTAAATGATGTACATGAGGAGGAAGCGGAGATCAAACAGGAAAGGGAGTGTGATAACAAGCACGGGGCACAGGGAGGCATAAAAATGGATCAGGGGAAAGGGAATTAAACAAAAGAGGAGAGAGAAGGAGATGAGCGACAGAGAGGATAAAGGAGAGAGAGGGAAGAATAAAAAGAGTGGAGACATAATTATAAAAAGGGCAGAAGCAGCAGGTAATCAATACTGTGGCGCAGCTTTGCACTCCAAGGAACACAAAGAGGTGGAGAGCTGTCTGCGTCTATATGTGTGTGTGTGTGTGTGAGAGAGGGAAAAAAGCACACACACAAGAATGAGTCAGGCGGATCAGGGGAGACAATTGACATTTAAAGCTCGGCGACGACAGTGACACAGCACGGGTGACACATGCCAAGTCTCTTGGATGAGTCTGAACTCGTCTCTGAAAGAGTGTCACACTGTGAATACACAATTTTCAGATTGAAATGAAAGTAAGCGCCGACGCTGTATTTACCATATAGGCTTTGTGGCTGTGTATCAAACAACATACTCAACATAAAGTTGGGGGCGTTAATGTAAATAGTCCGGGTAAACATTTGATTCGTTTTGCTGTTCAGCAGTCTTATGGCTTGGGAGGTAGAAGCTGTTAAGGAGCCTTTTGGTCCTAGACTTGGCGCTCCGGTAATGCATCCCTCCATATGAAAATCCTCATTGACAAACACATCAGTCCATGTCTTCAGTAACTGTCTGTATACAAGCGTGTGTACGACCACACACACAGATACAAAGGGAGGTAGAGAGCTGTGTGTGTGTGAGGAAGAGAGCGACTATCATGGTAGCGATAGTCTGAAATTCATTACCGTCATGGATACCCTTGACGAGCTGACAGCCTGCCATAGTCTCTCTCCTAATACACACCACACTTTATAGTGCAGGAAATAGTCAAGGTTGCCCCCCCTCTTTCTCCGTCATGCATATACCACACACACACACACACACACACACACACACACACACACACACACACACACACACACACACACACACACACACACACACACACACACACACACACACACACACACACACACACACACACACACATCAAGGTTTTTTCATACATGCACAACCACATATATACACGCACAAACACAGAGATTGAAAAACAGCTTCTATCTCAAGACCATCAGACTGTTAAATAGCCATCACTAGCACATAAGAGGCTGCTGCCTATATACATAGACTGGACACTTGAATAAATGGAGCACTAGTCACTTTAATAATGTTACGTATCTTGCACTACTCATCTCATATGTATATACTGTATTCTATTATTCTACTGTATCTTAGTCTATGCCGCTCTGACATTGCTCGTCAATATATTTATATATTCTTAATTCCATTCCTTTACTTAGAAGTGTTTGTATTGGGTATATGTTGTGAAAGTGTTAGATATTACTGCACTGCCGGAGCTAGAAACACAAGCATTTCGCTACGCCCGCAATAAGATCTGCTAAACGCGTGTATGTGACCAATAAATGTGATTTTATTTGACACAGCCCCACCCCAACCCATCCCTCCACACACACATGCTTCTCTATAATACATGTACCCACGTTATAAAGGTGGTAGTAGAGAATAGAGAACAGGCCTCAAGGTTCAATTCAATGACAAATATTGTATTTTCAATTTATGTCAATGTCAAGAATTCTCTTTTTCTTCGCCTGGAGCAGAACTAAACAGAACGAACGCACACCGCACACACAAACGCACTTGACTGAATGCTGCGACTGGTTGCCCTGTTCCCGTTGTTATGTACACCTTTCGTATTATAAATCTATCAGCTATTATCTTGTTCTCAACTCTTGAGAAAGAGCCGTCAATCTCAAAGTGACTTCCCTGGTCAAATTAAGGATGATAATCAAATTTAAAAAATCTATAAAATTAAAAAAATCCCTGATTCACAGGCAATTTCAGACCGTTTTTCTTTTTTTAGAGCCCCGCACATCATTGAAAAAAAATAACCTTCAAACTGCCTTAGTTATTAGCTCTAATATTAAATGGTGAATAAAAGCGAGTCAAATTCGACCGTGCCTTTTAAGAGCCCTCAAAACACCCAGTGAACTCAGATTGACTAAATACTATTCTTTTCTCGTATTACTACACTCCACCAACCAAAATGAAACACGACAGGGTATGAATACAGCCATGTGAGTGTCTGTGTAGCCTAGTTTGTGTGCGCGAGTGATTTGTATTTGTGTACGTGTGTGTCAGTGTGCCAGTGCAGTGTGTGTGCGTATGGGTGAGTGTGTCGCCTATGTTTGTGAGTGAATGTGTGTATGCGGCTATGCCCGTGTGCGATTAGTGTGTGTGTGTGACACAAGAAAAAGAGCAATGCACCACTCCCAGTTATTAAAGTAACCAATTACATGGCCCACTCCTGCCGTTCACCGCCCAAACAAAGGCTGAATGTGTTGATTATTAATGTAGCGTTTTGCACTGTAATTTACACACACAGTAGAACCCAAAGACAGAGTGCTATATTGGTCTTCTCTCACTCTAGTCGCTCAGTCACTCTTCTCTCACTCTAGTCGCTCAGTCACTCTTCTCTCAGTCTCTCTCTAGCCGGTGGTGGCTCCCTTGCCACTGGGCTAAATTATTAATGTGATTCACCCAGTATTAAGATACGAGCAGCAGCCTATGAAACAGGTACTCACAGGTCGGAATTCTCGAAAGCTCTGAATGAAGAGAGGAGGTGGGGGGGGGGGGGGGGGGTTTAATCTGTTTTCTCCAGCTCTCCATTTATCTATCTCTATGCATTAATAATCAGGCCTCATCTCTCATTATTTAATCAGAGCACACCTCTGAGTGTCTGCATCTACCTTTGTATCTCTCTCTCTCCTCATCTCTGTTCTGCCTCTGTGGTACTCGGTGTGAGAAAGTGTACGCCTGGAGAGTCACACAGTACCCAGCTAATCGTCAAGCCAGCTTTGAAGTGCCTGATCTGGGCTATAGTGAAGCCTTTCTTGAGGGGTACTAAACGGGACGGGGGTTTGTGATTGGAGCGTTTTGTGTTCTTGGAGGTGTGGTGGTCACGAAACTCTGTCAGCTGGTGATTTTCAAGCAATACGGTAATTGACTGTAAACACATTTAGCATCTCCTGGCTTCCACACATAGTCTACAAGCCACTGACGCAGACCTTTGGAACATCTACATTTGAAAAAGTCTCATAAATCCATGTAATATAGCCTACACCTTTACAAGAAATCCATTATTTTAGACAGGTCTAAAGAAAAATTGTATGAAGGAAATGTAGTCCATTTCATTTCAGAATCACATACTCTGAGTTGTCTTTATCAGTGGTGTAACGTACTTAAGTAAAAAATACTTTCAAGTACTACTTAAGTCGTTTTTGGGGGTATCTGTACTTTACTATTTATATTTTGGGCAACTTTTACTTCCCTACATTCCGAAAGAAAAATAATGTACTTTTAACTCCCTACATTTTCCATGACATCCAAAAGTACATTTTGAATGCTTAACAGGACAGGAAAATTGTCCAATTCACACACTTATCAAGATAACATCCCTGCTCATCCCTTCTGCCTCTGATCTGGCGGACTTACTAGACACAAATCTTTTGTAAATTATGTCTGAGTGTTGGGATGTGCCGCTGGCTATCCGTACATTTTAAAAACAAGAAAATGGTGCCGTCTGCTTTGCTTAATATAAGTAATTTGAAATGATTTATACTTTTACTTTGATACTTAAGTATATTTAGAACCAAATACTTTTAGACTTTTACTCAAGTAGTATTTTACTGGGTGACTTCCACTTTTACTTGAGTAACTTTCTATTAAGGTATCTATACTTTTACTCAAGTATGACAATTGGGTACCTTTACCACCACTGGTCCTTATGTTAGGTCCTGATCTGGCCAAGCCAAATAGCTGTGGGCTACACTAGTTCATTCAGCAGACAAGATTTGTTTGGAATTCTGTGGCATTTTATATTATAAGAATTGAACAAGCGGAATAAAATAGAAAGGATATTTTCAACAAACGATTTGAGGAAGTGCGCACATGCGGCTATTCTGTGTTGAGCGGTTAACAAAGAAATAGGTACTCCTTTATGCTTAATTTACAGTTATTCATGTAACTTTAGGTTTTCTACAAATGTTGGGCTATATGTTTTGATTTTTAATACATTGTAAGGCTGCATGATGTGACTAATGATTTGAAAAAAGTCGATTGAAAGGCATAAGCTCTGCTTAGTTTTTTGCTCAGGCTGTACACTTCATCAGTCTCTCATTCACAATTTGACAAGCACTTGCTAATGCCTCGAATTTCCCGGCGGCATCCCCTTTGTGTGGCCGAAATGCACCCTAAAAAAATCCATGCCATTTGTGGCCAGTGGCCATTGTGCTCTTGGCCCGGAGTGCTGCGTTGTGCCCTCCTCCCCGAGTGCTGCCTGCTCCGAAGCACCTCTCACTCACATGGCTCACGTGATCGGGTCTTTCTCACAGGCTACAAGTGAAGACAGACACAACGGGGACACAACTGCGCGGGTCCTTATCAAATTCCGAGGTGCATATTAAAGATATTGGAAGAACTGTCCACATCTACTTTTTGTCAGCCAACAAGATGAGTGGGCCTAACGAACAGCAACGCTCTAGCCCATGTCATTCTACTATCCCCCATAGTACAAAAGTTGACCTATTCTATTCTGTGCGAGAACTAAATATTCCATAATAGTCCGGGACAGTTGTGGGATGCGATAGATCTAAAATTAATACAACCACTAGCATCCACATTTTTTTTTTATGCAATAAGGCTGACGCAACAGATCAGAACGTTTAGCTTAAAATGTTGATAAACTATTAGGCTATTTCTTCATTACAAGCGCATCAATGAGCACACGGTAGTAGGCTATAAGCGCAAATGTCCCATTAGCGGGAAAACACCATTATCAAAAGTGACCGCGACTGCGATTATGCATGTAATGCTTTTATTATAAAGGTGCATATTTAATGGTGAAAATTATCTTCCCCAAACCTGAAACTCACGCGCTGCTTATGTATGCCTTTTAGGCTCTACACCCCTTGTAAAGCGGATTAATGTGTTTAATTTTAAGAAGTTATTTGGCCACTTTAGTTGTGATACAAATCTTATCCAAACATATAGGCCTATGGGCTAGGCTACATGAGGTGTGCGACCAGTGGCCATTGTAGCATGTAAATCTTGATGGGGCAAAAAATAAATAAATAAATCGGCTGCATGCCAGCAAAGTCACAACACTAAACAATACATTAATTGCACTATAATGGTGACAAACGGTGCCCACAAACTGTTGGGACTACTTTATGTAGGGCCTAACACCGTACCACTGCTACACCTGGCTATCAGCGGAGCCTTGTCTGGTATCAAAACAGTTCATTCAACCTCATTTACTGCCTTTAAAAAAAACTAAGCTGATATGGCTGACTTGCCTAAATAAAATGTGGTTTTTACTGACAATTGAGATGTACAAACTATATGGCATAAGGCGACGACAAGCGCATAAGAGGCAATTCGTAATTTCAATTAAGACATTAATGAGAGAGCTAGGACGGAGGTAGTCAACATAACTATTTGTTCAGCACTTTTGAAATGTACAGCCGACAGAATTCAGAACATGGGCCGTTCTTACAGTATTCTCCCTGTACACCAAGTCAGAACCGTAGGATAAATAAAGGGGGCATATAAGCAGACAATGAAATCTCTTACAATATTTAATGATTACATTTCTCTAAAACAGGATATAAAAAAAATCAAGAGTGGAAAATGTTGGAATACCGTTCAAAACGTTTTTTTCCCCAGAGTTCCCAGTTGTCTTGAACTCAATGAAGTCAGATTTCCCAGTTACGAGTTAAGTTGAGTACAAATCATGCTTCATTGACAGCATGGCCAATGTTGAATGTTTATCATTTTAAACTTGGAAAAGAGACCATTAAACCCAGACTTGGGACCACACAGTCACTCCACTGAATGACAGGCTAGTGATTGCTTTGCAATGCTTGCAGTTAGCCACTGTCACTGATTCCTTCCAAACCACTCATCGTTGAATTTGCAAGGATCGGTGATGATCTGGGGATGCTTCAGCAAGGCTGGAATCGGGCAGATTTGTCTTTGTGAAGGACGCATGAATCAAGCCACGTAAAAGGTTGTCCTGGAAGAAATCTTGCTTCCTTCTTCTCTGACAATGTTCCCCAACTCTGATAATTGTTTTTTTCCTGCAGGACAATACTCCATGCCACACAGCCAGGTCAATCAAGGTGTTTAAAAAAATATATATATTTCACCTTTATTTAACCAGGTAGGCTAGTTGAGAACAAGTTCTCATTTACAACTGCAACCTGGCCAAGATAAAGCAAAGCAGTGTGACACAGACAACAACACAGAGTTACACATGGAGTAAACAATAAACAAGCCAATAACACAATAAACAAGTCAATGACACAGTAGAAAAAAGAAAGTGCAAAAGGCATGAGAAGGTAGGCAATAAATAGGCCATAGGAGCGAATAATTACAATTTAGCAGATTAACACTGGAGTGATAAATGAGCAGATGATGATGTGCAAGTAGAGATACTGGTGTGCAAAAGAGCAGAAAAGTAAATCAAATAAAAACAGTATGGGGATGAGGTAGGTAGATTGGGTGGGCTTTTTACAGATGGACTATGTACAGCTGCAGCGATCAGTTAGCTGCTCAGATAGTTGATGTTTAAAGTTGGTGAGTGAAATAAAAGTCTCCAACTTCAGCGATTTCTGCAATTCGTTCCAGTCACTGGCAGCAGAGAACTGGAAGGAAAGGCGGCCAAATGAGATGTTGGCTTTGGGGATGATCAGTGAGATATACCTGCTGGAACGTGTGCTACGGGTGGGTGTTGTTATCGTGACCAGTGAACTGAGATAAGGCAGAGTTTTACCTAGCATAGACTTATAGATGACCTGGAGCCAGTGTGTCTGGCGACGAGTATGTAGCGAGGGCCAGCCGACTAGAGCATACAGGTCGCAGTGGTGGGTGGTATAAGGTGATTTGGTAACAAAATGGATGGCACTGTGATAGACTGCATCTAGTTTGCTGAGTGGAGTGTTGGAAGCTATTTTGTAGATAACATCGCCGAAGTCGAGGATCGGTAGGATAGTCCGTTTTACTAGTGTAAGTTTGGCGGCGTGAGTGAAGGAGGCTTTTTTTGCGAAATAGACAATTCTAGATTTAATTTTGGATTGGAGATGTTTAATATGAGTCTGGAAGGAGAGCTTACAGTCTAGCCAAACACCTAGGTATTTATAGTTGTCCACATATTCTAGGTCGGAACCGTCCAGGGCGGTGATGCTAGTCGGGTGGGCGGGTGCGGGCAGCGAACGGTTGAAAAGCATTCATTTGGTTTTACTAGCGTTTAAGAGCAGTTGGAGGCCACGGAAGGAGTGTTGTATGGCATTGAAGCTCGTTTGGAGGTTAGTTAGCACAGTGTCCAAGGAAGGGCCAGAAGTATACAGAATGGTGTCGTCTGCGTAGAGGTGGATCGTAGAGGTGGATCAGGGATCGATGGAGGACCACCAGATCAAGACCCTGTCATGGCCAGCCCAATCTCCAGACCCGAACCCCATTGAAAACCTCTGGAATGTGATAAATAGGAAAATGGATGATCACAAGCCATCAAACAAAGCCGAGCTGCTTGAATTTCTGCGCCAGGAGTGGCAAAGTCACCCAACATCAATGTGAAAGACTGGTGGAGGGCATGCCAAGACACATGAAAGCTGTGTTTGAAAATCAGGCTTATTCTAGCCAAATATTGATTTCTAAGTTAAAACATTAGTGTTGTGTTGTTTAAAAATGAATATGAATTTATTTTCTTTGCATTATTCGAGGTCTGACATGTTGCCCAACATGAGTTCATGGGCTCTCATGAAGTGTTTGATTAGATTTTCAATTACATTTGCATTGATGTCAGAGTGAGTACCAGGCAGTTAGCAAGTTTGGTAGGCTACTAATGACCATCAGCAGTATCAGAGCTCGGAGAAGCCTAATTAACGTGACTAAACAGTCACATATAATTTGACTGCCTTCATGACATATGCTCACCGCAACAGCCCTAGGTGTGGTCTCATTTGTGATTGGATGGTATCCATTTTGTGTGTGTGTGTGTGATCTGGTGTTTGACTGGTTCTTTTCCCCTCTGTTTCGGGTTTTATGCCATCTCAGAAGGGCTGTTGTTTTGGTGACGGACCTTACGTTTCCTTGGTCTATGAGACCTTCACACTTGAAGTTTGTCTAACCAGGCCTGAAACGGAATGCCCTTCATCTGATGTGCTTTAAGCAAGCAAATGATCAGTGAATGTATTTATTTTATCTGGTTGGTCTACAGACTCATTACTGCAGCAGCATTTGCTCACGCACACACACACACACGAAGGAGGATATTGTTTAGATACTTATAGCTCACAGATAGGGTTTAGCAAAGCCTTGTTCCACAGTGTTCCTTCGAAATAGGTCATCCTGTTCTCGGGCTGTTCGTGAGTTCCCTTTTCCCCTGCCCTGATTTCACAACATAAACAAAAACTGACGTTTTTTTCCCTCTACGAAACAGAAAAACCCTTGCTCATCAGCATAACCAAGTGAGGTTAAGGAAATAAGTCTTATTTATTTTATGCGGAGGGAGTCGTTCGGTCTTTGTTATGACATGTCACACAGGTTTTTGTTTGCCGCATTTCTTCCTGCAACTGCAAAACCCCCACTAGTACTCAAACTGTCAATGTTTTATGCGGAGGGAGTCGTTCGGTCTTTGTTATGACATGTCGCACAGGTTTTTGTTTGTCGCATTTCTTCCTGCAACTGCAAACCCCCACTAGTACTCAAACTGTCAATGTTTGTAATTAGGATTAGGAGAAAGATTTCATTTTGGGGAACCTGGGACTGCCTGGGGGTTTGGGGCAAGGGGAGGGTGTGTGCGTGGCGGGAAAGTGGGATAAAAACATACAGGTAACTGACAAAATAATGGAAACACTTGAGGGAAACAAGGTATATTTTTTATTGAATATTACTAACATATTAAACACATTTTGGCCAAGGGATCCGTGGACTAAGTTGATAGCCAGGGGTCCGCCAAAAATGATTGAATTGTGCACTGATCAAGCATCTCACAGGCAAAGCCCGCCCGTCTTGTGATTGGTTTATTCAAATAACTCATTTGACAAGTCATGTCAATCAAATCAAAGGATGCATCTCATTCACGCAAGGTCAATGTTATCTCGCTCGTTTTAATTTCTCAGGGCCTGGCTAGCAATCATGGACAGATTAAAAAAGATGTAATAATAATTTCCCCGAGCACTAGTAGTACAACAAGTGAGGATAGGGAAATGGGATAGCTAGTCAGTTGCACAACTGAATGCATTCAACCGAAATGCCTGCAGGCGTTATCCAATGAGGCGATGAAGCCAGCTAAACTGATGCGGTCCGGTCCAGCAACGAGTGATCCGTTCCAACAGCAGCCCGAAATGAGCGAGGTGATTCTGGTGTAGTACATGGGGATGTATGAAACTTACGCCTCAGCCGGGAAGTTTCCCGCTTGCGTCGCCTCATTAGCTAGCATTGAGGTGGCACGATCGGCTAAGACGCTTGAGGGTGGTCACGTGTGTTTGTGAAGCAGAGATCCCGAGTTTGCGCCAGGTATGGACCGAATCAGGAGGAAGCGGTATTCGCTAAGCAAGCTGCGTGACATTCTTTACACTGGGAACAGACGCAGCTAACAAGATGAAGACTGTGCCACTCTCCAACGACACGGTGAAAAGGAGAATATCTCCTCAGATATCCGATCACAACTTGTGGAAAGATTGCAAGCATGTAAATCATTTTCCATTCAGATGGAGTCTACTGATGTTGCAAATGCTGTTCGTTTTGGTTCGCTATCCATGGGAAGGACAGATTTTGTAGGACTTCTTATTTGGGAAAAAAGGTGCAGGGTCAAACAAAAGGTGAGGAAATATTCTAAATGTTGGATAAATTCATGACCGAAGAAGGATTATGCTGGGAAAAACGTGTGGCTGTATGCACAAATGGTGCGGCGGCAATGACCAGTCGCAAGAGTCGGTTAGTCGCAAGAATAAAGGCTGTCAACCCCAAGATAGTGGGCGCCCACTGCATGTTACACCGGCAAGCACTTGCATCCAAAGCCATGGAACAAGACTTCTGTGCTTAATAAGGTTGTGACGGGAGTTAATTTTGTGAAATCAAGGCCACTGTAGTCACGTCTGTTTGCACATCTTTGCAAAGAAATGAATGTGGAACATGACACTCGTTTCACTCCGAGGTGCGGTGGCTCTCCCGCAGAAAAGTGTTACAGCAGGTGTTTGACCTACAGATGTGCAAGTTTCTGAAAGAGGACAAACTTGCATTTTTTCCCAATTTAGAATGGATTGCTAAACATGCCTACCTCGCTGATTTTAACAGATTTAACTTATCCATGCAAGGGGGTTATGCCTCTATTTGGAGGTGCGAGACAAGATCAATGCTTTCAGGACAAAAATAGAAATTTGGCTAACAAGGCTACAGAACGGGATTACTGACATGTTTTTCAGTGAACAAACATTCCATCAGTGAACATAGTGAGAGACAATCATCGCGCTTCATGGAGTGAGTCTATAAATTCATACTTCACAGATAAACACAAATGATTGGGACTGGGTCCGTGGTCCGTTTGCCCTCGCCGTGACATCTAAGAGCGGCCTATGTGGAATGGCTGAAGAGGAGTTGGAGTTATCCTGTAATAGGACACTGAAGATCAAATTCCAGCAAATGTCTCGTGGATTTCTGGCCTACTGGGGAAAAAAAGACTATCCTGAACTTACCACTGAGGCCATGAAGATTTTGCTGCCCTTTCCTGCATCTTTCTCTACATTGACAGCAATGAAGAAAGTACAGGGCTTGGTTGCAGGTGGAAAATGAAATGCAAGTTTGTCTGTCATCCATCCCACCAAGAATAAACAAGCCCTCAACTAGAGGCAGCCACACCCATCACATTTACGTAGGACATTAACAGTTACTGATGAATAAGATGCCAATACTGAAGTGTGGTTTGTAGGTATGTACATCTTTCCCTTTCAAGATGATTCGATACGCATCTAGATACATGTGCTCGGACACAATACAGGAACGATACGTTTTGGTTTGAAACGATTCGGTGTGATTAGAGAATGAATCGATGAGATTCGGGTTCGATACACTTACAGCTGTTGCATAAACACATTCATTTTCCATTCTAAATTCAAATCTGCTGCTGATGGAGCTCATGAGCTGGGCCTCTCTGAGATGGATTTGTCTGAGCTGACTTTTGTGTTTGTGTGTGTAAATGATGTACACTACATGACCAAAAGTATGTGGACACCTGCTTGTCGAACATCTCATTCCAAAATCATGGGCATTAATATAGACTTGGTCCCCCCTGCTATAACAGCCTCCACTCTTCTGGAAATGCTTTCCACTAGATGTTGGAACATTTCCGCGGGGACTTGCTTCCATTCAGCCATAAGAACATTAGTGAGGCCGGGCACGGATGCTGGACGATTACGTCTGGTTCGCAGTCAGCGTTCCAATTCATCCCAAAGGTGTTCAATGGGGTCGAGAACGGCACTCTGTGCAGGCCAGTCAAGTTCTTCCACACCATTTCAGTATGGGGATCGCTTTGTGTATGAGGGCATTGTCATGCTGAAACAGGAAAGGGCCTTCCCCAAACTGTTGCCACAAAGTTGGAAGCACAGAGTTGTAGCATTAAGATTTACCCTCACTGGAACTAAGGGGCCTAGCCCGAACCATGAAAAATAGCCACAGACCATTATTTCTCCTCCACCAAACTTTACAGTTGGCAATATGCATTGGGGCAGGTAGCGTTCTTCTGGCATCCGCCAAACCCAAATTTGTCTGTCTGTTGTTGCTTGACCACGAGATTCTTGCGTCCAGTCTGCATGGTTAATGCAGCACATGCAACAGTGTTGACAATGATGTTTCCGCTTTGCTTCTTAATATAAATCCACAAGCGTTCTATATTTACACTATTAGTTTGTTTTTCTTAAATCTGCAAACTAGTTTGTCGCTAAATCGTGTTAGCTTCTAATGCTAATCGCTAGTTAGCTGGCTAGCTAGCTAATAAATGTACTAAGTCAGAGCAAATGTAGCTAGCTATACAGCCTGATACCAGTGATGGTGTAGGTCTAAATCAGCATGTTTGTGAAACAGTATCCTGCAAATCAAAGAGGAATAGGCAAAGCATGAATATGTTGGATACACGAAGAAACATTTAATGTAGCCAAAGATGATAGAGTCCCCTAGGAAACACTGCCCAACACTTTGGTTCCTACCCCTGTCACAATAACTCCTCCCTGGCATTTTCATTCGTTATCATGTCAAACAACACTGTATTCAAAGTGCCCACTATTATTTATATTCTGACTATTGAATTATAATAATTATTTTATTCCAACAGTTCACCTAAGTTCCCTGTAAATCATCATTGTACGATGCCATGATGCCTCCATTCTCAAATGTCTTTACTACATGTTAGGGTACTCAGCAGGGGACCCTACTTAACTCACTACCAGCACTATGTTCTCTTTAGCATGCAGAAAGATTAATCTTTGCCACATAACTTCTCTAGGGCTTTCACTTAGTGATGCAACACAAAAAAATACAAAGAACGTGTGAGTGCAGAAATGTTGAAAGTACTGTAAATGTGCCATGAGCATTACTGTAGGCGGTCCAGAGATGTTTAATGATGGTGGTGATGGCGTCACGATCCTCCACTTTCAGGGAGGTTACAGTGTTATTGCGTTAATCTCAAGACCGTTATCACATGGTTCTTGTAGGTCCAGCATGGGTGAATGCAAAGATATGTTGTAGCTCCAAAATTGGTTCCAGGTAAGGTAGCCTATTGGTTGTAGCTAGCAGTGTATTCACCATGTCTCTAGCATTGGTTCCAGCTATAATACCAGTTGTAGCTCAAGCATTAGCTGTATTAGCAGTAGCTGTATTAGCATTAGCTGTATTAGCATTAGCTGACTGCTAAACAAGGCTGCTAAATAGTTACCCGGACTACCTAAATAGTATTGTAATTGAGTAGTTTGTAGAGATTTTCGGTTTTGGGTTACCGAGATTAGGTGTACGCTAGCTCTGGTAAAGCTTGTTGCTACATCATCGCAGACATTGGAGTTTGCTGAATAATTAATTTTACTTTGGGGCTCAGGTATTCTACTGCAGTTTTGGCACCACTCTTGGTTCCTTCTGCTAGTTAGGGAAGCAGAGGGAGAGGGAGGAGAGGGTTGGGGGCTGCAGCATTGCCCAGTCCCACTACAGCTTTCACCTGACACTGATGAATACCTGAGGAATGGGACACACTCGAGAGCTCCGCTACGGCGTCATTAACCTTGTAAAACCGAACCCCGAGCCCATGATTAACGGCGGCCCATTATGTGCTATTAAACACCATCACGGGAGCGTCCCGTAGCCCATACCAAAACACACAACTAAAGCTGCCAAAGACGTAGGGGCTTACTTCGTGTAGCTAACTTTTCTAAGTGTGGCTTTGTAACGACTCCCATAGGAGGAAAGCTGTTACATAAAGCCACAGGCCTCTAGTTCTTGCAGGAGGGCCAATATGCTTATGATATGATTGTATGGTAGTATATGGACCAAAATGCTCTATACTCCTGCTCTGTGTCACGTTTGCAGTGTCTCTTACATGTTTCTCCTCCCCGTTTATTTCAAAGGCTGTTATTGTTTATTAAAATAGAATAGAACGCCGGGGAGTCCCCATAGAGTCTGGGCGATAAGCAAAATACCCCAACACAGGAAAAAGTTTTTTTTTTTTTTTTTTACATATGAAAAGAAGGGTAAAGAAGAAAGAGGCGGAGAGAATGAAGCGGGGAATGAAACAGAAAGAGAGAAAAGAGAAGGTGGCATGCAGGATGGGAGTCGAGAGAAAAGGAAGGCAGAGAGCGCGAGAGACGGGTGGGGAGAGCGGGAAGGAGCGAGAGAGAGGGGAGAAAGATGAAGAGTGCTATTCCCTGATGTGACTCTCGGTAGGCTATTCGCAGCTACTGCTCCGAGGATTAGTGCATTTACACTTCGGCTTAAAAATAGTCCCCGTGATAATTTATTGAGCTGGAGCGCGCCGTGCTGCATTGTGCTCCTAGAGCTCTTGCACTGACTATGCACTGTTCCAGGCATGAGACCTTTTGCTCACTCCCTACAGAACCTCAATGTCATTTACAGTGGCAAGAAAAAGTATGTGAACCCTTTGGAATTACCTGGACTTCTGCATAAATTGGTCATGGCTCAGTTGGTAGAGCATGGCGCTTGCAACGCCAGGGTTGTGGGTTCATTCCCCACGGGGGGACCAGGATGAATATGTATGAACTTTCCAATTTGTAAGTTGCTCTGGATAAGAGCGTCTGCTAAATGACTTAAATGTTAAATGTTAAAATAGATGAAGATCAGATCAAATGTTAAGTCACAACAATAGACATACAGTCTGCTTAAACGAATAACACAAACAATTATATGTTTTCATGTCTTTATTGAACACCGTGTAAACATTCACAGTGCAGGGTGGGAAAAGTATGTGAACCTTTGGATCTAATAACTGGTTGACAGCAATAACCTCAACCAAATGTTTTTTCAGGAGGAATTTTGGACCATTCCTCTTTACAAAACTGTTTCAGTTCAGCAATATTCTTGGGATGTCTGGTGTGAACCGCTCTCTTGAGGTCATGCCACAGCCTCTCAATCGGGTTGAGGTCTCTGACTGGGCCACTCCAGAAGGCGTATTTTCTTCTGTTGAAGCCATTCTGTTGTTGATTTATTGTGTGTTTTGGGTCGTTGTCTTGTTGCACCACCCAACTTCTATTGATGGACAGATAGCCATACATACTCCTGCAAAATATGTCATGATAAACTTGAGAATTCATTTTTCCGTTGATAGCAAGCTGTCCAGGCCCTGAGGCAGCAAAGCAGCTCCAAACCATGATGCTCCCTTCACCATACTTTATAGTTGGGATGAGGTTTTGATGTTAGTGTGCTGTGCCTTTTTTTTCTCCACACATAGTGTTGCGTGTTCCTTCCTTCCAAACAACTCAACTTAGTTTAATCTGTCCACAGAATATTTTGGAACATCCAGATGCTATTTTGCGAACTTCAGATGTGCAGCAATGTTTTTTTTGTCTTACCGTGGACTGATGAACATCAAGGCTTTAAGATATACTTTTGTAACCCTTTCCAGCTAAATTCAAGTCAACAATTCTTAATCTTAGGTCTTCTGAGATCTCTTTTGTTCGAGGCATGGTTCACATCAATGCTTCTTGTGAATAGCAAACTCAAATTTTGTGAGTGTTTTTTTATACGGCAGGGCAGCTCTAACCAACATCTCCAATCTCATCTCAATGATTGTACTCCAGGTTTGCTGACTCCTGACTCCAATTAGCTTTTGGAGAAGTCATAAGCCTAGGGGTTCACATACTTTTCCAAGCTACACTGTGAATGTTTAAATGATGTATTCAATGTAGGCAAGAAAAATACAATAATTTGTGTGTTTTTAGTTTAAAAACTTATTCGGGAGGGCCTCCCGGGTGGCGCAGTGGTCTAGGGCACTGCATCGCAGCGCTAGCTGTGCCACCAGAGACTCGGGGTTCGCGCCCAGGCTCTGTCGCAGCTGGCCGCGACCGGGAGGTCCGTGGGGCGACGCACAATTGGCCTAGCGTCGTCCGGGTTAGGGAGGGTTTGGCCGGTAGGGATATCCTTGTCTCATCGCGCACCAGCGACTCCTGTGGCGGGCCGGGCGCAGTGCGCGCTAACCAAGGTAGCCGGGTGCACGGTGTTTCCTCCGACACATTGGTGCGGCTGGCTTCCGGGTTGGAGGCGCGCTGTGTTAAGAAGCAGTGCGGCTTGGTTGGGTTGTGTTTCGGAGGACGCATGGCTTTCGACCTTCGTCTCTCCCGAGCCCATACGGGAGTTGTAGCGATGAGACAAGATAGTAATTACTAACAATTGGAAACCACGAAAAAGGTGTAACATTTTAATAAAATAAAAAATAAAATAAAAAAAACTTATTTGGGATCGATGTCCCTTCCACGGGATGGTTGAGCTAACGTAGGCTAATGCAATTAGCATGAGGTTGTAAGTAACAAGAACAGGACATAGACATATCTGATATTGGCAGAAAGCTTAAATTCTTGTTAATCAAACTGCACTGTCCAATTTACAGTAGATTTTACAGTGAAAGAATGCCATGCTATTGTTTAAGGACAGTGCACAGTTTTGAACATGAAAAGTTATTCATAAACAAATTAGGCATATTTAGGCAGAAATACAATGGTTCATTTGATCAGTCTAAAACTTTGCACATGCACTGCTGCCATCTGGTGGCCAAAATCAAATTGCAGCTAGGCTGGAATAACACATTATGGTCTTTCTCTTGCATTTCAAAGATGATGGTACAAAAAAAATACAACAAAAACGGTGTCACGGCTGTTGAAAGGAGAGCACCAAGGTGCATTTTCTTTATTTGGAAAAAGACGCCGAACAAAACAACAAATACTACAAAAACAAACCGTGAAACTTCCCACAAAGACAGGTGGAAAAAAGGGCTACCTAAGTATGGTTCTCAATCAGAGACAACGATAGACAGCTGCCTCTGATTGAGAACCACACCCGGCCAAACACAAAGAAATAGAAAACATAGAACATAGAATACCCACCCCAACTCACGCCCTGACCAAACCAAAATAGAGACATAAAAAGGATCTCTAATGTCAGGGCGTGACAAACGGATGGTTTTTCATTTGTATTGTCTTTTACCAGATCTATTGTGTTATATTCTCCTACATTCCTTTCACATTTCCACAAACGTCAAAGTGTTTCCTTTCAAATGGTACCAAGAATATGCATATCCTTGCTTCAGGTCCTGAGTTACAGGCAGTTAGATTTGGGTATGTCATTTTAGGCAATAATTGAAAAAAAGGGGTGGATCCTTAAAGAGGTTTTTAAGCAGACTGTGTTTGTCTGTTGTTGTGATTTAGATCAAGAACAGATCTAATTTTATGACCAATTTATGCAGAAATTTAGTTCGATCCAAGGAATGACAGAACAATGCAACGTGGTGAAATCAATCATGGCGTCTTGTGCTACATCAATTAGGTTTACCATGCACTTTAGCTTCAAATGCTACATTCATTGTCTTCTAAATCCAGGATATAGCTTTCACATGAAAAACCAGTGCTTTCTTTCCATTCACTGTCCTTGGGAAATGTCCATCAGACCGCCACCGTATTCTTGGAGCATAGTCTTGAAAAGACCACTTGAATCCTTTAGCTTCCTCACCCAAACAAGGGCTCTTCGATGTCAACACAGAAGTCATTGGCAATTCAATTCAAAGTCAATATGATATGAGAGTCCTTCAAAACTCTACAGTATAAGACATGATCTTATATCGTCCAATTTTAGAAAGGGGGAAGTGTATCAATAGCTAAGGTTAAGGGGATCATCAGTCAGTCAGTCTTTCACAGCTGAAGCGAATTTCATTTTCTATAGAAATATGATGACTCGACAGAATGGACAGAAGTGATGGAGATCATTGAGAAAGACAAGGAAGTGAGTCCAGGAAGGAATCACAATGTTTGGGCCTCAGCAATTTTATCTCCAACACAACCTTGAGCTGCGAGGTGTTTGTGTGAATAATGATGACCTCACACACTGCGGGGTTGAAAACTCCTCATATCCGCGTGTTACTGTGGTAACGGGACCTTATTTCTCTCCTATTCTGCCAACTCAATGGCAGAATGTACTCAATGTTGTCTCTCGCTCGAGTGCAAAATTGGTTTCAACAAGGTCAAATGTCGCGGGAGAGAGCGAGAGTGAGGAAGGCAGCTGTGCAAGACAAGGCGGCAGTGTTGGCTCATGGGTTGTGTGAGGTATTGTGGAATGTTATTTTCTCTTTACACAGGTTATAACCTTTGTTTATATAGTTAGCTAGAATAAAAAATAAAAAAATGTATATATATACAGCCATATCGCTTAGCGACAGCAGTAGTTTATTTACTTTAAATCTAACCAGGATAATGCATTCATTATCCACCATGATTTCACTATCATTTATAATATCATCAACTACTTTCTTTAAATTGCATATCTGTAGAAGTGGCAAAATCCAGTGGAATGTTTGCGCCGCCAGGCAAATCCCCAAAATCTAGATTTTTCTATACATTTACTCTATGTGGAACAAGTGAGCTAAACAAGAGACTTATAACCCTCCCGAGTCTGGGCGGTAATTCGAGTGGTCAGGGAAGAACAGCCAGTCCTCCCACGCAATCATATCACCAATCAACAAAAAAATCTAATTTGGAGGCTTTCAGTCCTGAAAAACTTTCTGAAGCACTTTTAATCCGCCTGAGTGGAGCAGCATTTCACGTGTAAACTAATTCTGCTGTCTCGTAAATAAATAAGAAATCACTTCAAACAATTAGTTCTGCCGGTGTGCATGTGTGTGTGTGTGTGTGTGAGTTGGATTGACTCATTTCAGGTTGATTACTTATAGTTATTTTTTCTTGCTTGTGTTAGAGATACGGGAAGACAGAAGACAAAAGGGAGAAGTGGGCAAGCCTGGACTTCATTACCAGATTCTTGGGCAACATTTTGTCTCTAATGTTCCCTAAATGAAAACAATGCACGGACTGCAGACTGACCAATCTCTAATTTCCTTACTGAAAGTAGAGACACAGTGCGGCAAACCATAAAGCTAAACATTGCATAAAAATGGTTTTAGATGTAGCAAAGCGTAACATGTGTGGTAGGTCATCATACTCACTAGGGCCAGGAGTTACTCCAGACCATGTGACCTGACCAGGAAAAAGTATTGGCCCTAATAAACAACCAGATGCCAGTTTATGATGAGTGACTTGACACAGTGAACACACCACACTCTTGGTTAGCAATGTTGGTTAGCAACATAGCTAATGATTAGCTTACAAACTGCTGCAAGCAGTCTGCTGCAATCACATCGGTGGTATATCACTTGGCACATAGATGTAGTAAGCTATTACGGTTGTCTATGACATGCTAATTACAGTGTTAAAGACAGGCCCCAATGATGGAAGGTTAAAAGGCAACATTACGGGGCTGCGCAGCTCTGTCACAACACACAGGTGAAATATTGAAGCAGCTGTGGGAGCCAAACGTGTGACTGGGGGGGGGGGCAACGTTACCACTGCTCTCTCTGTACCCTTGAGCGAGATGGCACCTCACCTTAACTGCCTTAAAACCGTGGCCAGTTTGATGTACACTACCCTGTTCACGAAAATGGTTCGCTCCTACAGACAGTGAGTCACGTGGCCGTGGCTTGCTATATAAAGCAGGCAGACAGGCATCGAGACATTCAGTTACTGTTGAATGTTAGAATTGGAAAAACAAGTGACCTAAGCGACTCTCCCAAAAAGCCAGGTTTGCAACATTGCTAACCAAGAGTGTGGTGTGTTCACTGTGTCAAGTCACTCATCATAAACTGGCATCTGGTTGTTTATTAGGGCCAAGACTTTTTCCTGGTCAGGTCACATGGTCTGGAGTAACACCTGGCCCTAGTGAGTATGATGGCTTTTCACGCAAACAAAAAACATCCAGCCAGCGGTCAGCCCTGTGGGCAAAAACAGCTCATTGATGAGAAGTTGGAGAATGGCAAGAATCGTGTAAGCTAACAGGCGGGCCATAAACTGGCAAATAACAGCACAGTACAACAGTGGTGCCCAGAACGGCCTCCCGGTTCCTGTTCCGTCATGATGATGACAGAGTCAGGATTTGGCCTAGGCAGCATGAGTCCATGGCCCCATCCTGTCTGGTGTCAACAGTACAGGATGTTGGCAGTGGTGTGGGGAATGTTTTCCTGGCACACGTTAGGTCCCTTGATACCAACCGAGCAACGTTTCCATACCTGAAGAATTCAGGCCGTTCTGGAACTAGATGGGTGTACCTAATAAACTGGCCACTGAATGTATATCGACCTGTGGTAAAACGGGATATTATGTAAGTGTCAGCTATGTGTAGGTCCCGGTGGATATCGGCGGGGGCATCTGTCGGCTAACGTGGGATAAATATTAATATGTGGCGGGGAGGGGAGAGACCCCGGGGGAGTAAGTGTCACCTATCAAGGCCGTCATTGGCCATCCACCACTGCAGCATGTCCCAGCGTGCTCTCAAGTACAATGTGGCCTCTCTGCTGTAGAACTCTACAGTGATGGTTCAGTGACGTGTGGTGCTACACTGTTACAGGACAGTAGCTCGGGTATAAAATATGATATACCTGTGGGTACATAATGTTGGTGGGTACATAATGTTGTTGGGTCAAGCCAAGCGACACTAAGGACACAGAGGGAGGCTGATGTCAGTATGGTATCTGCAAGCAAGTGGTATAGACAGTCATATATCACGCACAGCTGGTAAATGAGACTACTGGAGGGGCAAATGGAACATGTTGACTGATACTACTACAGTACTCCTAAAAGATACTGCTATAAGTACTAAGGGACTGGATTTCTATACAGTAGCACTCCAACTACACAAATACCTGTGGACAGTACGGGGTGGAACTCATCTCATCCACTGTTTGTCTATTGGATATGACAGGGAATCACTCGTCAAATATCAACGATCATATCGGTTGTTGATCGAACAGCATATTAGTGAGTAAAACAGATTGAGTACTTCAACTGTATAAGCCTCAGCGGTGGAATCAGGTCTGATGGAGAAGTGAAAGAGAAAAAGGGAACAGTTTGTGCTCAAATGATGACTAATCGGCGTGGTGCTGTTCGTTCTCACGCGTTCCAGTCCAATGTGTCACCTGTTCTCACCGCCCACACGCCACTGACTAATCACAGCCTGAGACATCTGCCCTGCTCCTCCCCCTACATCCCCCCGGCCAATCAGGGCCCAGTATGAATGAGCAAAGCCTTTGTTTGACTAAGGAGGGAGAGGATAGGCCGCACCCATCTAACCACCCGAGCAGCACGCATGCGCACACGCACACCTTTTGCTCCTCCTGCCAGGTGATGTTGAAATGTCAAAATTAGGCCGCATCAGCTATGGATGAGAGCATGAGATATGGGTAGGAATAAAGGACTGGTAAGTGTGTATGGGGGAGAGAGAGGAGAGAGAGAGAGAGAGAGAGAGAGAGAGAGAGAGAGAGAGAGAGAGAGAGAGAGAGAGAGAGAGAGAGAGAGAGAGAGAGAGAGAGAGAGAGAGAGAGAGAGAGAGAGATGGACTACAGCAAGAAAGTAAAAATGAGGGAGGGGAACAAACAGAGGTGGGTGAAAGAGCGGGAGAGAGAAAAGGCCGCAGGAGAGAGAGAGTAAAAGTGAGCGAGAGATGAAAAAACTCGAGTGAGGGAAGAGGGTATGAGAACAGAGGACACAAGCGTGATCTGTGATCCTTGTGATCTGCAATTACTCATCTTTCTCTTTATATCGCCTTCTTTTACCCCCACCCGCCCCTCAGCCTTGAATGAAGGCAGTGTAGCAGGGAGACAATTGTAAATCAATTTTCTACCTAAGCACCTATGATAATCACTCCTTCTACAGGAAATTGCTTCCCACACAATTCTATTAGGGGCAGAAAACAAGAGAGAATTACTGTAAGTCGCTGAATTTTTATTGTGCACAAAATGTTTAATCTAATTCAAAACTCCAAAACAAAGAAATAAACAAACCGACTCTGTATTCTGGAGAGTTCCCCCGATGAAACAGAGGTTTACCTACTAGTGCAGAATAAAGATGCTGTACCTAGCATCTAGCCTCTATGTAAATACAGAGCATTGTACAATGGGTTGACAATTAGTGTGTATCTAATGATTATGCATTTATAGCTGCAAATATGATCCTTAAGCCTATGCTTATTTCATGTACCCATATATTAGGGGAATGCATTGTCACGGTTCTCTAAAGTAGAACCCAGAAGCAGACCAGGACAAGGAGAGTAAGACGAAGGTGAGTATTTATTTACAAGTTTAAATGTAGTGAAAGAAAAATCCAAGTAGCGGAGCGGGCAGCGGAGGTGAGTTGATGGAATTGAGTAAGCAGATCCAAGGAAGTAACTGAAGTCACCGACAACCAGGTAGGGATGGGATGAGTGTTCCGGGTGAATGATGTTCATGGCTAACGATCCGGCAGGGAATAGATGTCAGGTCAGCGCTTATGAAGTGGAGGGGTGATGATCAGGACCAGGTGTGCAGATAGCTGATGGGATACAGGTGCGGGTACTCAGAGATCCTCCAACTAGCTACGTCGCCCGGCAACCAGACAGGGTGCGTTCCAGGACACCGGAAAAAACACTCCAGGACAGAACACAGGCAAAAACAGACATAGGAAGCGGGATTCGTGACATGCATAGAACCGTAGGCTTTGTAGACATTTTAAGGAAGTCCCCCGAAAAACAAAAACACCCTTGCCTTTCTTGCATGAACACTTGCACTTGTCTCTTGTTACTAGCGCTGACTTTTCTGGTAGCTGCTTTATTTAGGATATTTTTGCTTACTTTGACTGGTATGTGTGGTTGTCTCACCTAGCTGCCTTAAGATTGTGCACTTACTTTAAGTCGCTCTGGATAAAAGTGTCTGCTAAATTACTAATGTACATTTTTTTTTTTTCCCCCCCACCAGTTGAGAACAAGTTCTCATTTACAACTGCGACCTGGCCAAGATAAAGCAAAGCAGTGCGACACAAGCAACAACACAGAGTTACATGGAATGAACAAACATACAGTCAATAACACAATATAAAAAGGCAATAAATAGGCCATAGTGGCGAAATAATTACAATTTAGCAATTAAACACTGGAGTGATAGATGTGCAGAAGATGAATGTGCAAGTAGAGATACTGGGGTGCAAAGGAGCAAAAAAATAAATAACAGTATGGGGATGAGGTAGTTGGATGGGCTGTCTACAGATGGGCTATGTACAGGTTCAGTGATCTGTGAGCTGCTCTGACAGCTGGTGCTTAAAGTTAGTGAGGGAGATATGAGTCTCCAGCTTCAGTGATTTTTGCAATTCGTCCCAGTCATTGGCAGCAGAGAACTGGAAGGAAAGGAGGCCAAAGTAGGAGTTGGCTTTGGGGGTGATCAGTGAAATATACTTGCTGGAGCGCGTGCTACGGGTGGGTCCTGCTATGGTGACCAGTGAGCTGAGATAAGGTGGGGCTTTACCTAGCAAAGACTTAGATGACCTGGAGCCAGTGGGTTTGGCGACGAATATGAAGCGAGGGCCAGCCAACCAGAGCATACAGGTCGCAGTGGTGGGTAGTATACGGGGCTTTGGTGACAAAACGGATGGCACTGTGATAGACTGCATCCAATTTGCTGAGTAGAGTGTTGGAGGCTATTTTGTAAATTACATCTCCGAAGTGAAGGATCGGTAGGATAGTTCGTTTTACGAGGGTATGTTTGGCAGCATGAGTGAAGGATGCTTTGTTGCGAAATAGGAAGCCGATTCTAGATTTAATTTTGGATTGGAGATGCTTAATGTGAGTCTGGAAGGAGAGTTTACAGTCTAATCAGACACCTAGGTATTTGTAGTTGTCCACATATTCTATGTCAGAACCGTCCAAGGTAGTGATGCTGGACAGGCGGGCAGGTGCGGGCAGTGATGAATATGCATTTAGTTTTACTTGCAATTAATAGCAGTTGCAGGCCACGGAAGGAGAGTTGTATGGTATTGAAGCTCGTCTGGAGGTTAGTTAACAGTGTCCAAAGAAGGTCCAGAAGTACACAGAATGGTGTCATCCCGTAGAGGTGGATCAGAGAATCACCAGCAACAAGAGCGACATCATTGATGTATACAGAGAAAAGAGTCGGCCCGAGAATTGAACCCTGTGGCACCCCCATAGAGACTGCCAGAGGTCCAGACAACAGGCCCTCCGATTTGACACACTGAACTCTGTCTGAGAAGTAGTTGGTGAACCAGGCGAGGCAGTCATTTGAGAAACCAAGGCTGTTGAGTATGCCAATAAGAATGTGGTGATTGACAGAGTCGAAAGCCTTGGCCAGGTTGATGAATACAGCTGCACAGTATTGTCTCTAATCAATGGCGGTTATGATATCGTTTAGGACCTTGAGCGTGGCTGAGGTGCACCCATGACCAGCTCGAAAACCAGATTGCATAACGGAGAAGGTACGATGGGGATTCGAAATGGTCGGTGATCTGTTTGTTAACTTGGCTTTCGAAGACCTTAGAAAGGCAGGGTAGGATAGATATAGGTCAGTTTGGGTCTAGAGTGTCTCCCCCTTTGAAGAGGGGGATGACCGCGGCAGCGTTACAATCTTTGGGGATCTCAGACGATACGAAAGAGAGGTTGAACAGGCTAGTAATAGGGGTTGCAACAATTGCTGCGGATAATTTTAGAAAGAGAGGGTCCAGATTGTCTAGCCCAGCTGATTTGTAGGGGTCCAGATTTTGCAGCTCTTTCAGAACATTGGCTATCTGGATTTGGGTGAAGGAGAAATGGGGAGGCTTGGGCAAGTTGCTGAGGGGGGTGCAGGGCTGTTGACCGGGGTAGGGGTAGCCAGGTGGAAAGTATGGCCAGCCGTAGAAAAATGCTTATTGAAATTCTCAATTATCATGGAACTATAGGTGGTGACAGTGTTTCCTAGCTCTTATTCTCCATGGACTTTACAGTGTCCCAGAACTTTTTGGAGTTTGTGCTACAGGATGCAAATTTCTGTTTGAAAAAACTAGCCTTTGCTTTCCTAACTGCCTGTGTATATTGGTTCCTAACTTCCCTGAAAAGTTGCATATCGCGGGGGCTATTCGATGCTAATGCAGTACGCCACAGGATGTGTTTTGTGCTGGTCAAGGGCAGTCAGGTCTGGAGTGAACCAAGGGCTATATCTGTTCCCGTTTTTTATTTTTATTGAATGGGGCATGCTTATTTAAGATGGTGAGGAAAGCACTTTTAAAGAATAACCAGGCATCCTCTACTGACGGAATGAGGTCAATATCCTTCCACGATACCCGGGCCAGGTCGATTAGAAAGGCCTGCTCGCTGAAGTGTTTTAGGGAGCGTTTGATAGTTATGAGGGGTGGTCGTTTGACCGCAGACCCATTACGGACACAGGCAATGAGGCAGTGATCGCTGAGATCCTGGTTGAAGACAGCAGAGGTGTATTTGGAGGGCAGGTTGGTTAGGATGATATCTATGAGGGTGCCCGTGTTTACGGATTTGGGGTTGTACCTGGTAGGTTCATTGATAATTTGTGTGAGATTGAGGGCATCTAGCTTAGATTGTAGGACGGCCGGGGTGTTAAGCATGTCCCAGTTTAGGTCACCTAACAGTACGAGCTCTGACGATAGATGGGGGGCAATCAATTCACATATGGTGTCCAGGGCACAGCTGGGGGCAGAAGGTGGTCTATAGCAAGCGGCAACGGTGAGAGACTTATTTCTGGAAAGGCACATTTAAAAAAAATGTCAAATTGTTTGGGCACAGACCTGGATATATATAGTATGACAGAACTCTGCAGGCTATCGCTGCAGTAGATTGCAACTCCGCCCCCTTTGACAGTTCTATCTTGTCGGAAAATGTTATAGTTAGGGATGGAAATTTCAGGGGTTTTGGTGGCCTTCCTAAGCCAGGTTTCAGACACGGCTAGGATATCCAGGTTGGCAGAGGGTGCTAAAGCAGTGAATAAAACAAACTTAGGGAGGAGACTTCTAATGTTAACATGCATGAAACCAAGGCTTTTACGGTTACAGAAGTCAACAAATGAGAGCGCCTGGGGAATGGGAGTAGAGCTAGGCACTGCAGGGCATGGATTAACCTCTACATCACCAGAGGATACGGCTAAAGGCTATAAGAACTGGTCATCTAGTGCGTTCGGGAAAAGAGAGTAAAAGGAGCAGGTTTCTGGGCACGGAAGAATAGATTCAAGGCATAATGTACAGACAAGAGTATGACAGGATGTGAATACAGTGGAGGTAAACCTTGGCATTGAGTGACGATGAGAGAGGTATTGTCTCTAGAGACACCATTTAAACCAGGTGAGGTCACCGAATGTGTGGGAGGTGGAACAAAAGGGTTAGTTAGCTAAGCCATATTGAGCAGGGCTAGAGGCTCTACAGTGAAATAAGACAATAATCACTAACCAAAACAGCAATTGACAAGGCATATTGACATTAGGGAGAGGCATGCGTAACCGAGTGATCATGGGGTCTAGTGGGTAGCTAGAGGCTGGAGACACGGCGATTCAGACAGCTAGCGGGCCGGAGCTAGCAGGCTAGCAGAAGGGCTTTAGGAAGACGTCGCAACGAAAGAGTCAGTTGTTGCCCCCTTGGGCGGTTACGTCGGCAGACCAGTTGTGATGGATCGGCAGGGGTCCATGTAGTAAAAGGGTCCAGGCCAATTGGCAAAATAGGTATTGTAGCCCAAGAAAATGGGCTTTTGGACCTATTCAGCTAACAGTCCGATATGCTCTAGACAGCTAGCGGGCCGCGGCTTGCAGATGGGCATTCAGGGGACGTCGCGACGGAGGAGCCTGTTGAAAACCCCCTCGGGCGTATTACGTCGGTAGACCAGTCGTGAAGGATCGGCGAGGCTCTGTATCGGCAGTAAAAGGGGTCCAGGTCAATTGGCAAAATAGGTATTGTAGCCAAGGAGTGGCTGATGGACCTCTTCAGCTAGCCGTGAGATGGGCCTAGCATAGGCTAGCTCCAGGCTAATTGGCGCTTGCTTCGGGACAGAGACGTTAGCCAGGAGCAGCCACTCGGATAGCAGCTAGCTAGCTGCAATGATCCAGGTGAAAAGGTTCAGAGCTTGCGGTAGGAATCCGGAGATGTGGACTGGGTTGAATCGCGCTCTGCAGACTGGCATGAGTCGTCCGGGCTAAAGGTTAGCTGATGACCGCTAGCTGACTACTAGCTAGTAGCTAGTTAGCTGGCTAGCTTCTGTTGGGGGTTCCGGTTCTAAAGTAAAGAAAATAGCAGATCCATACCACATTGGGTGAGGCGGGTTGCAGGAGAGTATGTTGGAGTTGAGGTTTAAAAAATATATAAAAAATATATATATATGAAATATGTTAAAATGGTTAATTGAGAGAGAAATAGAGAAATGCTTGAAGTACAACAGCACTTTCTTTGACAGTACCTTCAGTCGAGTCCTTAAATCTGGCATTTAGTGAAAAATACAAAAGTGTTAATTATTTATTTAAGTGTTAATCACTATGTATTTTTCCCCAAGAGTGCCTTGGTGCTAATTTGAAAATGCACCTAGATTTCTCAGGAACAACAATTAGTAATTAACTCAATATGAATCAGATTTTAAAGCTCCTGGGTGGAACTGACTGTACAGGAAACCAACTAGGACTGGAAGACTAAAGCCATGCCCATCTCACATTGGCTCATTATCACCCTTCCTGACCAATTAGCAAGTCCATGTTTAACATTCAGCCGTGAGCTAATGTCACTGACACCTAAAACCTATGCGGGAGAATATGGCTTGGTAAGAGTGTCTATACTCAGGCGCTTCAACATATATATGAGTTAATTGGAGGTGTACCTGTGAATGTATTTCAAGGCCTACCTTCAAACTCAGTGCCTCTTTGCTTGACATCATGGGAAAATCAAAAGAAATCAGCCAAGATCTCAGAAAAAAATTGTAGACCCCCACAAGTCTGGTTCATCCTTGGGAGCAATTTCCAAATGCCTGAAGGTACCACGTTCATCTGTACAAACAATAGTATGCAAGTATAAACACCATGGACCACGCAGCCGTCATACCGCTCAGGAAGGACCCTGTCTCCTAGAGATTAATGTATTTTGGTGAGAAAAGTGCAAATCAATCCCAGAACAACAGCAAAGGACCATGTAAAGATGCTGGAGGAAACAGGTACAAAAGTATCTATATCCACAGTAAAACGAGACCTATATCAACATAACCTGAAAGGCAGCTCAGCAAGGAAGAAGCCACTGCTCCAAAACCGCCATAAAAAAGCCATACTACAGTTTGCAACTGCACATGGGGACGTACTTTTTGGAGAAATGTCCTCTGGTCTGATGAAACAAAAATAGAACTGTTTGGCCATAATAACCATCGTTATGTTTGTAGGAAAAAGGGCGAGGCTTGCAAGAATACCATCCCAACCGTGAAGCACGGGAGTGGCAGCATCATGTTGTGGGGGTGCTTTGCTGCAGGAGGGACTGGTGCACTTCACAAAATATATGGCATCATGAGGGAGGAAAATTATGTGGATATATTGAAGCAACATCAAGACATCAGTCAGGAAGTTAAAGCTTGGTCGCAAATGGGTTTTCCAAATGGACAATGACCCCAAGCATACTTCCAAAGTTGTGTCAAAATGGCTTAAGGACAACAAAGTATTGGAGTGGCCATCACAAAGCCCTGACCTCAATCCCATAGAAAATTTGTGGGCAGAACTGAAAAAGCGTGTGCGAGCAAGGAGGCCTACAAACCCGACTCTGTCGTCAGGAGAAATTGGCCAAAATTCACCCAACTTATTGTGGGAAGCTTGTGGAAGGCTACCCGAAACATTTGACCCAAAGTTCAACAATTTCAAGGCAATGCTACCAAATACTAATTGAGTGTATGTAAACTTCTGACCCACTGGGAATGTGATGAAAGAAATAAAAGCTGAAATAAAAGATTCTCTCTACTATTATTCGGACATTTTACATTCGTAAAATAAAGTGGTGATTCTAACTGACCTAAGGGAATGTTTACTAGGATTAAATGTCAGGAATTGTGAAAAACTGAGTTTAAATGTATTTTGCTAAGGTGCATGTAAACTTCTGACTTCAACTGTATCTGGCCAAGTGCATCCAGGTATGTGTCCTCACAAGAGCATGAGTATGTCAAACCAAGCACACTAACTAACATTATTTGTTTCACTACATCTTTCAATGAATCATCACTCATTTGGAAAAAGGCACTCTAAATACCTTACATTCAAGTTCTATTGTTTTGTCCTTGTCGCCGCTATTATTTTGTGTATCCTGTTTAGTACTTTTCATTTCTCGCCTAATGTTTATTTTTTTTTTTTAGCTCTTTTATTAAAGCTTTTCTTTTAAATGGTTGCTCTCATTGTAAAGAGCTTTGTGATTAACATCTGTAAATGAAAAGCGCTCTGCAAATGCATTGCATTATTAAAATGTACTCCGTCTACCCTGATCGCAAGGGAAACGAAGATAGACTGGACGAAAAACGAGGATAAACCCCGCCAGCGTAAAACAACAGGATTTCACTCTTCATTAAGACTTGAAGGAGAAAATACATTTGCCGTCATGGATCAGTGGAGAGCAGGCGGGTAGTGCACCAACTGGTTCCGGAAATCACCCGAAATAACACATCAGACTCAGTCAGTCAGTGAGGTGTGTGTGTGTGTTTGAGAGTAGGACGGAACCCTAATGAGAATGACGGTGTATACCGCTCTCTCTCTCCCTCTATCTGCTTCCTAACTCCAGCCTTCAGTCTACTGATTGATGGGTAAATGCAGGCGCTAATTTGTAGGAAGTGGGGGAGGTAGGGCGGGTGACAATGGCAACAAAGCAAGAGGAGGGTAGAAAGGAGAGACAAGAGAGGAAGAGAGGATACACATGAAGATCCTTTGTCTGGGTTGTCTTTATCAGCGATGGCTGCCAGTTGACGGCAATGTGACGGCGGCACAATTCCTGGTTCTGACAGATACTCCCCCCCCCCCCGTTTTCTTTCTCTCTCCATCTCCTTGTCTTGCTTTGTTTCGCTCTCCCGCTTTCCATCTCTCCCCTCTCTCCACCCCCTCACGCTCCCTCCCCTGCAAGACACACACCAACCTGGCTGATGGGTAATTGCTGCCTGGCTCCTGGAGATCTTACTCGAGGTGTGGGTGTGATGGAGGCGTCGGCCTAGACAAGTCACTTAAGGAGAGTTTAAGACAGGAGAGTCTTTTTTGGCCGCCCGAGGAGGAGCGACTTGACTCCATACGACTCCTTCCCTTTTTTCGCCCCAACCTGCAATTACACAACGAGCCACTTCAGGGCAATTTGGGAGCTGCCATGTTAAAACGGAGCAGTTTACATCATCATCGTAACGCCACCACACACACACACTGCTCCGAGGAAGAGAGAGAGAGAGAGAGACAGAGAGGGAAAGAGAGAGAGAGGGAGCGCGAGAGAGAGATGGGGAGAGAGCGAATGCGCGAAAATTAGGGCTGTATATATCATGTCAGTCAGAGAAATGCAGACAGGGTAAACGGAGGTTTTTATATGACCGGTTCGGCCTTTTGATGACGCCGAACTCTTGTTTACAGTTACATTGTGTGTAAACAATGAAAAGAATAGAGACAGGGTGTCGCTAAATTAAACCGAACCCGGGGATAACTGTGGGTTTGGGTTTACATGGCACGTCAGCAGTCGTCGGATGCAGAAAAGCACAAACTATGATCTTCCTACGTTATGCCTATACCTCGGAAACAACAGAACAACTCTAGTTTACTGTACATCACCTGTAAGCTATTACAGAGCATACACCCACACTCACACTAAATTATGTTCCAGGCCACAGATGCCAGGATGTGGGTCGTAGTTCTAAGAGTTCCAGCACAGATTGGCTGTTACTTTCCCTGTACACAGATCCTAAACCGTTCAACATTCAAACCCCTGAGACTGACTTGATTCCAGTCTGTGGTTTTTCTCCTTGTTTCACTGTCAACAGATTTAGATTATGGTTCCCCTCTGGAGAGCGATACATGGTGCTGTGTGTGTGTGTGTGTGTGTGTGTGTGTGTGTGTGTGTGTGTGTAGGGTTGCCACATATGAGTCATTGGGCTCTCAGGGTAAAGTGCATTAATTTCTCCAGTGACAAGCCTCTCCCTCCAGACCCATGACATAGTATGTGGAATAAGTCAGTAAAAATGGCCAAGGTACCAGAGTGATTAGAATGACTGCAAACGTACACAGTCCTGCACACCTACAAGCATACATTGGGAAGTTGCCAACAATAGGGGCGATGAAGAGCAAACGTCAAGTAAAGTTTTGCAATTTATGCTGCCAGTGATATGCAGTCAGGCGTAACGTGGGCTAGCGAGCTTAAATAACTATCCATTTGAACAGGGTATACCGTAATCCCTATAGATTATTCAACGAGGCCCCTGGGAATCATAAAGCAGTTTTCTAACATACAAACTAGTTAACTGCAGTCACTCTGGATCCAGAGAAGTCTGTGTGTGTGTGTGTGCGCGCACGTGTGTTTCTTTGCCAATAACTACATCAGCTCTGTGCTATAGCATCATATCAGATGATGGTAGGCTACTGGTTTCTTGTACGACTCTGTTCACTTTCATTGCAGTTCCACAGATAGAAACAAGTCCGGCCTCCCTGGGACATCTCTCTGTCTGAAATATAATCCTGCTGACATCTCGCTGGCAGTACTGCAGAGCAGAGCCCAGACAGAGTGGGTGTGTTCCTCCACCAGCCCAGGGAGGTGCTATCAGCCGGTCAGACACTGTTGCTGTGTAGGAGAGAGACACTGAGAGAGAGGAGAGAGACGACGGGAGGAGAGAGCGAGTGATTGAGAAGAAAAGAGGAGAGCAGAGACGACGGCAGGAGAGAGACTGGTGGAGAAGAGGAGAAAGGGAACAGAGCTAACGAGACTGGAGGAGAGGTGCTAGAAGATGGATACAAGTCTGTGTCCTCGGTGTTACCTCCCTCTCTGGCCTACCACAACCTAGCAACAGCAACTCTCACTCCCTGCCTGTGGCTCTTCTATAGAAATGAAGACCGAGGCTTTCTGACTCACAATACCAACCACCAGTACTGTTTTCACACGTTAATGACAGTGTAGAATTGGTGGTACTTGAACTAGAACTTGCCCATCTATAATGCATTGAAGTACATGTCGCCAGGCTTGACCATTGATATAAGTCATGTTCCATTATAAATACATGGCATGGCACGTCAAACAGATCAAATATGTAAGAGTCCAAGACCTTATTTCTTCAAGGTCAAACACTCCCAACAGCCACCTCTCTATCAGCCACCATACACCACAAAAATGCTGTCAATTAAACCTGCCAAATACCTTTCATGTATTCCTATCATTAATAGTTTGCATATAATATATTAAAGCAGAGGTGCTTAGCATTCTGTAAACACCTGCCCCCCCAAATCATATTTCTCTGCAGGTCCTTCGTCAGCAGTTCTGTGGAGAGAAGGCTATTCAATGGAGACCTGAGAAAATGGCATTTGTATTCTGCTAATCTTTCTCTACTGGAGGAGGCTAATGAAGGTTAACAGGACTTCTACACACACTGTGCTGGGCGGCAGCTCCACACTCCTTCTGCAGAGTTTCTCTCTCTGAGGCCCAGCCCACACCCCCTTACACACGCATGCATAAACGTATGCACGCACACTGCACGACAGGGGGAGAATTTCTTTTTCTTCTTCTTTTTTTAACAAAATATTGTGATTGCGATTTTGACTTGCGATATAGATCAAAACACTTGGGTGAAGTGTTGGAATTTTAGAAATAGAATGATATACAGTGCCTTCATATCTCTTGATTTATTCCACATTTTGCTGTTCCAGCCTGAATTTAAAATGGATTAAAATAGATATTTTTTCTCACCCATCTACACACAATACTCCATAATGACAAAGATGAAAACATGTTTAGACATTTTTGCACATTTATTGAAAATAAAATACAGAAATATACCATTTGCATAAGCATTCTCACCACATGTCAGAATCTCTTTTGGCAGCGATTACAGCTGTGAGTCTTTCTGGGTAAGTCTAAGAGCTTTGCACATTATTCTTATTGCAAACAGGATGCATGCTTTGCAATATTTTTTATTTTGTACAGGCTTCCTTCTCACTCTGTCATTTAGGTTAGTATTGTGGAGGAACTACAATGTTGTTGATCCATCCTCAGTTGTTTTCTCCCATCACAGCCATTAAATTCTATTTTAAAGTCACCATTGGCCTCACGGTGAAATCCCTGAGCGGTTTCCTTCCTCTCCGTCAACTAAGTTAGGAAGGACGCCTGTATCTTTGTAGTGACTGGGTGATACCCCATCCAAAGTGTAATTAATAACTTCACCATGCCAAAAGGATATTCAATGACTGCTTTTTTCCCTCCTACCAATAGGTGCCCTTTGCGAGGAATTGGAAAACCTCCCTGGTTTTTGTGGTTGAATCTTGAAATTCACTGAAAATCCACTGCTCGACTGAGGGACCTTACAGATAATTGTATGTGTGGGGTACAGAGATGAGGTAGTCACTCAAAAATAATGTTAAACATTTTTATTGCACACAGAGGGCTGTATGTCATGTCATCGGTCAGAGAAAGTCCATGCAACTTAAGCACTTATTTAGGCTTGCCACAACAAAGGGGTTGAATACTTACGGACTTAAGACATTTCAGCTTTACATTTTTTATTTTGTAAACATTTTGAAAAACATAATTCCACTTTGACATAATGGGGTGTTGTGTGTAGGCCAGTGACAAAATATCTCAATTTAAACTATTTAAAATTCAGTCTAACGCAACAAGATTTGGAAAAAGTCAAGGGGTGTGAATACTTTCTGAAGGCACTGCAAAAGGAGTCTTCGGGGGGTAGTGTCTTTCCTTGGAGTCTTTAGTCAGAATGCATTTACTCTGGAGTAAGAGGCTGAACTGAGAGGCCTCATTATCTGAGCTCTCTGCTCAGCAGGCTCCTGTCCTCTGTGGAGTCACTAGCCCCGAAAACTCCTCCATCTCCCCCTCTTTCTCGCTCTCCCAGGCTGTAACACAACAAAACGAGGAAAAAGTCAAGGGGTGTGAATACTTGCTGAAGGCACTACGAAGCAAAGTGGAAAGCCGCATCGTTCTTGTTTGGAACAATGTGTTGACTGCACGACCTAACAGAACAGCATGCAAACGTAAAATAAATCTAACAGCGGGGAGGAGGAACTGCGCTGCTTGAGTGACCGAGCGAGGCTTTGTGTGCGTGAGAAAGCCTTAAGAGGAGAGCGGGAGAGACGACAAAAGAGAGTAAACTATAAAAACGGATGTTACACGCAGCTGAGTGGCGTTTTAAAATATAGCAATATGGATATCTCGTGCGATGTGGATATTGCACATCACTATTGCGATTTCTATGCGAATTAGATGAATTGTGTATCCCTAATGCACACACACACACATCTGAGGTAGGGGGCACAGGGGGTACGTCCCCATCTACCCCCTCAGAGCAAAACATATTCATAATTTAAGCCATGTCAGAATGGTGTTAATAACGTGATGTTCCTTCACACACACAATTTTAATTGCGTTTTTGTAGGGCAAAGGGAGCACTGTGGATCAAAGGGCTCCCTAATGTAGGCCTTATACAAAATCAGTAACACCCTCACACCACGTCCCATGATAATTCCCCTCCGTATCCAGCTGCTCTCTGTGTGTGTGTGTGTGTGTGTGTGTGTGTGTGTGAGATGGAAGGACCTATCAATTAATTCAGTATACTGTTACTATACGCATATAATCTAAAATAAGTGCGTACACTGGATCTACTCCGATTAAATATGTACTCTATTTGTCTCTCTCGCATCGATTCCATTTAACCTAATTGTACTTAAACCAATCATTTTGAACAGTGTAAATATATCGCTCTCTTAAACATTGTGAATAAATACTATGTCTACACCCATCTATAATTCATTCTGCCTGTATAATATGTCTGTACCTAGATCGTATATTAGTTTTGCGTAGTGTGCTAAAGCATTTACAGATGTAGGATCTTATTTGATCACCATGTTGTTGTAGGAATTTTCCTGCACAGCAGGAAATGCTAACTTCTAGTACATTCAAGGTTTAAAAAGGCTTCTAAAGTTTGTAATTTCCACTTTAAAATTGCAGACTTGAATTGCCCTAACTAAAAATGTATCAATCCCTACAAAAATTTCAATTATAATCCAATAATTCACATTTCCTGTTGCTGCATGATTATTTTCCTGCTGTGGGAAACTGGTCAAATTAAGATCCTACATCTGTATCATGTATTAGTTTGAGTTCTCGAAGGTGTTCACTGGGCATATAGCGTTATAATGCTCGTTATACATGGAGGCTACATACTAGTTTCTAAAATCTAGGTCTATGTAGTCATCCGCACTGGTGGCAGTGGAGTCAGCGCTTTAGTCTCGCTTTCTCGTTCCTAAATTAAACATGGGAAACACTTAAAGATTCCATGTGATTTATGGACCCATTTCATTTTCGTTTCCAGACTTCATAAAATAGTCGGACATACTGCATTTTTCCATTGTTATGACAGGTTTTGTCAAGCGCGGGAAGGGAGATCTGAGAAGGTTGAGAGCTGTGTGTGTGTGTGTGTGTGTGTGTGTGTGAGAGAGAGTGATCTCTCCCCTGGACTTGGTGATCCCCTTAACCCCAATAAGCACAAATAAGATTTAGACATGGATATCCATCCCCCTGGGGTCACCAATTGTAGTAGTAGTAGTAGTAGTATACCATAGCAGTATTCTACATATACATATACAGTATAGTATCTAGCAGTAGTGTACAACCGAACCTAAAAGACCAATCTGCAATTTGACAGAAAATGACAGTAGCCCATGGTAAATTTGTTAAATCCGGAGCAATGTCACGAGATCAAGGTCATTTATGGTTCAGAGTAAGGTTTGTTTTCAACGCGTTGGGTTGACTTCAAAAGCAACAGTATTTTTTTTACACGTTTAAAAGGGCTAATGAAACGGGGTGAAGGTGAGAATGGACAGAGAAATTCTTTGACAATGGGTAAACAAAACATGTAATATACATAATTAAAACAGGTTTGGTGCAATCCTGCGTTCACTGATTCCATGTAGGGCTATATGGATAAGCCGACGCACACCTTGCCGCAATATCCTTTGCAAAAGGTATAACATCACAAAATATACCTTTTTGGGACCAGGACCTATTCTATAATGTCAAAAATGTATAGGCGGAGTTAGAAAGTTGGCTGTCAGAAGTTTTGTAATGTAAGTTTACTTTTAATCCGTCTATCTGCATATTTCAAGACATGCCATGAGGGTGCAATGAGATACCCAATGGATTGGAACATTATTTTCTCAATCATTTTGAAAATGTTTACTTAAACTGGAAATCATATGATCCTCCATCGTTAAGTGGATGAATCAAATTAATTATTATTGAAAATATTTAAAAAAAGGTGGGCTACAGATATAAATAGCACAATTTGAAGCCATAACGGCATAAAGTATGACAAACCCTTGAAATATCCATAGGATGAAACATTTTTTATAAAAATCTTATGAGAACAAACAAGATGGGTATCGATACTGTCGGGAACATGTAGGTTTGAGAAAGTTTGATGTCATTAATGTTTGTTGAAATGTATGAATGTCTGAGCTAGTGTTTGTCTTTGTCTTTTTTCTTTATGTTAAAGGTTGGGCATCAAGTCCCAGCCAACGTCATGTCTAGTTTAGTGGATCCATGTCTGAAATGTTAAGTTGTCTATTGTCTTTTGTCTAGGTCTATTGTACTTTTTCTTTTCTTTTTTTTTTAACAATCGTACAAATTTTCTATAAAAATAGACCTTTCAAAAAAACCTAGTGCAGAAACCTCTTAAATTGATACATCCCTTGACCAGTCCCCCTGCACCTTCCACATTCTGACAGACAGAATTTCACTGTCTTCAGTAAAAAACAAAGGGGAAGATGCTGTCCCTCAGACAGAGCTGTACAGTAGTTGACTGCCTGGCCATAGTCTCCTGACTGTGCCTTGGTAGGGTAGTGGCTGAGCACAGAGTCGGGCTGACAGACAGGTTGCCTTGTCTCCTGCTCTAAGCGTGTCTCTTCTAATATGGACAGCTCTACGTTAGGTCTCGAAGTTCACCGAAGTGCTCGTCTTAAGGTGGCGTGATGGGGGAAATGGTCTTCCAAACAGCACAGCCTGAGAGGATAAGAAGTGACTAGTGCTTCAGTCAACCCCTTGCTTTTCTTGCAGTATCCATAGATTTATTTTCTATTTATTCTATTCTACCTAATATCAAGGTAGCAGCCCCCAAGCAATCTCCATTTCTATTCTCGCACAATGAGTAATGAGCCTAACTGAACAACATGGTCTGGCCAAACCTCCACCTGCTATCTGAGGAAGAGAGGACTCTGGAGAAAGAAACTCCCATTGTTATTTTCCCCGGCTGGCCGGGCCTCCTTTTCAATAAGACCGTATTAATTCAATTTTTTTGTAATTTTATATAAAACCCTTGCCTCTTGACGGCCGGTGCATCAACAGAAATGGCAAGGGATCCGCGCTCAATATCTCTGTCAGATATATTGTAATTGTGTGGGGCAGGGTGGCAGAGGCTGGTTGGTTGGGATATTGCTCGGGTATTTCCCCCGAGTCTCTGCCGCTTAAGCAGTCCGTCTCCCGCCCTCATCCTCTTTTCTCGTTCTCTGCCTCCTCTCTTTGTCTCCCTCTCCACCTCTGTGTCTATTTCTCCATCTTACCGCCCCCCTCCTTTCTCCTCCACTGCTCCCCCTCGTCTATCTGTCCGCCACCAGGAAAACAATAGTCATGCATTTCACTCTCAATGTCTGTGCATTAAGCTCAACATATGATCTAGAATAGCACAACATATAAAGGTGAATCTCTGCAATTCTGGGATAGCAAAAAATGTGGTGCACGTACACATCAGACAAATGGATACACAACTATAAACGGCATTAAGCATGCCCAGAGAGAGGTTGGAGAGAGTGCTGGTACTGTTACAGCCGTAAATCTTTTCCTCCTCACTCTCTCCATTCCTCTTCCTCTCGCTCTGTTAATTTACACTTGGCTGGAGAGAGAGAGAGAGAGAGAGAGAGAGGGCAAACAGCGGTACTCTAATTCCCTCTTCCGCAGACACCAGAGTTTCTCCTGGACCGACTGGGCTTCAGACGGCGCAAGCATATTTTAGGCAATGGGATTACGAGTAAAAAAAAGTTCAAAAGTACAGGAGTAGCCGAGAGAGAGAGAGACAGAGAGAGAGATGGAGGGAGAAAAAAAAAAAACTCGCTGTGGAATGCGGAAGCAGGAGAAGAAGAAAAAAAAAAACGGACATCTCATGTTCTTTTCAAGAAGATGAAAAATGTTCTTGGGAGATGAGGAGGGAGTTGAAGTACTTTCTTTCATGGCTCCACTGCAAATCTGGAGGTGATGAATAAGTGAGGGTGCATACGTCCACTGCTACTCCCAGTAAAAGTATGCAGCTGGTGTGGATGAGCTGAAGGAATCCCCCTTCTCTTCAGATCCAGAACATTTCAAAAAGGTCATTTGTCGACCTGCAAGTTAATACATCTCTGTCGAGGCCAGAATGTAATGCAGCTTAAATCAGACATAAAATGTAGTCTATTACATAGATAACATATGGAGCTGGCTACTACCACTGTGTGCTCAGAGAGATAAGCTACTCAGTATAGACTTGCTGTCTCTAATGGAGACAGTTAAAGAATGTGTTCTCGAATAAAACAGTTCATAATGAACTTAGAAGTAAATATCTGACGTTTCCATGATAGTCTATTAACATCGTTGTGATTGTGAAAGAGGCCAATTTACTCTCTCTACTGCAGGTCTTAGATCAGGGTTCTATTCATTATTAGGGCATACCGTAGCAAAACGTTTTGCAACGGAAAGCTAGCATTTCCTATTGGACAAGTTCAGGTAGTCCCTAACTGTTTCAGTCCGTTTGGTGCTTAATGACACCGATTTATAAAGTTTGAATTACAATACACTGACTGTACCTGGTACCTTAAAATAACCTTTTAATGATCAAATAACTTAGTCCCCTACCTTCTCCCCGACTCGCATTCATTAACTACAGAAACATAGATCTATTGCAACAGGGAAACATAATCCCCTAGGACATAGTCCCTTTGCGAGAGCCAGTACAGTACATAACAAAGAAGACCAACTCTCTGATCTGAGCAGAACAGTGGCAAGACTCACACCTAGGAGTTAGATACCTTTGATACGAATCTAGCTATAGTAGCCGTGACTGAAGTTGGCTCTCTGAGCTTGGTAACAGTCTGGTTAGCTAACCTCAGCGCTATCTGTGGGCCTCAACACAGAAGTGAGATCTAGAGGAACGGTGCGATGTCCATCTAAAATGGGACAGACTGGCCTGGCACTATTACCGACCTTATAAACAGATTGACAGAGTAGGGCGATATAAGAATGGTGGAGGAAAACTGAGCGAAAACTGAACGGGGTACAACTTGTTAACAGACAAACATGACTTGGGAAAAGAAACCGCAGGTTTCTGAGAATAGTTACAGTTGACTAATGGCAAATAATAAGGCCCAGGACTGAAGCACACCGATGAGAAACATGAGCCCTCCTTACATTTCTTGATTAAGATTTAATGTGTGCGCAACGAGAAATAATATCTCCCCCATAAATATCAGTGGGTAAGTTTGTGTCATATATGCCCTGAGTGTGCGCTGTAACCGGCGGGTGTGCCAAAGAAAACGGCTGGCACGATGGCCAACCTGACTCATTCCACCCCATTATGGGTTTCTCCGCGCCAGTTTTATAGTAGGGACACTAAAAAGTGTGTCATGTAATCATTCCTCATTTTCTACGAGCCAAACGCTACGGAGCCAATAGGATGGATGGATTGGGGTAGAGGACGAGAAGGGAGGAATAGGGAAAGAGAGATGAAGAGGGGCTCATTGCCAGGAGCGGAACAAATGACAATAAATTGAACTATTATAAAGAACAGAGGGCTAAAGAGGAATTCTAATTAAAGTGTAGCAACATACTGTCGTTTTCCCCCCCTCTCTGCATAGGGCTCCCGTGTGGCGCAGCGGTCTAAGGCACTGCATCTCAGTGCTTGAGGCATCACTACAGAATACTTTCCGAATGCCCTGTATAAACTGAAAAGCACAGGACCCAATATCGAACCTTGTGGAACGCCACGTGGCATGTATTGTCTCTGCATTATGTTCACCAAGGGTGACAAACTTTCGACCGGTTAAATAGGTCCTAAATCAAATACAGCACTTAAATCCAAGATTACAAGGACAGAGAGCTGTTTGGCGTCTGTGTTGGCTCTTAAAAAATGATTTTGCTGTTTGAAAACCAATTTCTAAAGAATTTTGTTTAAGAGTGGAAGATCGGAGATTGGAGAAGAGCTGAAGAAACTAGATTACTTTCTTCAGAAGGGGTTTCACCATAGCAGTTTTTAGTGCAGTGGGGAAAGTGCCTGTAAGCAGGGAGTGATTAACAGTAGCTTGCACTTCTTCAGATATGTAATTAAAAAACTGTTTTGAAGAAGGTGGTGGGGATAGGATCGAGAAGGCCGGTTGAAGGCTTAAGTTGTGATATCACTTTCCTGAGCATGACTGTGTCAACCAGGGAAAATAAATCCATAGTGCCTTTGCATGGTAGGCTGGGTTACAAATCAAACTTCTCATCAGGTCTTGACTGACACCCAGCCTATTGTTGGTTATTTTTTGTGGAAGTTCACATATGTTTGCGGGGGTAGGATTTATCAGGCCGAGAAGAGCGCTCTCAAATTATTCTGATTAATAGTGATCAAGTTAGAAAAATGGGCCCATCTGGCATTTCTAATTGCCTTGTGACAAGTTGCTCTCAGAATATCATAATGGCCCTGCAACCTTCTCCACTTCTGACTTTCTCCACTTCTGCTCTGCCTTTCTGCAATTGTGCTTTAATTGATTATGTATGATTTAGATGGAGACACATTAAAAAGAGGGACAGTGTGTTCTGTCAGACTTGGGCCCCGACAGTGAATTTCAGTAACTAGGTTCCCATCCCATTGGCGACAGATTATCATGTGAATATTCCCAAATCTGCATAAAGAAAATACAGATTTTCCTTCCAGTGGTGTGTTTCCACCAAATGGACTTGTTGTGGAGTAAAATCAGTGCGTGATGATTTTAGTGCACACAAAATGCAATGTTTTTGCTTTAGTGTTCATGTACTGAATAAAAATCTAAAAGTTCAATGTGTTCCCATCGCATTTGTCAATTCTACAGATAGTTTTGTCACAAAAACCGTCGTTTTAAATAGCCTTACTCTGGTCTTGGCATCTGCACTCTAGCCAACAACTCGCAGATACAGTGCGGGAAGGCTGTATGGGCAGGCTACAATTTACATTTGAGTCATTTAGCAGATGCTCTTATTCAGAGTGACTTACAGTAAGTAGTGAGTGCATACATTTTCATACCGGCCCCCCGTGGGAAATGAACCCACAACCCTGGCGTTGCAAGCCTCAGGCTCTACCAACTGAGGCACACGGGACCGAGTCTACCTGAGATTATTATGGGTAAGAGCTAGAATATTAGTATTTGTCAAACAGCAGTCAAGCATCGATCATCATGTCACCGGAATAAGACCCTCAATATTTATTGGAAAGGAGAATCATGCTCATAACATGCACTTTCAACACCCTGTGAAGTTCATCATCTGTAGCCTAATAAACCGAATGGTTTCCCGAGTCGTAGCGGGAGGACCACACACACCATATAAATCGGGTGACTCCAAGTTTGTATTTGATCTGCACATGTTCCAGCACCAGTAGAGCATTCCTCCCTCTATGCTTATGCAGTTCGGGAAAAGAAACTGAACGTATGAATCTTTTTGTATGTAAAAACTATCTGTATATGTCCGAACTCTGAATCAAATAGGCTTCCCAAAATTGACATGGTCGCTGTGTTAGAACGTTTATTTTGATTGGCAATTCTGTGCATTTATCAAAAATCCTATCAGGTAGCCTGATTTCAGATGTGTAATGTAGGCTAAACCAGATTAGGGAAATTGTTCTTCTTGCAAAGCAATAATCGTGTTCCTATTGGTCAAAACATTTTGGACACGGCCAGAACTTTGTCGGAGCCTACGACCGCATGTAGTGGTGCTTAAAAATCTGATCTAGAACCTGTCACACTGAACAAGCCAAGATGTTTATGGCCTAAGAATATGCCCACGATGTTAACATGTTGTCTGGGATCGGCAAAATCGTGGCATAAAACAGTTAAAATCGTACAGTCTGTGCGGGCTTTAAGAGTGACCCCATTAAATGTGATTAAGACAAAGGAATACTGCTCATTCATCGGACGACGTGGATTTCAAAATGGCTGCCCTCCCATGGCAACAAATCACATCCACCATGACAGGTCATAAAACAGAAGAAATTGTTGAACATGCTTACAGCTAGATTATGTGACTGGAAATGTCCAACCCATTAATGTCATGTCAAAACTATGAATCTACAGCATGTTAACATCTGTATACTGGTACCACTACAGCCAGGTGCTAGCTTAGGCTAGGCTAACCCCTCTCAGCTAACTCTGCAGCCCATCTTCAACCATCCCCCCAATAAGACACTCGAAGACAAACATTTCTTCTAGTAAATTCCCATGCGTATTGAGAGAATATCTCAGTGGGGACACATCTCAGCGTTGGCTGGACACACATCTCTTCTTTACGGCGGTGCTGCTTGGCAGAGGCACACTGAGGCAGCCCAGGTCTGTATCATCAGCAATCTCTGAAGGCCGACAGAGTGAGAGGTCCGAGAGAGAGAGAGAGAGAGAGCGCAGACTGGCATTCTTAGCTCGCATATCAAAGGGGCCAGAGTGAGATCAATCAACCGGAATGGCTAAAAGACCTTTCAATGAACCTCCTTTAAACTCAGTACAATGCTACAAACAGAGCGTCACAAAGTGGGGCCCTGGGGTTTAATAACTCCCTCTTTGAAGACCGTACATCTTTAATAGAGGGCAAGTTAAGCCTGCGGTGGCGCCGACAATGTGCACGGTGGTGCGCTTGTGCTGATCTGGATGCTCGATGATGCACAGACGACGACACCTGACACACACAAACTGAAATACGAAGTAGCATTACAGGGGTACACACACACACACACACACACACACACACACACACACACACACACACACACACACACACACACACACACACACACACACACACACACACACACAAACAAACAAACAAGATAGACGCAGAGAGGAAAAATGGATGAAGAACTTACAAATAAAAGCCTCATTTATATTTCACCCTCCTGGCAAACCTTGCCTGTATATATTTATAAAGTAATTAAAATGAAAGTTAGAAGCTCTCTGAAGCTCCAAGCCTTATGAATTCATTTAGTCTCAGTTATAAAGATAAAAGGCCCTTCTCTGCACTTTTCATTCAGTAAACCATCAGGCCAAATCTTATCAAACGGCAATACATGTTAGGGCAGCGATTCTCAACTGGTGGGTCTCAACCCACATTTTTAAATATAGTTTTCCATATTGTACTTTGGCGATACTTGTTTGCAATGCGAATATTGGGTTGGGACTGAGACAACCTGGTGCAATTTGGGTCCAGAGGCAAAACCAGTTGAGAACCACAGTAGGCTGGTATGTTGGTAGGCTGTTGAAACTAAGTTGGGATCAACACATTTCTGACTGATACCCAGTACCTGGATATCTCTCCGAAGTAGCTGTAAAACTAAAAGAGCTTTGGCCACCACAAGATACAAGTATCTTCCAAAATAAATGAAACACTTGAGTAAATGAGGAATAGAAAAGTATATTGAAAGTAGGTGCTTCCACACAGGGTTGGTTCCTGAGTTAATTAAGCAATTAACATCCCATCATATACATAGGGTCATGTATACAAATGCTGGGCTGGACATTATTTTGGCTACAATGGCTATGCCCCCGTTATGGTCACCAGATTAGGAAATTCTGTGACAGCGGTGTCCACCACCACCACCATCAACAAAACACCAAAATGTTATTTATTGTGGAAGAATGGTATTGCATCCCTCCAATGATTTATATATATATATATACACACACACACACTAGATGACTACGGACATTGTTTTGATGCCACCGTGCCTCCATCTTGGCTCTCCACCACCATTGTAAAATATATTTTGGAAGCTATAGAAATGCATTTATTAATGTCTACATTTGTTTTTGCCATGTTTATTCTATTACAGACACCCTAATTCATATTTCTAAATTATAGTATGTGAGCTAAACATTTAAAAAAATTATACTTTAAGGTTCTAACGTTACTGTCCCCACTACAACAACAAAAAAATACATGTAATTCTGTCCTCAACATTTAATAAAAATACTGCAGAATACCCTTCATTCCTATGGTAGGACTGCTTCTTCTGGGGAGTGCCAATATGGCCGACCAGTGGCTTCAAAGCCTTCTCATTGGAAATAACATACTGTAGCATCAGTAATCCAGGGTTTATATACGCAACAATTTCAAAGATTTTAGGGTTCAAAAGGAAATCAGTCAATTGAAATCAATTCATTAGGCTCTAATCTATGGATTCCACATGACTAGGAATACAGATATGCATCGGTTAGTCACTGATACCTTTAAAAAAAAAAAGTAGGGGTGTGGACCAGACAGCCAGTCAGTATCTGGTGTGACCATCATTTGCCTCATGCAGTGCGAAACATCTCCTTCACACAGCGTTGATCAGACTGTTGATTGTGGCCTGTGGAATGTTGTCCCACTCCTCGTCAATGGCTGTGCGAAGTTCCTGGATATTGGTAGGAACTGGAACACGCTGCCGTACACGTTGATCCAGAGCATCCAAACTGCTCAATGGGTGACATGTCTGGTGTGTATGCAGGCCATGGAAGAACTGGGACATACAGTTGAAGTCGGGAAGTTTACATACACCTTAAACCAAATACATTTGAACTCAATTTGTCACAATTCCTGACATTTAATCCTAGTAAAAAGTCCCTGTCTTAGGTCAGTTAGGATCACCACTTTATTTAAAGAATGTTAAATGTCAGAATAATAGTAGAGAGAGTGATTTATTTAAGCTTTGATTTCTTTCATCACATTCTCAGCGGGTCAGAAGTTTACATACACTCAATTAGTATTTGGTAGCATTTCCTTTAAATTGTTGAACTTGGGTCAAACGTTGCGGGTAGCCTTCCACAAGCTTCCCACAATAGGTTGGGTGAATTTTGGCCCATTCCTCCTGACAGTGCTGGTGTAATTCAGTCAGGTTTGTAGGCCTCCTTGCTCGCACACGCTTTTTCAGTTCTGCCCACAAATTTTCTATAGGATTCAGGTCAGGGCTTTGTGATGGCCACTCCAATACTTTGACTTTGTTGTCCGTAAGACATTTTGCCACAACTTTGGAAGTATGCTTGGAGTCAATGTCCATTTGGAAGACCCATTTCCGACCAAGCTTTAACTTGAGATGAGATGTTGCTTCAATATATCCACATAATTTTCCTCCCTCATGATGCCATCTATTTTGTGAAGTGCACCAGTCCCTCCTGCAGCAAAGCACCCCCACAACATGATGCTGCCACCCCCATGCTTCACGGTTGGGATGGTGTTCTTTGGCTTGCAAGCCTCCCCCTTTTCCTCCAAACATAACGATGGTAATTATGGCCAAACAGCTCTATTTTTGTTTCATCAGACCAGAGGACATTTCTCCAAAAAGTATGATCTTTGTCCCCATGTGCAGTTGCAAACCGTAGTCTGGCTTTTTTATGGCGGTTTTGGAGCAGTGGCTTCTTCCTTGGTGAGCGCCCTTTCAGGTTATGTCAATATAGCACTCGTTTTACTGTGGATACTTTGGTACCTGTTTCCTCCAGCACCTTCACAAAGTCCTTTGCTGTTGTTCTGGGATTAATTTGCACTTTTCGCACAAAAGTACGTTCATCTCTAGGAGACAGAACGTGTCTCCTTCCTCAGCGGTATGACGGCTGCATGGTCCCATAGTGTACATACTTGCGTACTATTGTTTGTACAGATGAACGTGGTACCTTCAGGCGTTTGGAAATTGCTCCCAAGGATGAACCAAACTTGTGGAGGTCTACAATTTATTTTCTGAGATCTTGGCTGATTTCTTTTGATTTTCCAACGATGTCAAGGAAAGAGTCACTGAGTTTGATGGTAGGCCCTGAAAAACATCCACAGGTACACCTCCAATTGACTCAAATGATGTCAATTAGCCTATCAGAAGCTTCTAAAGCCATGACATCATTTTCTGGAATTTTCCAAGCTGTTTAAAGGCACAGTCAACTTAGTTGTATGTAGACTTCTGACCCACTGGAATTGTGATACAGTGAAATAATTTGTCTGTAAACAATTATTGGAAAAATTACTTGCGTCATGCACAAAGTAGATGTCCTAACCGACTTGCCAAAACTATAGTTTGTTAACAAGAAATTTGTGGAGTGGTTGAAAAACAAGTTCTAATGACTCCAACCTAAGTGTATGTAAACTTCCGACTTCAACTGTATTTAGCTTCCAGGAACTGTGTACAGATCTTCGCGACATGGGGCCACGCATTATTATGCTGAAACATGAGGTGATGGCGGCGGATGAATAGCACAACAATGGGCCTCAGGATCTCATCACGGTATATGTGCATTCAAATTGCCATCAATAAAATGCAAATTGTGTTTGTTGTCCATAGCTTATGCCTGCCCATAACATAACGCCACCGCCACCATGGGGAACTCTGTTCACAACGTGGCATACCACTCGCACATACAACACTATACACGCTTTCTCCCATCTGCCCGGTACAGTTGAAACCGGGATTCATCCGTGAAGAGCACACTTCTCCAGCATGCCAGTGGCCATCGAAAGTGAGAATTTGCCCACTGAAGTCGGTTACGACGCCGAACTGCAGTCAGGTCAAGACCCTGGTGAGGATGATGAGCATGCAGATGAGCGTCGGTGAGACTGTTTCTGACAGTTCTTGCAGAAATGATTTGGTTGTTTAAACTCACAGTTTCATCAGCTGTCCGGGTGGCTGGTCTCAGACGATCTCACAGGGATACATGACAATTACATTAAGATTCCAGATTCGGTATATACAGTTAAAGGTGTTTATGTCTAACAACTTCAAGTATGTACACTACAAAGTATGTACACCAAAAGTTTTAGAATACCTAGTCATTCAAGGTTTTTTCTTTATTTTTACTATTTTCTACATTGTGGAAATGTAGAAAATGATTCGGACCGCAGAGTGACAGAAAAGCAGCCAACAAGTGCTCAGCATATGTGGGAACTCCTTCAAGACTGTTGGAAAAGCATTCCAGGTGAAGCTGGTTGAGAAAATGCCAAGAGTGCTCAAAGCTGTCATCAAAGCAAAGGGTGGCTATTTGAAGAATATCAAATATATTTTGATTTGTTTAACCCTTTTTTGGTTACTACATGATTCCATATGTGTTATTTCATAGTTGATGTCATCACTACAATGTAGAAAATAGTAAAAATGAAAACCCTTGAATGAGTATTTGTTCTAAAATGAGTATTTGTTCTAAAATGCTTATTACAAGTGTAATTTGAATTGTCCAAGTCATCATGACTAACTCAGTGACATTGTTCCTAGTGGTGAATAGGTTACCTATACTGTATGTACTGTACTCAGACTGGTGCCATGACTGGCCTGCGAGGACCACAATGGGTCAGATCAGTTTGGCAATGGCTGACAATAACCAGACCTTCTATCACCCGCAGAGGGGAGGAGGGTACTGGTGTGGGGGTTTTGACACAAACACATCCGGTTGTGAAATTTAAGTAGAAGGAGGCTTTCTCCCCCTTTAGTATCAACCAAAGGAATTTCTTAGTTTCACAGTCAGTGGTCCCGTCGAAACTCTGACATGATCAAACGTGAATAATGGAATAATAATTGTACAAAAATGGTATAACAGAAATACTGTTAACTTGAAAAGTATTTCCCCTTCATCCGTCAAGTTTTCATCCAATATGTTGTACATATATAAAACGTCCTGAAAGTTATTTTGTTAAGATATGAATGTGATAGATTTTAGTTCTCTAATAAGATAATTGTTTTTGATTACACTTTATACACGTAAGTAGTCACTCCCCGGGTGAGGTCAGAGAGCTTGTCAGCATGACGGAACGCTCCTTTTGACCAAGAGCGCATAAAAAGCCTTGGTAACGAAATTAACATTAGAACAGGAAACATGAGGCGTTAGCTACATGTTTGAAATGGCTTAAACTTTGAACCTCAACACGAGGTGAAGAAAAAAACGACATTCCTTTAGACCAGAGAGACAAAGAGCTGCAGTTCATGCCCATAGTGGTCTGAATCCTGAACCCTTAAATAATCAACACGAGGAGGAAGAGGCGGCAAACTCCCCTCTCAGACGATCACTGATACAGCTGATTAGTTGTCCTGAGTCAAATATCTCAAACCATCCCATCTTACTATGATATCAAATCACCGTACGCTACTCTCGTCACCCCATTGGAACCATCGGCACGGCTGGCTTATCTTCAAATAAGCAGCTTCAGGAGCTAATGGAAGCGTAAACTCTGAAGTTCTATTCAGGATTACACAATGGACAAAGACAATCATACGTAAATACATTCATGATTTCTTATTCGAAACTTGCAGTGGTATGTCTGCAAAGTATATGATTAAATGGGAGAGGGTTATAGAATGTATCGACGATAAGTGTATTTTTTGCTCTCTATGTCGTTGGGTAAAATGCTATATTGTGTCAGCCCGCTCAGGAACTTTGTCTCATGTAAATTCAGGAAAAAAAAGTCCTCTCACTGTCAACTGCGTTTATTTTCAGCAAACTTAACATGTGTAAATATTTGTATGAACATAACAAGATTCAACAACTGAGACATAAATGGAACAAGTTCCACAGACGTGACTAACAGAAATGTAATAATGTGTCCCTGAACAAAGGGGGGGTCAAAATCAAAAGTAAGTCAGTATCTGGTGTGGCCACCAGCTGCATTAAGTACTGCAGTGCATATCCTCCTCGTGGACTGCACCAGATTTGCTGTGATTTGTAACCCCACTCTTCCACCAAGGCACCTGCACGTTTCCGGACATTTCTGAGGGGAATGGCCCTAGCCCTCACCCTCCGATCCAACAGGTCCAACAGGTCCAACAGGTCCCAGACATGCTCAATCTTTTTTTTTTTTTTTTTTACCTTTATTTAACTAGGCAAGTCAGTTAAGAACAAATTCTTATTTTCAATGACGGCCTAGGAACAGTGGGTTAACTGCCTGTTCAGGGGCAGAACGACAGATTTATACCTTGTCAGCTCGGGGATTTGAACTTGCAACCTTTCGGTTACTAGTCCAACACTCTAACCACTAGGCTACCCTGCCGCCCCTCAATAGGATTGAGATCCGGGCTCTTCGCTGGCCATGACAGAACACACGAGGGAGGATGTCTTCCCTGTAATGCACAGCGTTGAGATTGCCTACAATGACAACAAGCTCAGTCCGATGATGCTGTGACACACCGCCCCAGACTATGACGGACCCTCCACCTCAATCCCGCTCCAGAGTACAGGCCTCGGTGTAACGCTCATTCCTTTGATGATAAACGCGAATCCGACCATCACCCTGGTGAGACAAAACCGCGACTCGTCAGTGAAGAGCACTTTTTGCCAGTCCTGTCTGGTCCAGCGACGGTGGGTTTGTGCCCATAGGCGACATTGTTGCCGGTGATGTCTGGTGAGGACCTGCCTTATAACAGGCCTGCAAGCCCACAGTCCAGCCTCTCTCAGCCTATTGCGGACAGTCTGAGCACTAATGGAGGGATTGTGCATTCCTGGTGTAACTCGGGCAGTTGTTGTTGCCATCCTGTACCTGTCCCGCAGGTGTGATGTTCGGATGTACCGATCCTGTGCAGGTGTTGTTACAGCTGGTCTGCCACTGCGAATCTGTGAAGTTATTTTGATTTTTACTAATTATATTCGAAAGACAGGGTCCTGAAAAAGGGACGTTTCTTTTTTTAGTAAGTGTGTGTGTGTATTCTGTGTTATTATTTAGTTAGCTAGTAAATAAATAATTAAACCAATTTGTGTAGTACTGAATTATCAGCAAGGCTGGGTTTTTTGCAGATGCATGAGGTTACGACTGTTCAGAATGATGACATGATAAAAGGTAATAATTAATATGTTGACTGTTATGGATGTTGTAGGTAAAGACCTTGTAATTTGGGAGATGCTAACTCTTTAAACATCCTCTTCCGTGGTGGCCCAAATTCCTAATTAGTTGTTACATGATTAATCAGGTAACAATTAAACATAGTTAGTGGATTAAATAAATAGCCATCAGATTAATGAAAGTGAAGTCACGACACTGGCATTACTAAGCAGAGAAACACATTTACTTTTGTTATCCTCCAGCTTGCATGTTCAAGCCTCTCCGTCCTAAACGGACAAGCAAACAATCACTTTTAATCTAAAAAAAAGAAAAGAAAGAGCCTGACATTTTTGTAAGCAATAAAAAAAATATATAAAAAGAGATAAGGTGTAATGGCACCAATTATATTTGATGATGTTGATCAGTGTACCTCATGCAGGACTGTGTTTCACCATTTCTCCCCATGATACTGACTGAGTGCATGCTTGAACAGCAGGGAGGACTGGACAAAAGCCCAGATAAGGGCCACACACACACACAAATACAGAGAACTCAGGTTACAGACGGTGCCGGGACAGGCATTAGCACTGTTTGTTGGAGCTCAGTGTGACTTCACAGAGGAAAACCACAAGAGATTTAAATAGTACAGCAAGCTATAGCAAACTACTCGACAAAGGTTGACGCTAAAGTGTTTTGACATTATACAGATTCAACATCGCTGAGTACAAGTGGTCTGCTGTATATATACACTGGTAACACATTATGTCATGTATTCATGTTTTCAGTAAAAATTCAGTAAGTATTTTTTTTAAACCTCACGCTTTGGGCTAGATATAGTTCATACATGCATAATCTTTAATCAGAATTACTGTCTTACCTCAATTAGCCACGAAATCCCTAGTTTGAAAGCAACTTTTCTGTAAGCTCTGTGGCGTCATTGAGTACTGCAAGCTTGGCCACATGTGCCAGACCCTTAGCAATTAGAGTTCCAGACAATGAGCTTAAGCCCCTGCTATTTGAGGAACAGCTAGCAAGATGCACATTGAAGAGAGTTGCACAGTGAAAGATGCCTTGTCCAGGCCTGCCCAACGTTATCCAATGAGGTTGCAGGGCTGGCCCAACAGCTCAGTAACACAACAGAGAGAGAGAGCACGAGAGCGAGCAACGTTGTACTGCACATACATACATGACGTAGTACGCACTTTTCGGGGACCCGTTTTGGCTAGAGGCTACTTTCAGAACTACTGGCTAAAAAGTATGCAAATCTTCCTCAAAGTCTCTTTAAACCCATATTCCTCATTTCCATCACCATACGTGTTCACCCATCATATGTGAAAACAGATATTTTTAATGTTCTGTAATTAAAATATGAGAAAAACATCCAAAAACAATTACATGCACTTTTAATTTTTGTGGTTGTAAACAAAAATGGCCACCATGAGATGAAATTACATTGTTTTGCTACTTTGTTTTAGAACAATGGAGGTAATTAGATGACCACCACTTTAAATGCTGTGTTACGTTTCTCTGGTAATTACCATTTCAAACTAAAATCCTGAATTACTGACAACAATCATATTTGCCCTCGACGTGAAAGATTAGCAGGTGTAGCGCTGCGGCTATCGCTAAGTGCGGCATCATAAATCCTGAACACACAAATTATGATCCAGGACTTGCATTATAGACATAAAAGTAAACTATGTACCCCCTTGATACACATCATTTCCCTCAAAATGCCCTTGCTCTCTCGCGCCGTCTTCCTCCTTTTTACGACCATCCATATGCATCTATGGCAACATGGGCTAACACGTCCCATCTGTTCCACGCCTATAACTTAACCTCTATCGATCTTAACTGAAAGACCAAATACAGACAAACTCCTTGAGATTAAGATTGACCAGCTACTAAAAATGTACTAAGATAAAAAAGAGAGAGCCACTCACTCTAGCGAGAGAACTAGACACGGAGTCACAAAAACAAAATAAGCAAGACCAGTACAAGAAAAACAGGCTATGCTCCAAACTACATTAAATGATCCATGACACACAATCTACTACATTAAGGTCACCATGGCAACACATAAACCCACCAAAACCTATAAAATGTATAGTTGTGAGGAGGAGTGTACTGCGTCCAGAAGCTAATTCACCTTTCATTTTCTGTATTCAGGCTTCACTCAAACATTGTTTTAAAGGTTTGTTTTACTATTGACAGTTACAGCTGATTTTGGGATTGTATATCGATTTGCTTTCCTTAAATATAAGTCATCTGATTTATTAGTTTCAGTCTGAGGTGTTTAATCAAACTTGTCGCACTCCGCTCCTGATAGAGGATAAATTCTACAAATCGGTCTCCTGAATTAGCCTTCTATGCATGAGCGCCCAGCTGGCACACGTGCACTAGGCCTGAGCTAGTTTTCCCCAGCTAAACTAGCGGAACTATGCTAGTTTTCCCCAGCTAAACTAGCGGAATTATGCTAGTTTTCCCCAGCTAAACTAGCGGAACTATGCTAGTTTTCCCCAGCTAAACTAGCGGAACTATGCTAGTTTTCCCCAGCTAAACTAGCGGAACTATGCTAGTTTTCGTCCTCATTACCAAACCCTCAAATACTGCACCCTCAACTTCAAAACTCCTTTGCTAGTTATATAATCACGTAACTAAGACATTTGCTGGAAATTAACTTGAATAGTCACCGGTTCGAGATGACGGTGACAGCGGCGAAGGACATCATTGCTACTTAACGCAGATCCAAGTTCAGTTTTGAGATCCACCGGCGTCATTAGTGTCGGGTTAAGATGGACGATTCTGAATGGTCTTGGAACTGTGACAACGGGCAGCCTCTCCCCGCTTGGCTCATTGGGATATGTTGTGATTTTGCCAACACAGCCAGATACTGTATGTAGACAGTCTTGTACCCTTAACCTTTTTTTTTCAACTGACGATCATATGTTGTTTCAAATCTGACTTGATTAATATAATGAGTAATCCAGGAATGTCACAAGGTAATTGACACAAGAAAACTCTACAGATCGCAATGACTAGAATGAATGGGTAAATGACTTCCGGACACGAAGGGTCCGTGGAGCTCCTACTCTTCCTCAACACTCTATAAGAGTCCTATAGCAACCCTCCATATAGGGTTGGCGCCAGCAGCCAAGGCCCAGGGATATATAATGGCTGTCCTCGGCTGGTGGTGCAACAGTAAGTCGTCCCTCTTAGGTATTGACCCAGGTTGGCTAGATCATGAGTGAATGCTGGGAAGCTGACTTCATGTGCCTGACTGCCTGGGCGGGCAGGCGTCTTGACTCCTGAGTGGCCGGTGGTGGTCGGGACGGCTGTCTACAGACTGAGTGGAACCAGCTACGGCAGGGCGATGCCTTTTTAACGCTCTTCGTTTCGCCGTAAACTGATGAATGTGGCTCAACGGGGTGAAACTTAAAACCGCCATGACCAGATGATAAAAAAACAATCAAGATTTTTTGGGGCTTTAAAATCGACCTTCCGGGTCATTATTGTTGCAAAGTTCAGTGCATGGATTTGCAGAGTAACAGTTTATCTGTAATAATAGTCTACTATGTTCACAACAGTTTCCATTTCTGATAAACTCATTTTCGTATAATGTCAATGTCCATGCTCTCTATAAAGGTCCATTGTAGGACATGAAACTAATAAAGCCTTTGCCTCTAGAGTCTATAGCATCAGCTAACAGATCAGAACCGTAGCACTGCCTTGACAGGGAGTCTGTTTGAAATATCTCTGTGCTTCTACCAAGTTCAAAGGTCGAAGGTGATGCTGCAGAGAGACTCACGTATGACTACAGTACCATCAGTGCCTCTGGCTATTCTACCTGCATGCGCTCTCGCTGCCCTGGGTATTCCATAGCGGTGCCCTCTCTCCTTCAGCTTCATTAACAGATCTGCACGTGTTGTTCATGCTTCACTGCCCTACTGCTCTGACATCCTTGAGAGAGCGCAGGTTAGAAGGTTTTGTTGTATTCTTGTATTCCCTGCTTCTCCCGGGATAAAACCAAATGAAATGTGCTTTGGCAGCTAACCTTGACGTTCTTCAACTCCCTCTATGCGAGTAGGCAGGGAAACCAAAGGAGAAAGAAAATGTCCGCTGCACACTCGCAGTCCGGTCTGAGGCATTTGTGAGGGAGCACAGTGGCTCTAATTGGTAACCTAAGCAGGGAGCCTTTACTCCATATTGAGGGGAATTGTTGCCGGAGGTTATCAAAAGGTAGAACTATTCTTTTCAAATGCCATAGTGTTTTGTTCCAGGCTCGTTTCAAAACACCTGGGGTACATTTCCCACTCATTACCAACTGTGGGAAGGCTGATATAGCTTCATTGCCGAGGCCCCTCTCAACACGGTGCAAATAAATGGAGTAAATGGAGTCTGGGCCTTTAAAAAAGAGAGAAATAATTATTTCCTGTATTTCATGACATTTATTAGCATGTGGGCTGTGTAGCTACATTGTCTCTCACCGTGGGTAGCCGAGCTTTCAGACATTAGCGGCTAATGAGCGAGGGCTCCGAGGCAATTTCACGAACAATGCGGCCACGTTACTTTGCTACATAATGACACCTAACCTTTCAAATATGAGCCACGATTGGTACCTAATATGTAGTGCCACCTAACGCAAACTTGTGTTTCAAGTTTAAAATAGGGAGTAACCAAACTGAGGACTTCATTAAAATAGTGATATTATGCCACTCAGCTTCTGTCTTATAGGTAAGAATTACATCTAAAGGCATTTCCCTTTTTCTTCACGTTAATCATATCTTGCCGACGTTCCGGTGCAGATAGGGTCTCTTTGGGGGGGATCTCGCTGACAGGAAATAAAAAGAAAGAACACCATCCAGGGAGAGAGATAGAGTAAAAGAGGGGGAGAGAAGGGGGAGACTGAGGAGTTTTCATGGCTAGTGACTCCACAGAAGACAGCAGCCTGCCAAGCAGAGAGCTCAGATAATGAGGCCTCTCAGTTCAGCCTCTTACTCCAGAGTAAATGCATTCTATTCACTAAAGACTCCAAGGAAAGACACTACCCCCCGGAGACTCCTTTGGAGTAAAGACAACTGTATATTTCGCTAAAGACTCCAGAGTCAAGACTCTAAATCAGAGGTGCCAAACCTTAGAGATCCTATTAAATTACTATTATTAGTGTTTTAATTTCTAATTCTGTGTCAAACATACATACCCATTCAATCCGGCCTGGAAGGTGGTTTGAGTAATATCTATATTTTATTTATCACTAAATATCACCAAGTGAAGACATTCCTATGAGGCCATAGAGCAGGGAGAGGTATAATTCATTAAGGAGCCTGGAGCAAGAAAACTCTGCACTTTAGACTACGGGGCAAAGACTCTTCATTAAAGAAAACACTCTTGCTTAAGAATACAGTGAGATCAGAGACCGTTTTAACCAGTGACCTACAGCAAAGGCAATAGGTGACGTGGACTGCAGAATTTAGTTAATGTTGCTACTAAAGTTATCGTTCTTCTAACATAGTAACCAAAGTGTTTCCTGCTATATCCATCTCCACCGATTAGTCCAATACACTTGACGGATAACTTGGTATCAAACTCTTTGTGCTGTGTCATTCAAGTTCCTAAGAGTAATGCAGTCACTTGCATCCAATGGCATGTTAATGAGGTTTGCCTCTAATAAAGAGTTACTATCGGAGTTATGCATCGTTTATGGCCATGAAATTCAATACAGAGGGGACAATATTTTTGAACAACTAACCGCTAACTTTCCAGTCTATGGAGCGCAGAGATTCAATACAGCCTAATGTGATCTACCCACAACTGTTTGAAAAAAAATATGGACAGACCTACTCACTTTTGACCATTTTCTACATTGCAGAATAATAGTGAAGAAATCAAAACTATGAAATAACACATGTAGTAACCAACAACAACAACAAAAAAGTGTTCAACAAATCAAAATATATTTTATATTTGAAATTCTTCAAAGTAGCCACCCTTTGCCTTGATGACAGCTTTGCATTCTCCCAACCAGCTTCATGATGTAGTCACCTGGAATGCATTGTTAAGTTCAGAGTTCAGGCTTGGATCCATTTTGAACATCCATGTACCTGAAGGTGAACAAACTATGTTATGAAAGTATACTTTCAGGTACATGGATGTTCAAAATGGATCCAAGCCTGAACTCTTTACTCTCAATCTCATGAAAGACGTTGTGCACAAATTCCAACTACATCAGTTAATGCCAAATCATATTAGTGATACTGTACTGTAAGAGGAAGGTGGGTTGCTACAACCGTTACTACAACCGTTGCTACAAAGTTATGAAAATGGAACTGCCCGTTTAGGCAAACAATGACACTATCACGCTTTACTAATGTGCTCCGCAGTCTAAAAACCTTCTTTCCCTAACTTGACTACTATTGTTTAGCGAAAGGACAACTCTCCCTTTTTGTTGATAAAAAGTAGAGAATCCTTCAGAATCATCCCTCTGGTGTGGAAACGATGAAGGGAGTGAGAGATGGGAATCCATTTTCCTCCCATGGCCCACTGTGCCTTAAAGGTTAATCACTACACCAGCGATCTCCTCTCCTCATCTCTCCTTCAGTCTCTACTTTTCTCACAAAAAAAACAAAAAAAACATGTCACTTTTCTCAACTTCCCTCACCATTAGGTGCTTTCCAGCTGTTAGCCTTCCCACACATTTATTCCAAATGTGTCTGAAGTACACTGTCTCTCCTCTGTTTCAGGCTCTCTCCCTCTATCATCTTGTCACCCTCCTTCAGTGTTTGCTTCCCCCACAATTGACCCACCGAGCACTTTCCGCAGTATATGCACTAAAACTAGTTCTCCTCTGTCCATCTCCTTCCCTCAATCTCTTCCTTTTCGCAGTTCCTCCTTTCTTCACACCAATCACCATTTCTCTCTCCTTCTCTCACCTCCTCTCTTCCCTCACTGTTCTAATTCTCACTACTCCTCTCACAGCAGTATTTCTAGTAGCACAAGCTTCAGCGTTCTAGGGACAAAGAGGCCCCTCTCTACCCCTTTTGTTCTCCCTTCTTTCAACTCTTTCCCAGCAGTAGCACCTACAGTGGACTTGCCCGGGGGCCCTAGTCTGTTCCTGCCTATCCACTGGTCTTTCTCTCTCCCCTCCCGCTCTCTGCTCGTCAGCACTGCAAGGCCAAAACAAGTGGCAAGAGAGAGAAGAGTGGCAATAAGAAAAGGGCATCAAAAGCGAAAACACAACTCCAACTGTTTTCCTGGAATTCATGATGAGAACAGTTTCCCAGTATTTGGGTTTCGCCCCCGAGGCAAAAGCGGTCTGCGTTGACAGCAAGAGACAAGTTGATGGGGATGAGGCTGATTCCAGTTGCCAGTGGTGATGTGGGCGTGTCAGTGCGAGTGATTCTGAGGAGAGACGAATCGCTAAGAATGACTGGATGTGAGGGGGTCAGTTACTCAGTGTTGGGCTTGGACGATGATCTGATATGGGGAGACAGACTGTAGAGAGTAGGTCCCAGAAACACACACATAAATTGGCTGTAGTGCTGATTGGGGCAGGTGGCTGTCTGCCTAGAGAACAATTTAAACTGATTGAATGTAAAGACACACGACCATGCAATCAGGTGAGTGAAATGACCTATCATTTCACAGGCTATCATTTTTAAAGCTGGTCACTGGTCAAACAGGAATTATCATGACCAATGACAGGGGTTTTATGATGTGCATCCCAAATGGCACCCTAATCATTATATTCCTACTGTTGGTCAACAGTAGTGCACTATATAGGGAATAGGGGGCCATTTGAGACACTACCACACAGAATGGATATCTTTTTAAAATTTTTTATATATCCTCAGCAATCTACACACACACACACACACACACACACACACACACACACACACACACACACACACACACACACACACACACACACACACACACACACACACACACACACACACACACACACACACACACACACACACACACACACACTACCCCAAAATGACAAAGCGAAAACAGGAATACCTTATTTACATAAATATTCAAGCCCTTTGCTATGAGACTCGAAATTGAGCTCAAATGCATCCTGTTTCCATTGATCAACCTTGAGATGTTTCTGAAACTTGGAGCCCACCTGTGGTAAATTCAATTGATTGGACATGATTTGGAAAGGCACACACCTGTCTATATAAGGTCCTACAGTTGACAGTGCATGTCAGACCAAAAACCAAGCAATGAGGTCGAAGGAATTGTCCATAGAGCTCCAAGCCAGGATTGTGTCGAGGCACAGATCTGGGGAAGGGTACCAAAAAATGTCTGCAGCATTGAAGGTCCCCAAGAACACAGTGGCCTCCATCATTCTTAAATGAAAGAAGTTTGGAACCACCGAGTCCCTTCCTAGAGCTGCCCGCCCAGCCAAACTGAGCAATCGGGGGAGAAGGGCCTTGGTCAAGGAGGTGACCAAGAACCCGATGGTCACTCTGACCCGAGCTCCTCTGTGGAGATTGGAGAACCTTCCAGACGGACAACCATCTCTGCAGGACTTTACCAATCAGGCCTTTTGGTAGAGTGGCTAGACGGAAGCCACTCCTCAGTAAAAGGCACATGACAGCCTACTTGGAGTTTGACAAAAGGAACCTAAAGACTCTCAGACCAGGAGAAACCAAGATTGAATTCTATAGACAATGCCAAGCGTCCCGTCTGGAGGAAACCTGGAACCATCTCTACGGTGAAGCATGGTGGTGGCAGCATCACGCTGTGGGGATGTTTTTCAGCGGCATGGACTGGGAGACTAGTCAGGATCGAGGCAAAGATGAACGGAGCAAAGTACAGAGATATCCTTGATGAAAACCTGCTCCAGAGCGCTCAGGACCTCAGACTGGGGTGAAGGTTAATCTTCCAGCAGGACAACGACCCTAAGCACACAGCCGAAGCAGGAGTGGCTTCGGAACAAGTCTCTGAATGTCCTTGAGTGTCCCAGCCAGAGCCCAGACTTGAACCCGATCGAACATCTCTGGAGATACCTGAAAATAGCTGTGCAGCAATGCTCCCCATCCAACCTGACAGAGCTTGAGAGGTCCTGCTGAGAGGAATGGGAGAAACTCCCCAAATACAGGTGTGCCAAGCTTGTAGAGTCATACCCAAGAAGACTCGATGCTGTAATGGCTGCAAAAAGGTGCTTCAACAAAGTACTGAGTAATGGGTCTGAATACTTATGTTAATGTGATATAAAACATTTTTTTTTACAACTTTGTCATTATGGGGTATTGTGTGTAGATTGATGAGGGAAAACATTTTTTTTAATCCATTTTAGAATAAAGGCTGTAACGTAACAAAATGTGGGAAAAAATCTACGGGTCTGAATACTTTCCCGAATGCGCTGTATACCTTGCGTGAGTAGTTGCAGGGTTCGGACTTCCTCTCTGACGCGGAGCTGCAGGACCTGCTGGAGGATGTACTGCCGTTGGCCCTCCTGCATGATGCCCATTCGCTCCAGCTTCCTGTCCGTCAATCTCATCAGAGCCCGTCCTGGATGGAAAGAGGGAGAGAGAGAGAGCGAAAGAAAGGTTAAAACCAACCCCTCATGAGATAAGACTGATGCGTCTCTCCCACCCAAAATAAACACCATAAGTAACAATGTATATTTAATGAAATTGATCAATTGTTTGGATTTGGATCACACTTCAGATCTCTGAAGCACCTCAAGGTGAACTAAAGCATAACTGACCGAAAAGGACCGTCTCTCTGAATGCTGCCTTCAACTGCATTCAACTTTGCTACATACAATAAGCTGCACAATATATACAGTGGGGAGAACAAGTATTTGATACACTGCCGATTTTGCAGGTTTTCCTACTTACAAAGCATGTAGAGGTCTGTAATTTTTATCATAGGTACACTTCAACTGTGAGAGACGGAATCTAAAACAAAAATCCAGAAAATCACATTGTATGATTTTTAAATAATTAATTTGCATTTTATTGCATGACATAAGTATTTGATCACCTACCAACCAGTAAGAATTCCGGCTCTCACAGACCTGTTAGTTTTTCTTTAAGAAGCCCTCCTGTTCTCCACTCATTACCTGTATTAACTGCACCTGTTTGAACTCGTTACCTGTATAAAAGACACCTGTCCACACACAATCAAACAGATTCCAACCTCTCCACAATGGCCAAGACCAGAGAGCTGTGTAAGGACATCAGGGATAAAATTGTAGACCTGCACAAGGCTGGGATGGGCTACAGGACAATAGGCAAGCAGCTTGGTGAGAAGGAAACAACTGTTGGCGCAATTATTAGAAAATGGAAGAAGTTCAAGATGACGGTCAATCACCCTCGGTCTGGGGCTCCATGCAAGATTTCACCTCGTGGGGCATCAATGATCATGAGGAAGGTGAGGGATCAGCCCAGAACTACACGGCAGGACCTGGTCAATGACCTGAAGAGAGCTGGGACCACAGTCTCAAAGAAAACCATTAGTAACACACTACGCCGTCATGGATGAAAATCCTGCAGCGCACGCAAGGTCCCCCTGCTCAAGCCAGCGCATGTCCAGGCCCGTCTGAAGTTTGCCAATGACCATCTGGATGATCCAGAGGAGGAATGGGAGAAGGTCATGTGGTCTGATGAGACAAAAATAGAGCTTTTTGGTCTAACTCCACTCGCCGTGTTTGGAGGAAGAAGAAGTATGAGTACAACCCCAAGAACACCATCCCAACCGTGAAGCATGGAGGTGGAAACATCATTCTTTGGGGATGCTTTTCTGCAAAGGGGACAGGACGACTGCACCGTATTGAGGGGAGGATGGATGGGGCCATGTATCGCGAGATCTTGGCCAACAACCTCCTTCCCTCAGTAAGAGCATTGAAGATGGGTCGTGGCTGGGTCTTCCAGCATGACAACGACCCGAAGCACACAGCCATGGCAACTAAGGAGTGGCTCCGTAAGAAGCATCTCAAGGTCCTGGAGTGGCCTAGCCAGTCTCCAGACCTGAACCCAATAGAAAATCTTTGGAGGGAGCTGAAAGTCCGTATTGCCCAGCGACAGCCCCGAAACCTGAAGGATCTGGAGAAGATCTGTAGGGAGGAGTGGGCCAAAATCCCTGCTGCAGTGTGTGCAAACCTAGTCAAGAACTACAGGAAACGTATGATCTCTGTAATTGCAAACAAAGGTTTCTGTACCAAATATTAAGTTCTGCTTTTCTGATGTATCAAATACTTATGTCATGCAATTATTAATTACATTAATTAAATTAATTAAATTAAATTAATTACTTAAAAATCATACAATGTGATTTTCTGGATTTTTGTTTTAGATTCCGTCTCTCATAGTTGAAGTGTACCTATGATAAAAATTACAGACCTCTACATGCTTTGTAAGTAGGAAAACCTGCAAAATCGGCAGTGTATCAGATACTTGTTCTCCCCACTGTACATCCATGAAATATCCCATTTACATTATGTGTAGATCTCATCAAGGGGACTATTCTCAAACCATGATTCTCTAGTTCAGGGTTCCCCAACTGGCAGCCAGTGGGCCAAATTAGTTTTCTGAGCAAAAAAAAAAGCATATATATATTTTTTTATGTTCAGTGCTTGACATGTAAAAACACCAGGAAATCAGCTCCAAGTAATTTAAATTTCCAATCAAAATAGAGAGACGTGATCATATACAAATGTAAGCAAGGTTTGAAATTATTGTGTTTTAGTCAAATATATCAGTTTGGTCTTCTTGCGGTCAATCTGCAGTCTACAAATGATTTGTAATTACGTTCCGGCCCCACGACCATCTGCTCAAGAAAAAAAAAATGCATCTAGTTGATGATCCCTGCTCTAGTCTATCCATTCAATACATGTTATTCAATTTCTGCGCGGGTATGCTAGCAGGTAGCGTCGAGCAGCCAACGATGAACCACTGAAGAAATATCTTCATCTTGCGACATAACATACTTAACATAATTATTCATCTTTCACCCATAGGCACCTCCTTCTGGGAGCTCTTGATTTTATTATCCCTAATTTAATGTTCTTTAATATAATTTGTTTTAAAAAAGTGGCGGATTTCATCCGGTAATAAAAACGCAGTGGAGAAAGTACAGTCTAATTAATTACGCTCGTTATGGAAGGCCTTTGTGGCAGTGTGCGGGATTGGGGAGCTAGATAGTAGATAATTCCCGGTGATTACTATGCATAAATCCGACCCCTGTAGAGCCCATTGCTCGTTTACCCTAATGACTCTGGGCTCCGGATCGCTCTTCCTGATTGGCTAGCAGCCGTTAACTTTCCCTGGTTTACGGTCTCACAGCGGGTCTACGGCGGTCTCACATGCTCTCACTTTCATCCCCGAGCTCCTTCCTCCCATCCACTCCTCCAACAGCACTGTAGATTTTCATAACGATTTGTTACTTAACGACTTTGTGTATATTTCGTCGCCAAACCCACTGGCTCCAGGTCATCTACAAGACCCTGCTCGGTAAAGTCCCCCCTTATCTCAGCTCGCTGGTCACCATAGCAGCACCTACCTGTAGCACGCGCTCCAGCAGGTATATCTCTCTGGTCACCCCCAAAACCAATTCCTCCTTTGGCCGCCTCTCCTTCCAGTTCTCTGCTGCCAATGACTGGAACAAACTACAAAAATCTCTGAAACTGGAAACACTTATCTCCCTCACTAGCTTTAAGCACCAGCTGTCAGAGCAGCTCATAGATTACTGCACCTGTACATAGCCCATCTATAATTTAGCCCAAACAACTACCTCTTTACCTACTGTATTCATTTATTTATTTTTGCTCCTTTGCACCCCATTATCTCTATCTCTACTTTGCACTTTCTTCCACTGCAAACCAACCATTCCAGTGTTTTTTTTACTTGCTATATTGTATTTACTTCGCCACCATGGCCTTTTTATATTTTTATTTGTTTTTATATTTTGTTTGCCTTCACCTCCCTTATCTCACCTCACTTGCTCACATTGTATATAGACTTATTTTTCACTGTATTATTGACTGTATGTTTGTTTTACTCCATGTGTAACTATGTGTTGTTGTATGTATCGAACTGCTTTGCTTTATCTTGGCCAGGTCGCAATTGTAAATGACAACTTGTTCTCAATTTGCCTACCTGGTTAAATAAAGGTGAAATAAATAAAATAAATAAATATTTACTTTCTCTGACACGGCTCATTATTTGAGATAACAAAAATAACAAAAAAGGGTGTTTTGTGAAAGCATTGTAGGCTAGGTCATCTTCTGAAAGTTACTTTTGGTGATTTATTACAGTTTTAGGCTTTATGCAACCATAAATTACCACACAAAGAGATCCCTTAGACAAGCTACAGTAGGCTGTGTGTTGGTGGTATAAAGCTGACAGCATTGTAGAGCTGGGACGATAAACCGAAAATTACCAACACCATACCGATCACTTATCGCAGGCCTTTTGCTGATATTGTTCATTACAATAAGTAGCCTATACTAGAGAAATGTGAAGTTTGAAATAAATAACTTTGCTAATATGGGTATTCGTTAAATGCGACAATTGATGGCTACAACCATCAAACTACTAGTAGTTGTAGTTTAAAAATATAAACCCAGCAGATTAAGGTTATAAACGTATCGTTATCGCATCAGTTCAAGAAATGTGTCACGATATTGTTTTTTGCCTATATCGCCCAGCACTACAGCATCGGAAAATCTACTCTGCCAAAACACTTTATTTGCGGATGACTATGGCAAGTGCGGCAAAAACGCTAAATGTGTCCAAAAAATAAAATACAATTGTAATGCCAGCTCCTGTATGGTTTAATGATGACTACTACACAAATACAAAGTCGCTAACTATAGACATTTTACTGGTCTACGAGGGCCAGTAAAATGGGATGTGAGTGAGAACTACAATATGAACGTTAAAGGATCACTTGAGGAGTCTATAAATAACGACCAACCGTCACTTGGCACCTCATCCGAAATCCGACACAAATCTGCCTTTCAACAGAGACACCTCTTTAGCTTTACCTCTGTAACGGGCGACGCTCTCCTCATCCTCGGAAGAGGTGAGGAGAGAAGGATCTTCAGACCAAAACGCAGGCTCAGGGAAATAAGCCATCTTTATTATAAATTACGATGGCACACGAAACGAAACAAAACACTTTCCAAACTACAAAATAACAAAACGACGTTGACGAGACCTGAACATAAACTTACATAACTAAACATAAACTTACGTACAGGTAACAGACGACATCGAAACGAAACGAACAACCGAAACAATCCCGTATGGTGTAAGACATAACACAGACACAGGAGACAATCACCCACAACGAACACTGTGACAACGCCTACCTAAATATGACTCTTAATTAGAGGAACGCCAAACACCTGCCTCTAATTAAGAGCCATACCAGGTAACCCAAAACCAACACAGAAACAGAAAACATAGAATGCCCACCCAACCTCACGTCCTGACCAACTAACACACAAAAACTAACATAAATAGGTCAGGAACGTGACAGTACCCCCCCCACAAGGTGCGAACTCCGGACGCACCAGCACAAAGTCTAGGGGAGGGTCTGGGTGGGCATCTAACCACGGTGGTGGCTCAGGCTCCGGGCGCGGTTCCCACCCCACCATAATCCATCCTAGCCCCCTCCCTTCAAGAATGTCCACCCTCTTACTTCCCCCACAAAATCCTCCTAATAACAAATCTAATAATGACAATACCGGGACAGAGAGATAAACCAAGACAGAGGGATAGATAAGACTATAGAGGTAGATAAAGATAGAGAGGGAGATCAGGATAGAGGGGCAACTCCGGACTGAAAGGCAGCTCCGGACAGAGAGACAGCTCTGGACTGATGGGCAGTTCTGGGTATCTAGCCTTTTCAGGCTGAAGGGCAGCTCATGGCTGACTGACGACTCTCGATGCTCATGGCTGGCTGACGGCTCTCGACGCTCATGGCAGGCTGACGGCTCTCGACGCTCATGGCAGACTGACGGCTCTCGACGCTCATGGCAGGCTGACGGCTCTCGACGCTCATGGCAGGCTGACGGCTCTCGACGCTCATGGCAGGCTGACGGCTCTCGACGCTCATGGCAGGCTGACGGCTCTCGACGCTCATGGCAGGCTGACGGCTCTCGACGCTCATGGCAGGCTGACGGCTCTCGACGCTCATGGCAGGCTGACGGCTCTGGCTGCTCATGGCGCTCTGACGGCTCTGGCTGCTCATGGCTCTCTGACGGCTCTGGCTGCTCATGGCTCTCTGACGGCTCTGGCTGCTCATGGCTCTCTGACGGCTCTGGCAGATCCTGTCTGGTTGGCGGCTCTGGCAGATCCTGTCTGGTTGGCGGCTCTGGCAGATCCTGTCTGGTTGGCGGCTCTGGCAGATCCTGTCTGGTTGGCGGCTCTGGCAGATCCTGTCTGGTTGGCGGCTCTGGCAGATCCTGTCTGGTTGGCGGCTCTGGCAGATCCTGTCTGGCTGACGGCTCTAGCGGCTCCTGTCTGGCTGACGGCTCTAGCGGCTCCTGTCTGGCTGACGGCTCTGTAGGCTCATGGCAGACGGGCGGCTTTGCAGGCTCATGGCAGACGGGCGGCTTTGCAGGCTCCTGGCAGACGGATGGCTCAGACGGCGCTGGGGAGACGGATGGCTCAGATGGCGCTGGGGAGACGGATGGCTCAGATGGCGCTGGGGAGACGGATGGCTCAGATGGCGCTGGGGAGACGGATGGCTCAGATGGCGCTGGGGAGACGGATGGCTCAGATGGCGCTGGGGAGACGGATGGCTCTGGCCGGATACGGCGCACTGTAGACCTGGTGCGTGGTGCCGGAACTGGAGGCACCGTGCTAATGATAAGCACCTTCCTACTAGTGCGGGGAGCAGGGACAGGGCACACTGTATTCTCAAAGCCTACTCTATCCCTGATGCGTGGTACCGGCACTGGTGACACCGGGCTGAGGACAAGCACATCAGGATTAGTAGGGGGAGAAGATACAGTGGGTACAGGGCTCTGGAGACGCACTGGTAGCTTAGTGCGTGGGGCCGGAACTGGAGGCACCGGGCTAGATACACGCACTACAGGGAGAGTGCGTGGAGGAGGAACAGGGCTCTGGAAATGCACTGGTAGCCTAGTGCGTAATGTAGGCACTGTAGGTACTAGGCTGGGGCGGGGAGGTGGCGCCGGAAATACCGGACCGTGCAGGCGTACTGGCTCTCTTGAGCATTGAGCCTGCCCAACCTTACCTGGTTGAATGCTCCCGGTCGCCCGCCCAGTACGAGGAGGTGGAATAACCCGCACCGGGCTATGTAGGCGAACCGGGGAAACCATGCGTAAGGCAGGTGCCATGTATGCCGGCCCGAGGAGACGCACTGGAGACCAGACGCGTTGAGCCGGCCTCATGACACCTGGCTCAATACCCAATCTAGCCCTACCAGTGCGGGGAGGTGGAATAACCCGCACTGGGCTATGCACTCGTACAGGAGACACCGTGCGCTCTACTGCGTAACACGGCGCCTGCCCGTACTCCCGCTCTCCACGGTAAGCCTGGGAAGTGGGCGCAGGTCTCCTACCTGCCCTTGGCCCACTATCTCCTAGCCCCCCCCCAAGAAATTTTTGGGAATTACTCACGGGCTTTTTTGGCTTCCGTGCCAGACGCGTTCCCTCATAGCTCCGGTTCCTCTCCTCGGTAGCCTCTGCTCTCCTCAGTGCCTCCACCTGTTCCCATGGCTTTTCGGGCTTCCAGCCACGTCTCCTTGCTGCCTCCTCAAACCACCGCTCCTGGGCTTTAGCTGCCTCCCTCTCTTCCTGGGAACGGCGATTTTCTCCTGCCTTAGCCCAGGGACCTTCTCCATTCATTATCTGCTCCCATGTCCAGAAATCCTTGTTTTTCTCCTGTCCCTTACTCCGTTTATTTTTCCCTTGCCGCTTGGTCTTAGCGTGGTGGTGGGTGATTCTGTAACGTTGGCGTGTATAAGTGGCAGAGGAAGTCAGGCGCAGGAGAGTCAAATAGAGTGTAGAATGGAGTACTTTAATTAAAGTCCTAGTAATCTGCTCCATAACACTCACGGAAAAAATAAAACAAATCTGGGTACGAAGACCCGTCGCACACCTATACACAATTAACACAACACATGACAACGAACACTGTGACAACGCCTACCTAAATATGACTCTTAATTAGAGGAACGCCAAACACCTGCCTCTAATTAAGAGCCATACCAGGTAACCCAAAACCAACACAGAAACAGAAAACATAGAATGCCCACCCAACCTCACGTCCTGACCAACTAACACACAAAAACTAACATAAATAGGTCAGGAACGTGACAACCTCATGGCTATCTGTTCTACAAACAAACAGCCATACAGGACGTATGAGAGATAACGCTTTCAGATCAATGACTAAACAACTGCTATAATAACACATCTTTAGTCATCAACAGCTCAGAGTTAAAAGGAGATAGGACTGCAACGATTGTGGACAGCTTAAGATGCGTCGAGATAAGAGCAATTCGGAGCCAAGCGGACAGTTTTTTGGCGGCGGTGCCAACATGGCGCCTCTCCTTCCAGTAGCAGCCGGGCGAAACGCCTCTGTGGAGGTCCAGACTTCTCTCTCTCCACTGCGGTTCTGAGTCATTGACTCAACAATCACATGAAGCCACAACAGGGAATTTATCAAACCACAATTAATACACAGAGCAGCGTAGCATGTCCGGGCGAAGAAAGGAGATAGGAGTAGAGGATGAGGTGGAGAACGCCTGAAGAGAGAGAAGAGGAGAGCTGGAGAGAGATTAGGTTGAGAGGGACTGGGTGTGGATTTGAAAAAAAAAAAGAGAACATAAAAAGTAAGAAAAGAGGAAGAGTGCAGAGGAAGAGGAGACTTGTACAGGACTGACTAGACAACGTTGGGTTGAGTGGAATGCTAAGACAAAAGCACAGTGTCTCCAAAATGCGGGACCATTGGGACAGTGGTGGAGTTAGAGTAGCTATTTCCTAAATGGGTCACATCATGGCAGGTAACATTGTTTTATTTAGAGAGTGGTTATGTTACTATTCGAATAATATCATGTCAGTTTTTCGGGTAGTCAAAATTCTTAAAGTAAGTAATTGCTCGACCGATCAGAACGACGCCGATGCACATTGCAAAGGTAAACATGGGACAGGGTGCTTTTCTCTGGTCATTTGTCAGCAACAGCGACAGAGATTTTTGCCATGACAGAAGAACTGCTATTTGAAGTGGGGGAAACAGCATACCGGTGTCAGGGCAGTCTGGACGGCGAAATGCTCAGCAGTAGCTCAACGCACCGTTTTATAAAAACGTCGCAAGGATTATTTCATTTAGACAAATCTTTTTCATTGTTAAAATAGGCCTACTCCAAAAATGAACACTCACTCAAGTAATCAAATACCAACGTCCGTTCAGGATATCTGGATATTCGATTAACCGTGCCCTAATGCACACACACACACACACACACACACACACACACACACACACACACACACACACACACACACACACACACACACACACACACACACACACACACACACACACACACACACACACACACACACACACACACACACACACTCTCTCTCTCTCTCTCTCTGACTCAACCCCAGCTAAGGTAAGAGGGTTTCTATCTGAATAAGTGTAATAATTTCCTCTCCTCTAGACCCGTCTGATGGGAACATTGCCAGACAACAAAGCTCCCTTTTTACTTAATCTCCTGTATCCACTTATCTTTGGCCAATTGACAGAGAAAATGATTTAAGCCACTTCTGCCTCTTCAGTTGCACAATATTGATTGGATTTAAATTTCACTCCCACTCTTCCCACTCTCCAGTAGCCTGTCCGCCCTTCTATATCATTACCCCTGTAGCCTGTTGGCTGGCGGTGTTAGCTCTGCCCTCTCTCACTGTCCGCCCCTCTATATCATTACCCCAAACCTGCCTGGGAATGAGGCACTGCCTCCTCCTCATCCAAATATGAGTTACTATTGAAAATGACTACTCCCCCCTATAAAAGGTACAGACACTGTAATATACATTATTCAAGTCAGCATTTTCATAAATCTACATATACAAACCTACAGCAGTGCACACACACACACACAGAGCCCACGGACCAGGAGTTAGATTAATGGGCAGGGGGAGTGCAGACCTCCCTCAGTGTGGGGCTGCTGGCAGATTAATCTATGGCCTGGCACAGTCAACCACCGCGTTTGATGAATGGGGCTTAGAGTACACACACACACACACAAGCACACACAAGCACACACAAGCACACACAAGCACACACAAGCACCCCTGCGGGATCTGTCCCTTTTTGCATTTGAACCAAAAGCCATGCTAATTACTGCTCTGTGGAGCAGCAGAGGGTGAGGACAGGGGCACAAAAGCAGCAAATTAACCTCACTTTCCCAACTCTCTCCAAATGGCTCCAGTCAGCAAACATACATGTGTTTGACAGTACGAGCTGGGCTGGCTGGAGCTGGAGATAGAGGGGGAGAATGTAGATCTCCTAGATAAAACCTTCAGACACAGCTGCATGTGTGGGTCTTCTGTGTAAGTGGGTATAGACTACTGAATGTCTCAGGAGTCTCTGGTTACCTTCCACATATGCAATAATTCCTTTCATGCAATGAACAATACATCCTTATCAACGTAATATTCTATAATGGTCTAAAACTGGTGGTCTGTGAGCCAGATCTGGCCCACGAGCCGATTTAATGTGGCCCACTGTCGTCTAAGTAAAATAGGAGAGTTAACATTCCCAACACGCTGTGTATACCATCCTTTACTAGTACTTGGCTTACTGGCACACATTACAAATACATGGTGACCATGATGTGACTCTTAGTAACCTAGGCACGATATTCTAAATAAAACTCTGCTCCCAAATGTCCATGAGATGGACTATGCTCTGAGATCGTTTCCAAATGAGATGCTAATGTTATTTTTGACTGGAGAAAAGAGGGGCATCATTCTCAATGGGCTGCAGCCCTCTTCCTGAATGAAGCCAAGCACAGCAGCAGAGGGATAATCAGATGCACAGACTGCAACCTCAGCAGGATGCTAATGCAGAGTCACTGCCCAGCTACAGTATCTGGTCACTAATCGTTGTTTATTAACTAGCACAGAGGAACAATATAATAAATTGTATTTGATTTGTGAGAGGATCAAAATCGTGGCTCTCCAGATCACTCAGATCCAATTGGATCACTTACTATACGTTCGTTCCACTGTCGGAGTATCACTCACAATGTTTTTCTCACAATCATTGAGGATCAATTGCATCCTTCAGAATTCTACATTTAAGATCACTTGGGATTAATCTAACCTCATAATCAAGCAATCCACCCGCTTAGATCCAGACATCGTCAAGACATAATCAAGGCCCACTTAAAAGAAAAATCACCTCATCAGTGGGATGACTAACTGACAATTGCCTCCGTCTCTCTTACCCGACTGCTGTCCAGATGGGTCATTTGCTAGGAGATTTAGAGGTCTTCACGGATCCACGTCTACCCAAATACCAGAGACCCGATCCAGGACCAGAGCAGGTCCAGAATTCAAAATAATGTCACAGCTTTGGGTCAGATCTCATTTAATAGTCACAGGTATGTGGGTATGTGTAATTTTAACTGACATACAGATCCAAAGGAGACTGCTGCAGTAGAGCGAGCGAGAGAAATTGTATCATTAATAATGCGGCTCTTGCTTTTCATGAGAGTGGAACGTGGCGTGTGTAGCTTGCGGTTGGCCAATCATAAGTCCTCAAAGCAGCAATAGGCTACAGTCAGAGAGCCTCGCACCGTGAGGCAAAAGTTAGGAGATATGTAATCAATGGAAAATGGAATTAAAATGACGGAATTGATTGCCTACAATGACCAACAGCCAACAGATAGTCAGGTTGCTACTTAATATTCTGAATGGAGTTGTAGGATGAGAAAGCGCATGCACTGCAGCCTCAGTTAGCCTAGCTTAATTAGCGTCTCCCGGTTTGATGCAATCCAACACCGGTTCTACGTAATCACATTTGATGATAAATAACCTAGCTATGGCAGCTATAGTGCGAGATGGCTTGGTTGGTTGGTTTCTGTCTCCCCTCCCATCCTCCCTGCTCCCCATGTCACTCGCTCACAGTACGGCCCCTCCCGCACCTGCTAGAGTGGCCCCCCTCTCCCTCTAGCTCCGGTTAATAAAGTAGCTTTAAAAATTTAAAATAAACAAAATTTTCTGCTGCTTCCCTCACTCGGATCGTCTATACGGAAGGGATCTAGTTGTCCTTTGGTCCATTTGAAACGGGCTTCTATATTCATTTTTATTGATGCATATCGGTTCCGGGTGAGAACGGGTGAACGTTTTTGGACCTGTGAAGACCTCTAAGGAGAATATTCAGGTAGTGTCATGTTTATCAATTAACTTACTAAAATGGTCAACAGTGGAGCCGCTTGCAGGCTGAGCGTCAATAATAAGCATGTAGCCTTTAGCCTGAATGCCTAGTCCTCGGAGAGACATTGGTGTAGTTTATGATGGGCTAGTGCTCATTCCTCAAGTGCTGTTTAGGCCTATGGCCCAGTACACGGGTATATATTTGCTACCCTGTGCGACACGTTCAAATCAGTCTGTGTAGATTATGATTTGAACGTGCTTGGGTAGGTGTCGCACAGGGTAGCAAATGTATATTTGATGAGCTGTGAGAAAGGTGACAAACCATTTAAATGACCCTTCTACTGGGTAATTGTCAAAGACTCCAGTCACCAAAGTCATAGACTGTTCTCTCTGCTAACACACGGCAAGCGGTACCGGAGCACCAAGTCTAGGTCCAAAAGGCTCCTTAATAGCTTCTACCCCCAAGCCATAAGACTGCTAAACAATTAGTCAAAATGGCCACCCGGACTATTTACATTGCATTGATTGGGTCCTAAACAGCACTTGAGGAATGAGCACTAGCCCATCATAACCTACACCGACTGTGATTTGAACATGCCTGGGTAGGTGTCCGACAGGTTGCCACTGTGTAATATGTGCCACTGTGATTTGTAAAGGGAGAGATGGACCGAGGGAGTAGTATAACTTTTAACTTTTACGTTTTACAACATTTATAAGCGGTGGGCAACGTGTTCAACTGGGTTAAGCAGCAGTCAGGGTTTTTCCAGTAGCACATGGTGATACATACAAAACACTCGATATTACAATAAAAGACTACTATCCTTCTTACAGTATGCTCTTACGGAGGTGAACCACGGAATAGAACCAACGCTGTTAAAAACGGCACCATTTCCCTACAGTCACTTTAGATTGTTTGATTCTTACATTTTTGACTGCAAGTGTGTGTCCCAAATGGTACTCTATTCCCTACATTTTTAAAAAACCTTTATTTAACTAGGCAAGTCAGTTAATTAAGAACAAATTCTTATTTACAATGACGGCCTCGGAACAGTGGGTTAAACTGCCTTGTTCAGGGGCAGAACGACAGATTTTTACCTTTGTCAGCTTGGGGATTCGACCTAGCAACCTTTCGGTTACTGGCCCAACGCACTAACCACTAGGCTACCTGCCACATAGTGCACTACTTCTGTCCAGAGCCATATGGGCCCCTATAGGTCAAAAGTAGTGCACTACATATGGAATAGGGTGCCATTTGGGGATACACAGCCCAACTGTCTCATATCTAATCCAATTCCTTTCTTTATCTGTCTGGAGTGGGCGGCCATTGGATCACCATGTTCTAATTCATTCAATGCACCGCTCCATGACAGGGGAGTGCGATTCAATCGACGGCAACCCCTTCACTTCCCTCTTCTGATTACATATGTTTGTGCACCTCTCCGCTAATTACACTTACGCTATCAGTAAATGTGTACTAAACTCATTTACCACACTACGCTGTTTGCTCGCTGCCACGACTCAGTCTTTGTAATTACACAAGATTAGGGGACTAATATCTAATTACACCTTAATATGCTTTAATGCATTTTTAAAAATGACAGCTCGGTGTTAATGTCAAACTCGGAGGCGGTCTTTCGGGAGCGTCGAGAGAGGTGGGTGGGGGGGGATCTTGGCAATCGAGGCGCTCGGATGGGAAACATTGATTTTGACTTTGGCTGCCGCTCGACGTTGCTGGCAGGGGATGGCAACCGACGGCTGCATATTGAAGTCGTTCAAAGAAGTGAAAACGTAGTGCTGCTGCAAAGCCCGGAGATGTAAAATATCTTGCACTGTCAGAGCTAGGACATAAATAAGGGACGTGTCAGAGTTATGATTTGGATATGGTGCCCTGTATTGATTTGCTACTTCTGAAAGGATGACCAGTGGGCCAAGACCAATGAAATTGGTAGTATTGACTTCCTACAAGAGCGTTGGGTTCTCTCTGACTGTTGAAATATTATCTTACTACTCTGTTACCATAGATACCATGGCAAAAGTGAGTCCTATCAAACAAAGGGCCTTCTCCTAATCAGACCAGAAACGAACCACAAACACAGCGTTTTCAATTTCCAACTCAATTTCCCCGGCCAGTGGGACTCAATAGATCTTTCTAGTTGTGTTTTGTGTACACAGTACTTATTCCTATTCGACTAGTTTGTTTACACAGTGTGGTTCTCAATCACAATACTACATTCCTCATGATTTGCTTGCTCTATTTAAATCTAATCTAGTGAAAAAATTATGCACGATATTTCTGCATGATTGGGATGCAAATTGCATTGCGAGCCCGATTGGTATGGCCTGGCCTGTTTTAATTGCAGTCTGTTAATTCATGCTGGTCGGGATGACGAGGGGAATTACTAGCGTGTTTTGTGCATATCGTTATCGCTAATTGGGCCGGTGGTTAACCCCGTATCCACTCCTCTGATCCTGAGACAAAAACATCCCACAACTGCAGGTCATTACACTAATTGTGAGACAACATCTTAGGTCATGTGCTTGTTTCATTATCGGCGGGCTAAATGAGGAAATGCATATTTGGAGACAACGTGCTAAGATGATCTAATATTTAAAATCTAAGTTTATCACCAAGGAAGTTTGAATTTAGCCAAACTCGTGGTGATGGTTCTCATGAGCAAAATGAGATGGATGAAATGGGCCCTTTTCTTTATTCATTACATAGTGCATCATTTACTATTTCATTTGTTTATGTACATGTTACTGACATGGGATAAGTGGGATTCTTACTGTATGTAGCCAGCTCCTACTTATCTTAATGGAAAGTAGCATTTTTCAGCTAGCATTTTCTACCCCTTAATGGAACGCCGCTGCCGTGTGCTCCGGTTGAGCCCTTAACCCCAGCGACCTCGGTTTCCTCACGGCCTAAGTGCATTATGGGTGAAGTGCTCAATTTCGCCAGTCACGGCGAGCTGCAAATAAACATTCTAATGTAATCAGTCGTGCTCCGAGAGGTTGAGTGCGTGGCAATTAGCCTTCGTCGCTATGCGGCAGGCGGGTCGTTGGCGGGTGGGCGGGTGTGACCTTGGAGGGGCTCGTTAGGGGGATGATTGACACGGCGACGGTGGCAACAGTAAACGCGACGAAACAGACAGACTCAGGCTGTGGCGGGCGCACCTGTGATGTCATGCTGCTTGAAGGAGTCGCTGTAGATCTGGTGCTGCTTGGGGCAGTGCTTCTTCAGCCACTTGCACACGTCCTGCTGGGTCCACAGGGCCACCGGCTTGGACAGCTTTACGTTCCCCGACTGCATGGAGGGGAAAGACAACAGATGACTTGTAGGTGCAAAATAGACGGCACATACAGTACTAACACAGACTGTACATATACAGTGCACACACAAACAATATCAACCAATGCAGATAAAAATGGCCATCTGTATAATCCGGATGGCACAGTTCCTAAGACTAGATCTGCAGGTCAGTAAAATCGACAGCAATACACAAGAAAAGCTAGCATATACACCATGCAGGCCTTAGGGTTAGAAATCACACAGTACATGCCAGTCTTCAGAGGGTTAGAAATCACACAGTACGTGCCAGTATTCGGAGGGGTTGTGTTAAATGCGGAGGACACATTTCAGTTGAATGCATTCAGTTGTACAACTGACTAGGTATCCCCCTTTCCCTTACCAATGATATAGCAATGTCTACAGATATGGTAATACGCGGATATGCATGTTACACAATAATCACTAGTGGAATCATTGTACAGCACTATTCATCAGAGCAAATGGGACACACTATAAATCCTTTGACAGACAACAACATGCAGCCAGGTTGGTAGTTCATATGTTGCCTAATCCCTCAGGCATTCAGTGTGCGTCCCGCTGAACAAGCCGCCACTGTAGCGAAAGTGCTGGCGTCCCTTCCTTTTGATCGAGGGGCGACTCAAATTACCCACCGAGAGAGGTGGTTAAAATTTCACATCCACCCCCTTCCTCCCATTTCCCTCCCACTCCAGTCAGCAGCGGCTCGCTGTGTGGTGCAGCATAGCAATAGAACATGCCTCCACCTCGGCTAGGCCAGCATAACAGTACCCACCACATTCCCCTTTGTGTCTCTATCTCTACCTGACTGACGAGAGAGAGAGAGAGATACAGAGAGACTGTCCTTCTCCCAGTGCCAAGCATAGTTAGAGTACAGACGACCGACGTGACTGCTTTGGCAGGCCACAGAGACACCAAATCTGCAGAGACGGAAGAGACAAGAGACCTCCGCTGAGGGGAAGATGGCGTTGCAACAACAACCCACGTTAACCATTAAATACAGCTCAGCTCGACACCAATTAACCCTGACTAGCAGCCTGGGGCGTATGGTACAGTACAGTACGGCGAATGAGCTCGTGTAGTTCTGGATGGCTTAGTCAGGAACACTACGATGAGCCAGTAGGGAGGAAAGGGGAGGGAGGGAAGTAGGGAGGAAAGGGGAGAGAAAGAAAGAAGGCGTGTGTGTTTGTGTGCGGCCGATCAACAACCACAGGAAGCATTTGGTTGGGAGTCAGTGCTGTGAAAAAGTATTTGCCCTCATTCTAAATTCTCGACTTTCGCATATATATATTTTTTTTTATACTGAATGTCAGATCTTCAACGCAAACCTAAAATTAGATCGAAGGGAACCGGAGTGAACAAATATCACATACTGATTTCATTTCATTTATTTCATAAACAAAAGTTATGCAACACCAACAGTAACGCCCCTGTTGAAAAAGTAATTTTCACTTTACACTCAATAACTGGTTGTGCCACCTTCAGGAAGCATTTGGTTGGAGTCATTGCAACTAAAGGTGGCACAACCAGTTAGAGTGTAAAGTGGAAATTACTTTCACACGGGGGCATTACTGTTGGTGTTGCATAACTTTTGTTTATGAAATAAATGAAATTAAATGAGTATGTAATTGTTATTTGTTCACTCAGGTTCCCTTCTATCTAATTTAGAGAATTTAGAATGGGGGCAAATACTTTAAGGCACTGACTCCAACCAAACGCTTCCTGTAGTTGTTGATCAGTCTCTCAAGTCGCTGTGGAGGAATTTTGACCCACTCTTCCGTGCAGAACTGCTTTTTAAACGGAGCGACATTTGTGGGTTTTATCAGGCATGAACTGCTCGTTTCATGTCCTGCCACAACATCTCAATTGGGATTCGGTCTGGACTTTGACTAGGCCATTCCAAAACATCAAATGTAGACTTGATTGTCTGTTTTGGATCATTGTTTTGCTGCAGCTGCGCTTATGCTTCAGCTCACAGACAACTGGCCTGACGCTCTCCTGTAGAATTCTCAGGTAATAGAAGGAAGTAATCTCTAAGGCAAGTCATCCAGGTCCAGAGGCAGCAAAGCATCCCCAAACCATCACACTCCCACACCATGCTTGACCGTTGGTATAAGGTTCTTACTGTGGAATGCAGTGTTTGGTTTTCGCAAAGCATAAATGGGACCTACAGTGCCAGTCAAAACATTGGACACCTACTCATTCAAGGGTTTTTCGTTAATTTTGACTATTTTCTACATTGTGAAGACATCAAAACTATGAAATTACACATATGGAATCATGTATTAACCTAAACATAATTTTTTTAAATGACAGTTTAGCACACTCTTGGCATTCTCTCAACCAGCTTCATGAGGTAGTCCTCTGGAATGCATTTCAATTAACAGGTCTGCCTTGTTAAAAGATACTTTGTGGAATTTCTTTCCTTCTTAATGCGTTTGAGCCAATCAGTTGTGTTGTGACAAGGTAGAGGTGGTATACAGACAATAGCCCTATTTGGTAAAAGACCAAGTCAATATTAGGGCAAGAACATCTCAAATAAGTAAAGAGAAATGACAGTCCGACATTACTTTAAGACATAAAGGTCATTCAATAAGTAACATTTCAAGAACTTCTTCAAGTGCTGTCGCAAAAACCATCAAGCGCTATGATGAAACTGGCTCTCATGAGGACTGCCACAGGAAAGGAAGACCCAGAGTTACCTCTGCTGCAGAGGATAAGTTCATTAGAGTTACCAGCCTCAGAAATTGCAGTTTAAATAAATGCTTCACAGAGTTCAAGTAACAGACACATCTCAACATCAACTGTTCAAAGGAGACTGCAGCAATTCAACCATGGAGGCCTGATTCACGCAAAGAAACCCCTACTAAAAAGGATACCAACAAGAAGAAGAGACTTGCTTGGGCCAAGAAACACGAGCAATGGACATTAGACCGGTGGAAATATGTCCAAATTTGAGATTTCTAGTTCCAACCGCCGTGCCTTTGTGAGACAGAGTAGGTGACCACAGCATTCTGTAACGATACGCCATCTGGTTTGCGCTTAGTGGGACTAGCTTTTATTTTCAACAGGACAATGACCCAAAATACACATCCAGGCTGTGTAAGGCTATTTGACCAAGGAGAGTGATGGAGCGCTGCATCAGATGACCTCTCCTCCACAATCACCCAACCTCAACCCAATTGAGATGGTTTGGGATGAGTTGGACTGCAGACTGAAGGGAAACAGCATATACCAAGTGCTCAGCATATGTGGGAACTCCTTCAAGACTGTTGGAAAAGCATTCCAGGTGAAGATGGTTGAGAGAATGCCAAGAGTGTGCAAAGCTGTCATCAAGGCAAAGGGTGGCTACTTTGAAGAATCTAAAACACATTTTGATTTAAAACTTGTTTGGTTACTACATGATTCCATGTGTTATTTCATAGTTCTGATGTCTTCACTTTTATTCTACAATGTAGTAAAATAAAGAAAAACCCTTGAATGAGTAGGTGTGTCCAAACTTTGGACTGGTACTGTATGTCATCCAAGAGAGAGGGCTTGGCTTTGCTCACCTCTACTGTTCAGCAGTGAGTGTGTATAATGTTCACTGCACAGGGTGAGCTCGCTGGGGTTGGAGGGGGAACTGCAACAGTTCCTGAATCAATAGCCATCCACGTATTTCATAGTACTGTAATGTAACACAGAGCAGTGTTTCTGGGACTTTAACATTGGGTGAGGCTGAGTGAGTGAGTGAGAGAGAGAGACGGAGAAACAAAGGGAAATCATCCACAGAACTTCATGAGACTCTGGGCCAATTAGAGATTTGAGTGACAAGCGCCGGTGTGCAGAGCGAGAAAAAGCCAGCTATATTTCTAAGTGAGAAATTGAGAATATGTCTGCGTGCACAAGCTCGTAAACACACACAAAAATACCCAGTCAATCTGTCCTTGGCATAATTTAACACACTACGCAGTTCATGTATTTCACATGTTACCTTAGCAACAGAGCAAGGACAACTTCGAAAACACAAACACTTTAAGGATGTCAGTCCCCAAAGCCATGAAAATGAAACAAAATGAAACCTACAGCAACACAGACTACTACCAGGTGTAATTAATTGGATACTTAATATTGATACTAAAAGCCTTACCGATAGTTCATTAATTACTTACATTCATTTAAAGTAACACCATTATTACAAGAATGTAAAGGCATTCAAGGAGCTCCTCCACCACTGTGTAGCCTAGTTAGTACACTATACAGCTCTGGCATTCACAAACATACAGCGCCATCTAGCGAATAAATGGCCACACTGCACCATTCCATCATTCCAATACATTTCCTCACTGTTGAGAGGGAATAGCCATTAGCGTCACACTGACTGAGTGGTTATTTGAGACATCGAGCTCCAGTGTTGTTCTCGCCCCATCTCCTTCGTAGCTCACTTAATTAACTAGTCCAGCGTTGCAGCAGGCGTTGCCTGGGCCCGCTGTTTCTCTCCTTTTATTATTTCGCTCTCTCCCAAAGCTCAAAGGAAAAGAAAATTAGCTAATTATTCCATTACGTTGCGGGGATAAGGCAGGTTGTCTCTATGTGGACGGCTGGCCGGGCTGGGAGCGAGAAATAACACGCTATTCTGAGTAAATTAATAACCGCTTTCTTTAAAAGACGCCTCCAGGTTGAGAAATTGGATTTACAAGCAGTGTGAAGACCGACTTCATTGGGCCACATCAAAAGAACGTGCATACACAACGCTGGCTTTTAATTCCCTGACCTCGGAAGTCAATATGGGTCCATTACACAGCAGGCAATAGGAGCTAGTGTGTGTAGACAAAGTAAGATATTGCTTTGGGCATGATATTATCTGTAGAGTTTCTTGATTTTCCATAATAATATATGGCGTTTAGAAAATGCTGTTATCCAAAGTGACTTAGTCATGCGTGAATATGTTTTATGGGTGGGTGGTCCCAGGCATCGAACCCATTATCCTGGCGTTGAAGGCACCATGCTCCACCAGGTCATGCTTTCAGTTGATGCCGTTGCTTAGCCACAGAGTTCCTCTATAGGCAGAACTGCACCTTACTGTGATGGCTTCGGCGTTTTCTTTTCTTATTGTCCTTTCAAACATGTTCCAGCAACTAGGGGAATGTGTAGCCTGGCCAGAACAGTACAGCTTGGCTCGAGTTGGTTTGGCTCAGTAGTGTGAAAAGGGTATCAAAGTCATGAACTCAAATGGCAGATACTGTACAATGCGCATGGTTGAAAATACAGTTCGTGATTAAGACATGTTGTACTTTATACTACATGTGAAGAGTTGACTGATTCCCTACGAAGTAAGGTAACATAACGTCCACAGATTTTGTATGTCTTTTTACATTTTTTGGGGTATTTCGCCCCAATTTCGATCTTGTCTCATTGCTGCAACTCCCCTGCTGGCTCAGGAGATGAAGGTTGAGTCATGCTTATCCCGGAAGCCAGCCGCATGTGTCGGAGGAAACACCGTTCATGTGATGACTTACGTCAGCCTGCAGACGCACGGCCCGCCACTAGGAGTTGCTAGAGAGTGATGAGCCAAGTAAAGCCTCCCCCCTAACCCGGACGATGCTGGGCCAATTGTGCGCCGCCCTATGGGACTCCTGATCACGGCCAGTTGTGATTGAACCCAGGTCTGTAGTGACGTCTCTAGCACTGTGAAGCAGTACCTTAGACCGCTGCGCCACTCGGGAGGCCCCCCCATCCACAGATTTCTGAATAGGATTCCATGCCGTTATTACATTCTTTTTGAAATGAACCTACATGGTGGTTTATCACACTCTTATACTGTAGGAACATAGGCCTGTACCACGCAGTGAGACCATAAAAAAACAGCCTAGTTGTTCGTAGGCTTATGCGTTATACCGTTTACCAGGGTATTTGGAAAAAGCCGCAGGACGGTTTTTCAATATTTGACATTTTTCAATAAAATGTGAATATTTGTAGCTACTTTAAGTTAACACCTGCAGTCAACTTGTGCAAAATACACTAGGAGATAAAGCCGAGTGCGTTCTTCATGTCACCTGTCACATTATGAAGCTTACCGTAGTTCCCCCAGAACAGTTGAGCCGGTCACGCGTTTGTCAGTAAATCGCACAACGGGAGTGTATAGATGTCTATATCTATAGTGAGTCTCTGTTGTGCGGCGCACATGTGGTGATGAAGTTACACGTGTATGCAATTCACTACTACACTGTTTGCCATCAGATATCTTAGAATGGCTTTCTGCCAGACGTCAGAGAGCTCTGGATGAGTTCTGCACAGCTGCCATTTTCTCCCCGTGCTTCCTACTCGAGTTCTCTCCTCCGTGTGCACGTGCTACTCTTCCATCAGAAAAACATGCATCACAACTTTGTTCAGTTGCACAACTTCTCTCCTTCACTTTTGCTTGTAAATGTCCACACTCATCGGAAATGACATTCGGTAGCTACTAGCTATGCTTGTATAACTTTATGAGCTGGATTTGCCTGTCTTCGCAATTTAAGTTCATGTTTGTTTTCGCTAAATCCCGGGATAAGAGAAGGATGGAATGACAATATTAAAATCTGCCCAAGCCTAGTTGTTCCTCTACATTTCAAAGGCGTAGCTACGTAGGGCTTCTTAGAGGACATATTGTCTGGGTGAAAGCAGTTCCAGGCAGTCAGATTGACAGATAATTATCTCTGTCATTTTCTTTCTCATCGCCCTTCAGAGACAGAGGCAGAAAAAGGAGGAAATGTCAGATCCGCTGTCTCGACAGGATGCCATTTTTAGAGAGGAAATAAAATAAATTCTCCACTGACGACAACCTTTAATCTAAACAAGTCATTCTCAGGAAACATTGAATAAGGGCTGTCAAGGGAGTTCATTTGAAAAGTTGTGTATTTACTTAATGGATTAAGCAATGGTTAGGTGCCAGAAAGTGTAGTAAGTAAGTAATTACTGAATTCAAGATTGTCTGTTTGAATTACAGATCTGAAATTCCTTGGAAATTAGCAAGGTACAGCGAACGATGGGACGCGTTACTAATATCCCAAAATGCACCTACAAATCTGTTACAGACCAATGATTATGGTGAGTGGTCACCCCAGCCTGGTACCCATCCTGACATTTGTTAGAGCAGCCTTTCGCAACCCAGTCCTCGGATCACACCAGCCGTACCATACATTTAATGTTCTCCAACACCATGCACACCTGAAAACTAGTCAACTAATCAGCAAGCGTTTTTTTTATTTGAACCAGGTGTGCTGGATTTAGGATACGTTAAATATATGTAACGGCTAGTGGGTCCCGAGGACTGGGTTGATGAAGACGGCATTGAAGTCCCCGTTCTTACACGTGAGAGTTCTGACTCGGAGACGGAGCCCTGGGGCGGTGAGCGGCGCTGGTACCCGGGGCTCACGTCCTGATAGGTGGGGCTGTCGTCGTCCAGCATGGCGCCCTGGTCCAGAGGCTCCTCCTCCAGGTGAGAGGTCACATCGTCCGGGCACATCTGGTGGTCCATCCCATTCTGGCTCAGGTTGCAGTGGACAGCTGCAGGGAGAGATAAGAGGGAGGGAGGGGACGAACACAAGGTTAAATAAACTATAGGACACCAATGTGTACAGTATAGATGTGTGTCTGTGAACCAACCATCATCTTGCTACTTGGTAAGTGTACAGTCGTGGGCAAAAGTTTTGAGAATGACACAAATATGAATTTCCACAAAGTTTGCTGCTTCAGTGTCTTTAGATATTTTTGTCAGATGTTACTATGGAATACTGAAGTATAATTACAAGCATTAAAATCATTTTAGACCCAAGTCACCCCCTGTACCTGGACTTTGAATTACTCCCCTCTGGGCGCAGGTATAGGGCACCCCTCAGCAGGAAAAATAGAACGAGACAATCATTTGTGCCAGGTGTGATATCCCTCTTAAATAGCTCGGGCAAATGTTCCCATTGACCCCGTAAGGCCAGCAGGCTAGTCTTTTCTTCTTTTTTAAATTTTAAATTGTATTTAATTTATTGGTGCGTGACTGTTATTGAAAGTTGTATTGTCAATCTTGTTTTGTATTTGACGCCACTTTAAATGTGTACATGACACTGCAACAAAATTTCCCCATGGGGACAATAAAGTAAGTAAGTTTATTTCATAAGTGTCAAAGGCTTTTATTGACAATTACATGAAGTTGATGCAAAGAGTCAATATTTGCAGTGTTGACCCTTCTTTTTCAAGACCTCTGCAATCCGCCCTGGCATGCTGTCAATTAACTTCTGGGCCACATCCTGACTGATGGCAGCCCATTCTTGCATAATCAATGCTTGGAGTTTGTCAGAATTTGCAGGTTTTTGTTTGTCCACCCGCCTCTTGTGGATTGACCACAAGTTCTCAATGTGATTAAGGTCTGGGGAGTTTCCTGGCCATGGACCCAAAATATCGATGTTTTGTTCCCCAAGCCACTTAGTTATCACTTTTGCCTTATGGAAAGGTGCTCCATCATGCTGGAAAAGGCATTGTTCGTCACCAAACTGTTCCTGGACGGTTGGGAGAAGTTGCTCTCTGAGGATGTGTTGGTACCCTTCTTAATTCATGGCTGTGTTCTTAGGCAAAATTGTGAGTGAGCCCACTCCCTTGGCTGAGAAGCAACCCCACACATGAATGGTCTCAGGATGCTTTACTGTTGGCATGACACAGGACTGATGGTAGCGCTCACCTTGTCTTCTCCAGACAAGCTTTTTCCGGATGCCCCAAACAATCGCAAAGAGGATTCATCAGAGAAAATGACTTTACCCCCTTCCTCAGCAGTCCGATCCCTGTACCTTTTGCAGAATATCAGTCTGTCCCTGATGTTTTTCCTGGAGAGAATTGGCTTCTTTACTGCCCTTCTTGACACGAGGCCATCCTCCAAAAGTCTTCGCCTCACTGTGCGTGCAGATGCACTCACACCTGCCTGCTGCCATTCCTGAGCAAGCTCTGTACTGGTGGTGCCCCGATCCCACAGCTGAATCAACTTTAGGAGACGGTCCATTCTGAGAACGCAGTGCTGAAAATTACACAGACAGAATATGAGTATATGAAAGTTGACTGCCCAACCACACCGGTCATGTACACTCTCCCCCCAAATTCACAAGAGCATGATGCCACCTATACCAGGCAGGCCCATTGTGAGTAGTAACGGATCTCTGAAAGAGAATATCTCTACCTTTGTAGACCATATAGTGAAACCCTGGGTGATCGCTCTCCCCACGTATACCAGAGACTATTGATTTGATTCATCTCCTGAAATATGTGGGCCATATACCAGAACATTCTATTCTGTGTACTTTTGATGTTACCAGTCTGTATAGTAAACATCCCCCACCAGGGTGGCCCTAGAGGCCCTCAGGTTCTTCCTCAATGAACGTGCCAATTGTATTGTGGACTTGGTGGAACTGACTTTTTCTTCCAGACCAAAGGGACAGCGACGGGGAGCACAATGGCGCCTAATTATTCTAACCAATGTTTGGAAAAGAAGGTGGTGCTGAATCCAGACCTTAACCCCTTTATCCCCAATATTCTCCTAATTCAGATATATTTTCCCGGATCTATACAGGGACCCAAGAAGAACTATTGGAATTACATGCCTATCTAAACTATGAATGAGCACCTTCGTTTCACAATTAACTACGCCCTATCACAAAAGCAGTTTTATTAAGGACAAAACCCTCCCTCTACAGAAAACCACCCTCAAGAGGTAACAGCTTCCAGCCACGTCCCACTTATTTAAAAAGTCTCACTGTTAGTCGATTCAGCCGCATCAGAAGAATACGCAGCTCTGATGTTTCTTACCAGAAACCGACCACGGACCTCACAAAAGGAAGAGGGCTACAAACGACAAATTGGATAAAACATGCAAATGATTGTTTTGAAGGGCTAACACACTTGGAAAGCCTTCAACCAAAAGTAGAAGAAAAAGCAGAATACTCACCATCGGGAAAGGCATTTAAAAAAGGGACATTATCAGGCAGCACTGGGACATTATTGATACTGACCCACAGCTGAAACCCATCTTCAAAAGGGAATCGTTCTGGATCCACAGGCTCAACACACGGTCTCCTTTGGCCTTAACTTAAAACCGTTTTTATAGTTCCAAAATGTCCAAATGCTTTTTTTGCACAAATTGAATAGTGTGAGAGATCACACACACACACACACACACACACACACACGACCAAAAGTATGTGGACACCTGCTCGTCGAACATCTGCTCGTCGAACATCTCATTCCAGAATCATGAGCATTAATATGGAGTTAGTCTCCCATTTGCTGCTATAACAGCCTCTACTCTTCTGGGAAGGCTTTCCACTAGATGTTGGAACATTGCTGCAGGGACTTGCTTCCATTCAGCCACAAGATCATTAGTGAGGTCGGGCACTGATGTTGGGTGATTAGGCCTGGCTCGCAGTCGGCGTTCCAAGTTTAGATCAGGGCTCGGTGCAGGCCAGTCAAAGTTCTTCCATACTGATCGACAAACAATTCGATGGACCTCGCTTTGTGCACGGGGGCATTGTCATGCTGAAACAGGAAAGGGTCTTCTCCAAAGTTTGAAGCACAGAATTGTCTAGAATGTCATTGTATGCTGTAGCATTGATATCCCTTCACTGGAACTAAGGGACCTAGCTCGAACCATGAAAAAACAGCTCCAGACCATTATTCCTCCTCCACCAAACTTTACAGTTGGCACTAGCATTGGGGCAGGTAGCATTCTCCTGGCATCCGCCAAACCCAGATTCATCCGTCGGACTGCCAGATGGCGAAGCGTGATTCATCACTCTAGAGGACGCGTTTCCAGCTTTTACACCACTCCAGCCAACGCTTGGCATTGTGCATGGTGAGCTTAGGCTTTTGTGCGGCTGCTCCCCCATGGAAACCAATTTCATGAAGATCCCAACAAACAGTTCTTGTGCTTGATTTGATTTGGATCTCTTTTAGTCCCCATTTGGACTAATCTTCCAAGAGTCCTTAAACATTCAAATACAATTTATAATACAAACACATTTTCACATATAACCCACTATTACAAACATACATAATATACTAACATAATGACCCAATAAATACTCAATCTAAAAAATATTGATTCTTCATCTACTATAGTCCCACAACATTTCTATATACACTGCTCAAAAAAATAAAGGGAACACTAAAATAACACATCCTAGATCTGAATGAATGAAATATTATTATTAAATACTTTTTTCTTTACATAGTTGAATGTGCTGACAACAAAATCACACAAAAATTATCAATGGAAATCAAATTTATCAACCCATGGAGGTCTGGTTTTGGAGTCACACTCAAAATTAAAGTGGAAAACCACACTACAGGCTGATCCAACTTTGATGTAATGTCCTTTAAACAAGTCAAAATGAGGCTCAGTAGTGTGTGTGGCCTCCACGTGCCTGTATGACCTCCCTACAACGCCTGGGCATGCTACTGATGAGGTGGCGGATGGTCTCCTGAGGGATCTCCTCCCAGACCTGGACTAAAGCATCTGACAACTCCTGGACAGTCTGTGGTGCAACGTGGCGTTGGTGGATGGAGCGAGACATGATGTCCCAGATGTGCTCAATTGGATTCAGGTCTGGGGAACGGGCGGGCCAGTCCATAGCATCAATGCCTTCCTCTTGCAGGAACTGCTGACACACTCCAGCCACATGAGGTCTAGCATTGTCTTGCATTAGGAGGAACCCAGGGCCAACCGCACCAGCATATGGTCTCACAAGGGGTCTGAGGATCTCATCTCGGTACCTAATGGCAGTCAGGCTACCTCTGGCGAGCACATGGAGGGCTGTGCGGCCCCCCAAAGAAATGCCACCCCACACCATGACTGACCCACCGCCAAACCGGTCATGCTGGAGGATGTTGCAGGCAGCAGAACGTTCTCCACGGAGTTACATTGTGTTGTTTAAGTGTTCCCTTTATTTTTTCGAGCAGTGTATTATATGTAAATCGTTTTAAAATAATGTTTAAATTTATATATGGAAAGGTTTCTAATTTGCTCAGTTAATTTATTCAATTTCTTTATTGCTCTAAATCGAAATGTTATTTTGCCTATTTCTCTTTTCTGTCTGGATAACGCATAGATGGTGGACAATCTATTCCTAGTATTTATGGAATGTCTGTCTCTTACCAACTGAATACCGTTGTGAATAGAACTTGGCCGTTTTAAATGATGTATATTATGAAATAAAATAAGCATGTTTTTTTCAATTATCTTGTCGATTGATGACCAACCAAGAACACTGCGCATGACTGCAACAGAAGAACCATATCTCCACCTTAAAACACTCCTTGATGATGCATTTCCCCAGACCACAGAACAGTAGTTCACCTGACTCTCAATTAATGCTTGTGTTATTTGCTGAATAATTTTTCCCTGGTAAATATTTAGCTATCCTTCTGATTATGCATGCTGTTTTAATATATATATATATTTTTTTACATAGATTAGTTATTTGAGACGACCATGATAAGCAGTTGTCTAGCTGCACTCCCAATAGTTTGGTTTCTGCCACTTCTTCAATTTGTATTCCTCCCATACTTAATTGTATCCCATGCTGTTTTGGCCTTTTCCTAGTTGAACAGACCAACATAACTCTGGTTTTCTTGGTGTTTAAAACAAGTTTGTTTTGGCAAACCCACTCCCTGATATTCTCCAAATCTCTTGTAAAACTTGCTGTACCTGTTGAACCGATTATCTTGCTGCATAAATTGTAGTATCATCTGCAAATATAGTAGCTTGAGGTTCAACTAAGGCATAGGGAAGGTCGTTGGTATATATTAAATAAAGAAGTGGCCCAAGGCAGTTGCCCTGCGGTATTCCACAGTTTAACACGAGGGGAAGAAAATGAACCATTGATATAGGTGGACTGTTTCCTATCAGTTAGATATGACTGTACCCAATTCAATGCTACCTCCTTAAAACCATAATGCATTAATTTTGTCTAAATTATTTCATGATCCACTACATCAAATGCTGCACTGAAATCTAAAAATAGTACACCCACAAACTTGCCATTATCCATAGCATTGAGCCACTGGTCAATCATGTCAACCAATGCAGTGGTAGTGGAATGGTTTTTGCGATAAGCATGCTGATTGGCTGTAATCAGATCCTTCTTCCATGTACTCCCACATTTGTCTACTCACAATAACCTCCAATATCTTACTGAGTATAGGGAGTAGACAGTTTCGGATCCTTTGCAAACATCCCCTTTTCCAGTGACCAATTAAATATGTATCTCAGTGGAACTGCAATCTGGGGAGCAGCACAGCAAAGCAAAATATTGTCCATAAGACCATAACCTGTAGATTTACCATCAGGTAATGACTTCAATAGGCTTAACACCTCCTCCACTGACACCGTTTGCAGACTAAAAGAGCAGATCTTAAGTTGCTTCCAGAGGCAGTCTGGAACTCGGTAGTGATTGTTGCAACTGAGGATAGATGATTTTTACACGCTACAGCCCTCATTGGTCCCATTCTGTGAGCTAGTGTGGCCTACCACTTTGCGGATGAGCCATTGTTGCTCCTAAACACTTCCACTTTACAAAAACAGTACTTACAGTTCACCGGGGCAGCTCTAGCTGGTCAGAAAGTTGACGAACTGACTTGTTGGAAAGGTGGCATCCTATGGCCCTGGTCCACAGTGTTCTATTGGTCAGAGCCTACAGCGTGGCAGTGGAACGCTCCACTACCGCCAGTGTCACACGGTCAACGTTTTGGATGTCAATGAGTTCACACCCTTCTGCTCCCCCTCAGTGTTTGTGTAAGTAACAGGACTCTACTGGATCACTGGGCACCTGACTAAAATCAGCCTTATATTCCTTATGTATATTTTTGATAGATTACATTAGGTCATGTCTATGGCCAGGAGTTTTCCATGACCACGTTACGTGACCATGACCATCTCCTAGAACTGGGGTCCAGACTGCAGTTTTGTTCCAAGATGGCGTAGGAGCCAGACTTCTTTTTCCTCGTCTTGTCCCGTGTATATATCTTTTATATATTTTTTCGTCGCAAATCTTTTTATATTTTTCCTAAACCTCAACTTTAATATACTCTCCTGCAACTCGCCTCAATCAATGTGGTATGGATCTGCAATTTTTTAAAGTATTTTTCTTTACTTTTGAACCAGAATCCCCCAACAGAAGCTAGCCAGCTAACTATCTCCTAGATAGTAGTCAACTAATCACTGGTAGTGGTCATCAGCTAACCTCTAGCTCGGAAATCCCTCGCCAGTTTGCACAACGCGATTCAAACCAGAGCATACCGGATTTATTTTCTCTCAATATCCCCGGATTCCTACCGCAAGCTCTGAACCTTCTCACCTGGATCATCGCAGCTAGCTAGCTGCAATCCGAGTTGCTACTCCTGGCTAACGTCTCTGTCCCGAAGCAAGCACCAATTAGCCTGGAGCTAGCCCATGCTAGGCCCATCTCTCGGCTAGCTGAAGAGGTCCATCAGCCACTCCTTGGGCTACAATACCTATTTTGCCAATTAGCCTGGACCCCTTTTACTACAAGAAGCCCTGCTAATCTATCACGACTGGACTACCGATGTAATCTCCCCGAGGGTTCTTTTTGAAACAGGCCCCTCCGTCGCGACGTCCCCTGAATGCCCATCTGCTAGCGGCGGCCCGCTAGCTGTCTAGAGCATATCGGACTGTTAGCTGAATAGGTCCATCGGCAAATTTCTTGGGCCACTATACCTATTTTGCCAATTGGACTGGGCACCTTTACCACACGGAACCCTACAAATCCATCACGGCTGGTCTGCCGACGGAACCGTACGAGGAGGCTACAACAGACTTCTTCCGTTGCGACGGACCTATAAGGCCCTTCTGCTAGCTTGCTAGCCCCGGCCCGCTAGCTGTCTGAATCACCGTGTCTCCAGCCAGCTTAACTACTCACTGGACCCCTATGATCACTCGGCTACGCATGCCTCTCCCTAATGTCAATATGCCTTGTCCATTGCTGTTCTGGTTAGTGATTGTCTTATTTCACTGTAGAGCCTCTAGCCTTGCTCAATATGCCTTAGCTAACCCTTCAGTTCCACCTCCCACACATGCGGTGACATCACCTGGTTAAAATTATGTTTCTAGAGACAATATCTCTCTCATCGTCACTCCATGCCTAGGTGCCTCCACTGTATTCACATCCTACTATACCTTTGTCTGTACATTATGCCTTGAATCTATTCTATCGCGCCCAGAAACCTGCTCCTTTTACTCTCTTTTCCGAACGCACTAGACAACCAGTTCTTATAGCCTTTAGCTGTACCCTTATCCTACTCCTTCTCTGTTGACGTAGAGGTTAATCCAGGCCCTGCAGTGCCTAGCTCCACTCCCATTCCCCAGGCGCTCTCATTTGTTGACTTCTGTAACCGTAAAAGCCTTGGTTTCATGCATGTTAACATTAGAAGCCTCCTCCCCAAGTTTGTTTTATTCACTGCCTTAGCACACTCTGCCAACCCGGATGTCCTAGCCGTGTCTGAATCCTGGCTTAGGAAGACCACCAAAACCCCTGAAATTTCCATCCCTAACTATAACATTTTACGACAAGATAGAACTGCCAGTTCTGTCATACTATCCAGGTCTGTGCCCAAACTATTCGAGCTTCTACTTTTAAAAATCCACCTTTCCAGAAACAAGTCTCTCACCGTTGCCGCTTGCTATAGACCACCTTCTGCCCCCAGCTGTGCCCTGGACCCCATATGTGAATTGATTGCCCCCCATCTTCAGACCTTGTGCTGCTAGGTGACCTAAACTGGGACATGCTTAACACCCTGGCCATCCTACAATCTAAGCTTTATGCCCTCAATCTCACACAAATTATCAAATGAACCTACCAGGTACAGCCCCAAATCCATAAACACGGGCACCCTCATAGATATCATCCTAACCAACTTGCCCTCCAAATACACCTCTGCTGTCTTCAACCAAGATCTCAGCGATCACTGCCTCATTGCCTGTGTCTGTAATGGGACTGCGGTTAAACGACCACCCCTCATCACTGTCAAACGCTCCCTAAAACACTTCAGCGAGCAGGCCTTTCTAATCGATCTGGCCCGGGTATCCTGGAAGGATATTGACCTCATCCCGTCAGTAGAGGATGCCTGGTTATTCTTTAAAAGGGCCTTCCTCACCATCTTAAATAAGCATGCCCATTCAAAAAGAATTAGAACCAGGAACAGATATAGCCCTTGGTTCACTCCAGACCTGACTGCCCTTGACCAGCACAAAAACATCCTGTGGCGTACTGCATTAGCATCAAATAGCCCCCATGATATGCAACTTTTCAGGGAAGTTAGGAACCAATATACACAAATCCCCACATTCTTATCGGCAGACTCAACAGCCTTGGTTTCTCAAATGACTGCCTCGCCTGGTTCACCAACTACTTCTCTGATAGAGTTCAGTGTGTCAAATCGGAGGGCCTGTTGTCCGGACCTCTGGCAGTCTCTATGGGGGTGCCTCAGGGTTCAATTCTCGGGCCGACTCTCTTCTCTGTATATATCAATCATGTCGCTCCTGCTGCTGGTGATTCTCTGATCCACCTCTACACAGATGACACCATTCTGTAGACACTGTTAACTAACCTCCAGACGAGCTTCATTGCCATACAACTCTCCTTTCGTGGCCTCCAACTGCTCTTAAATGCAAGTAAAACTAAATGCATGCTCTTCGCCCCGCACCTGCCCGCCCAGCATCACTACTCTGGACGGTTCTGACCTATAATATGTGGACAACTAAAAATACCTAGGTGTATAGTTAGACTGTAAACTCTCCTTCCAGACCCACATTAAGCATCTCCAATTCAAAATTAAATCTAGAATCGGCTTCCTATTTCAAAGCATCCTTCACAAACAAAGCAGCCTTCACTCGTAAAACTGTTTCACCTCGTAAAACTGACTATCCTAACGATCCTTGACGATGTCATTTACAAAATAGCCTCCAACACCCTACTCAACAAATTGGATGCAGTCTATCACAGTGCCATCCGTTTTGTCACCAAAGCCCCATATACAACCCACCACTGCGACCTGTACGCTCTCGTTGGCTGGCCCTCGCTTCATACTCGTCGCCAAACCCACTGGCTCCAGGTCTACAAGTCTTCGCAAGGTAAAGCCCTGCCTTATCTCAGTTCACTGGTCACCACAGTAGCACCCACCCGCAGCACGCGCGCCAGCAGGTATATTTCACTAGTGACCCCCAAAGCTAATTCCTCCTTTGGCCGCCTTTCCTTCCAGTTCTCTGCTGCCAATGACTGGAACGAACTGCAAAAATCGCTAACGCTGGAGACTCCCACACTAACTTCAAGCACCAGCTGTCAGAGCAGCTCACAGATCATTGCACCTGTACATAGCCAATCTAACTACCTCATCCCCATACTGTATTTATTTATTTAGCTCCTTTGCACCCCAGTATCTTTACTTGCACATCTATCACTCTAGTGTTTAATTGCTATATCGTAATTACCTTGCCACTTTGGCCTATTTATTTATTGCCTTACCTCCCTTATCTTACCTCATTTGCACACACTGTATATATACACACTTTTTTCCCTACTGTATTATTGACTTTGTTTGTTTATTCCATGTGTAACTCTGTGTTGTTGTATGCGTCGAACTGCTTTGCTTTATATCTTGGCCAGGTCGCAGTTGTAAATGAGAACTTGTTCTCAACTAGCCTACCTGGTTAAATAAAGGTGAAATTAAAATTAAAATGACGGTGCCACATTGAATGTCACCAGGCTCTTCAGTAAGGCCCTTCTACTGCCAATGTTTGTCTAAGGGATTGTGCCCAAATTTATACACTGGTCAGCAATGGGTGTGGCTGAAATAGCCAAATCCACCTACTTTTGTGTGCTATATATATATATAAACTATAAACTGTAAATATTGATCACATTCTTTGTGTATGGTCATATACTTTTATACTGTGAACCTGTTATACATTTTTACCTCCTGTTTCAGAAAGTGATTTAACTGAGTACTGCCCATACATGCATACGACCTTCCACCCCCACCTGGGATATGGATGCCTGATGAAGACCTGGGAGCATGAGCAGCAGTGTGCAGCATTTCCCTCCTTCAACTCCAGCACCTGCAAAAAGGTACCTGGATGTGCACATGTTCTTCAGCTTTTGGAAAGCAGACAACCAGGTTTTGCCTGTGCTTAGATCTATTCAGTTTATTTTTATCCTCCCCCAAAAATAAAACTCTAGTCCTTGCCAATGACAAGCATTGAAAATATGAAGAGTGGTACTCAGTGATGTGTTGGATTTACCCCAAACATAGCGTTTTGTATTAAGGACAAAGTTAATTTCTTTACCATATTTTTTGCAATTTTACTTTAGTGCCTTACTGCAAACAGGATGCATGTTTTGGAATATTTTTTATTCTGTACAGGCTTCCTTCTTCTCACTCTGTCATTTAGATTAGTATTGTGGAGTAACTACAATGTTGTTGAGTCATCCTCAGAGTTTAAAATTTGGAGAAAACTGTTTTAAGGTCACCATGGGCCTCATGGTGAAATCCCTGAGCGGTTTCCTTCCCCTCCGGCAACCGAGTTAGGAAGGACACCTGTATCTTTGTAGTGACTGTGTGTATTGATACACCATCCAAATTGTTATTAATAACTTCAGATAGTCAATGTCAACCTCCCTGGTCTTTGTGGTTGAATCTGTGTTTGAAATTCACTGCTCGACTGAGGGACTTAAAAGATAATCATGTGTGTGTGGGGTAAAGAGATGAGGTACAGTTGTCATTCAAAAATCATGCTAAACACTTAGTGTAGTCCATGCAAATTATTACTTAACTTGCCTAGTGCCTTGTGTGCATTGCTGCACTTATGTGATGAAATATTCAATTCACATTTTTAAGCTAAATGATCTGATCAGCTGCATCAGACTCATTGCTTTTTAACGTGTTTTTTTTTTAGCCTAGGCCTACTGGTTGTATGAATTTGGGATCTATCGTCCCAGAGTTTGTTTGGGAAAGGCCATTTCTTTCTCGACAGGCTGACCAATAGAATATGCAAACTTTTCCACTATGAGGATAGTAGATTGACATGGGCCAGTGATTCTGCTATTCTTTGCTCATCTTGTTGGCTGAGGAAAAGTAAACGTGTACAGTTATTCTAACGCCTTCAAAGTGCGCATCAGAATTCGGTAAGGACAGTAGATCGTTGCACCCTCGACTTGCGTGTTCTGTTCATATGAATTACCATAATTTGTCATTCTGAGCACCGTGGGTGGACGCCCTAATCGGGTTACGCACCCGATGCATATGGGTCCGGTAAATTTCTCAAAATGTCCAGTAAATGAAAAATGCCGCGCCACATTTTACTAACTGAACCTGTACCACGTGATTTCTTGGTGCATGTTGTTCTATTAGAATATCACTAGGGGGCAGCAGATAACATCCTTTGGTAGAGTGGCCGACATTCAACATTTAGGTCCAAAACTTTTTATAAACACTGACATTCATTACATAAATCACACATATTGATAAAATGTAGATTGCGGGCACTATTTGAAGTCTAATCAGAAAACAGACAGAAAGAGTACTGTCAGGCCTTACCGTGGAATAGTTTTGAAAATCCAAACCTTACATCACCTCAAAAGGCTCGAAAAATGATCCAAAATAAATTATGAAACATAAACAAAATGCACGCACTCTCATGCTCGAGGTCAAAGATTAAAACCGTTTCCTTGACTGTAATCTCTAAAAACACATTCACTCTAATCCAATCTAACCCCACACTATTTTTGGAGGTTACACAAACTACACGAGCCGCATAATAAATAGACTATTTTCATACATTTCCACGACAGGCAAATTTGTGTCGTGGGGAGATATTTTTTCTTTCTTCTATATGACACGTCCATAAATCTGATGTAAGTCATGTTGGAGCGATGCCAGGTGGGGGAGAGCTGCCAAAGCCTGTTCTGGGCCACTGTCACCGAGAGATTACAGGAAACCCAACAAGGAAAACACATTTAATAAATAAGAGTTTTCCCTTATAGAGTAAGGAGGCAAGACGCCCGTTTGGACCTGATGCAGTAGCTCTACTTCCACTTCAGTCCACGACAATGTAAAGCAGAGGATACCGCAAAGGGTTACTGGACAATGTCCTGCCGGATTTGATTGTGACAATTATAGGCTACAAGACAATACTGAACAAAAATATAAAAACGCAACATACAACGATGAAAGAGTTTACTGAGTTACAGTTCATAAGGAAATCTGTCAATTTAAAATACATTCAGTAGGCCATTATCTATGGTTTTCACATGACTGGGAATACAGATATGCATAGGTTTGTCACAGATACAAAATAATAATAATAAAGTAGGGAAGTGGATCAGAAAACCAGTCAGTATCTGGTCTGACCATTTGCCTCATGCAGCTTGACACAGCTCCTTCACATTGTCCTCATTGGCTGTGTGAAGTTGCTGGATATTGGCGGGAACTGGAGCACCCTATCGTACAAGTCGATCTAGAGCATTCCAAACATGGTTAATGTGTGACATTGTCTGGTGAGTGTGCAGGCCATGGAAGAACTGGGACATTTTCAGCTTCCAGGAATGGTGTACAGATCCTCGCAACCTGGGGCTGTGCATCATCATGCTGAAACATGAGGTGATGGTGGCGGATGAATGGCACGACAATGGGCCTCAGGATCTCGTCACGGTATCTCTGCATTCAAATTGCAATTGTGTTCGTTGTCCGTAGCCTGCCTATACCATAACCCCCACCACAACCAATGGGGCACTCTGTTCACAACGTTGGCATCAGCAAACCGCTCGCACACACGACGCCATACACGTGGTATGCGGCCGGTTGGACGTACTGCCAAATTCTCTAAAAAGAAGTTGGAGGCGGCTTATGGTAGAGAAATGAACATTCAATTATCTGGCAACAGCTCTGGTGGATATTCTTAGTCAGCATGCCAATTGCATGCTCCCTCCAAACATCTGTGGCATTGTGTTGTGTGACAAAACTTCAGATTTTAGAGTGGCCTTTTATTGTCCCCAGCACAAGATGCACCTGTGTAATGAACATGCTGTTTAAATCAGCTTCTTGATATGCCAAACCTGTCAGATGGATTTATTATCTTGGCAAAGGAGAAATGCTCATCAACAGGGACGTAAACAAATTTATGCACAGAATTTGAGCGAAATAAGCTTTTTGGGTGTATGGAAAATTTCATTGATCTTTTATTTCAGCTCATGAAACCAACTCTTAACATGTTGCGTTTATGTTGTTGTTTAGTGTATTATCAACAAATAAATAATTACATGTGAGAGAAGTGTTTCAAATCTGAGCTGATTGAAACAAAATGTAAATTAGACAACTAGACATAAACCCCTGAGTTTCAAATCCAAGCAATAGTAAACACGCAATGGCAGCAAAACATGAACTCCACTGAACCCTTACAATGCCACCTCATTATCACCATTTTTAAATCAGCATACTGACTTGTTAAGAAGGCTAGGTGATTACCAGATACATCTGGTGTCGTTTCAGTTTCACGCTCTGAGTAGTCCCCCTAGGCAGACGAGTTGCCTCCCACAATGTTAAAACAATATTCCGGTACTCACCCTAGCTCTGGGACTTCCAAGATTGAGAGCAACTAGGCAGAAACCATGATGCAGTCTCCTTCAAATAGAAAGGGCAATATACATGAGAGGGCCATGTTTTAAACAAAAGCAACTTGGGATGCAGGGCACGGAGCTATCCTCCTGCTCTCTCCCTCTTTCCCCCTCTCCATATCGTTACTCATTGCATGACTGGTGTTCAACCATTCTGGAGCAGCAATTCATTATGCATTCTCTGTTAAGCGTGTCTGTACAATTACAGTAATACTGCGATAGAAAGAGAGAGATTCAAAAGGGATAGAGGGCGAGGGATGGAAGGAGAGGTGAGGGACGGAGATGTGAAGAAAGGATGGAGGGAGAGTTGCCTGGTCTGTGTCCTGTTGGAGGGGGGCTTTGTGGGGTAGGTGGGGGTTGAGGAAAAAGGATGCTTTTTTCCCTGCAACAGTTACTATATATAGCCCAGAACATTCACCCCCCCCCCTCCTCCCTCCTCTTTGACATGTGCTGTGCGTACATCGTGAGGCAGAGTCAGTGAGGCAGAGTCAACGAGGGGGAAAGAGAGAGAAAGAGCTGAATGGAATTACATAGAACCACCATCTTGGCAGTTGGCATTACTGTATCAATGGTCTTCGGAAGGACTTGGGTTGGTCATGAATCCAAAGGTCGTACGAGTGTTTCAACATACCAGCCCTGGAATAGCTCATCCCAATGTCCTTGTGTTTGATCACCTGTATAAATGAACTCATATCACGCTGTCGTAATGGTATAGTTTCAGACAACAATAATCTTGTCAAATCAAATTTTATTTGTCACATGCGCCGAATACAACAAGTATAGACCTTAGTGAAATGCTTACTTACAAGCCCTTAACCAACAATGCAGTTGAACAAATAAATACAAATGATTTTTTTTAAACAAATAATTAAAGAGCAACAATAAATAACAGTAACGAGGTGACGAGTTCAGATTTCTAAACTTTGAATATTATTAATCATTAGTTATGCTAGAGAGATGAGGGGTGGTTGAGAGGAACTTTGTCATCTATCTATAATGTCATGGCTGGCTCAGCTTTGAGATGCATAGGTCATCTCAGCCAATGGGGCATTGACATGCATGGGTCAACTTAGTCACAAGAGCATTGAGATGAGTGGGGGATCTCAGTTGATCGGAGTTACGAAAAACATAACCCCACTAAACAGATGAGTCAATATTGTTACTACATGGGTCACATATATTCCTAACACATAATGGGCCCGTACACAAAGCCTGTGGCAAAAAGTAGATACTGCTATACACAACTATGCGTGGTTAAATCCATTTGAATTCAATCACTTTCTGACAGCATCCCTTTTGATTTACACAAAACGTTCCATGCATGGTTGCCCATGGAAGGATTGGACAGAAAGTGACCTCTTGGACATGAAAGCCAAAACATTCGGGATATAAAAAGGAGCTCAAATTTCCCACACCCCACCATACCATGATATCCAGGTCTTCATCACTGAAAAAGATAAACAGTTGAGTTCGATATAATTTAAAATCTTACAAACAGGGGTTTCAAACGGTTTGACAATTTGTGGGTGTCATTTCAATCATAGAACGGACCCATCCCTTCTGACCACTGCAATTTAGCGTTTACAGCATTGACATTTGAACTTCTACTTACTACCACAAAGATGGCCGCCTGTCCACCCACCTTCGAACTTAAAATGCTCTATTATCTATATTTCTATGATGGCAATAGATTTCCTATGGAATATTGCCAGTATACTTTAAAACATATTCCCATTCAAGTCAACATTCTCTGATGTGTGGACCTCCAACCATCTTTGTGGTACCATTTGAAAGTTGTGATGTAGTACATTCATAAGCCAAAACATGACACCGACCCTGTATTCAAGAGCATGTTGTGTCTCAAACGATGGCAGGCACAACACAAAACCTCAGATGATGTAAAATAGGAGCTAAACTACACCATATGCAAATATGTAGGAAGAACAAAAAAAACAAGAGTTTACGCATTTTTAGGTAATGGACGTTTAAGGTAAAATAATGCTAAAAAAAATGTATCAAATAGTTTGACAAACCAGTTTGTAAGATTTTAAATTATATCGATCTCAACTGTTCATCTTTTCCAGTGATGAAGACACAGATGGTGGAGTCTGCAAAATATGTCAAATTTGAGCACCTTGATTTTGGCATTCAGGTCCCACATTTTTTTTTTTTTAAAGGTACTTTCTGAGCAATTGTACAACGGGCAAAAATCAAAATGTGATTGAATTCAAATGGATTTACCCTCATATTTACCCTCACCAGCTACTCTACTTTGGTTACCCCAGGATGCTCTGTCATAGTTCTTTGCCACAGGCTGTTTGTACAGGGCCTCAAAATGTATAGGTCATCTGTGCTACTTGAATTGAGATGCATTTAGCCATCACAGCTAACAGGGCCTTGGCATGCACGGGTCAGCTTTGTCACTACAGGATTGACAGGTCAATTCAGTTGCTGCAAAGTTCCGCTATGAGTCAATACTGTTGCTGCATGGGTTATTAGCACATTTAAGATTCACAGGTCAACTCTGTCTACATGGGTCATCTACAACCTCGGGATGCACGAGTCGGCTCCAACATTAGAATGTACAGTATTAGAGTACGCACAAACAACCTTTGATGCCACTAACCATGCGCCTGAGAGTACCGCCGAGGACCTGATCTAGGCCTACAGGAAGTGTTTGGGCATGGCGGGGCTTGATGAGTTCATTTCCCGGCTGTGCATGGGAACTTTCGGACTGACTGACGTTTGCGACATATCACAATTCTCCCCCTAATTCACCCTGACTTCCTATCAAAAGTTAAGTGTTCAAACTTTGCCCGGCTCCACCATGGCCCCCCAGGCTGGCCTCTGATAGGCTGTCCGATGTGAACCAGAAACGGATGCATTCTCTGAATACAAAACGTGCACAATTTAACTCACACCGTTGAGTGTGTAGCTGAGGCAGTAAGCTACAGTATTTGTGCTGGGCATCAAACACAGAGTCAAATACAAAAATAGACTATATGCTCGATTTGGAGCATAAGGACAGTGTTGAATATTTCAGCAGAAGGCACAACACTCCCAATTTAGCAACGGCAGAGAACCCAAAAAAAAACCGAAGTGCCTAGAATAATCATGACTGAAAAAAAAGCTTTAGGGGTTTCTGTACTTTTTCGACTTCAGCGGCCACAGATTTTAAAGCTTGGTCCAACCCATAGGTATGAGGAGCCTCATGGGTATTTTCCACAACCCCGTAAAACGATCGTCCTTCTACATGTTGAGTACAGTAGGCAAGGCAAGCGCCCTCCTGAATGACTGTGTTAGGTGAATCTCAAGAAGCCACATTTCCCAGAAACCAAAACAGGTTACAACGGCATCCTTATGACGTCGGACCTCATGGTCAGATTATCTGGTCGCTAAAAAGACGTACAAAGACTGCTGGTTATGTGCCCAGATACCAACCAGAGTATGGTTGGTATCTTCCCTGACGTCTTCAAAGAAAACATCTTTACCTGGTTGTAGTAGGATTGTGACGTCTGAACAACCCCAATGGGATGTAGATATCTATCCATCTCTATAACCCAGTAAGCAGAGTGTATTCTACCTCAGGTGTTCCATCATGCATAGAATGTCATTCCTTACCAAGACATCTCTCTTACAGTACCTCAAGACATCTCGCTCACCTCGTGCGAAAGATGTCATGGCACACCAAAAATATATATTGTGCGCAAAAATTCAGTAAATAAGCCTCTACGGACTTCCTCTGAAATCGAGTCCCTCATCTGTGTCCACATTTATATCAAGGACTCTGAAATGGTCTCACTTCAGCCACCTCAAACCACGCAGCAGAATGGGACTCGGCAGACTTCATGGTCGTCCAGAGCTGTTACAAAGTCAAATGAAATGAAATGTATTTATAAAGCCCTTCTTACATCAGCTGATATCTCAAAGTGCTGTACAGAAACCCAGCCTGAAACCCCAAACAGCAAGCAATGCAGGTGTAGAAGCACGGTGGCTAGGAAAAACTCCCTAGAAAGGCCAAAACCTAGGAAGACACCTAGATAGGAACCAGGCTGTGAGGGGTGGCCAGTCCTCTTCTGGCTGTGTCGGGTGGAGATAACAGAACATGCCCAAGATGTTCAAATGTTCAAATGTTCAAATAATAATAATCACAGTAGTTGTCGAGCAGAGTACACAGCAGGGTGCACCAAGACGCTCAATACTGTGTCCCAAATGGCACCCTGTTCCCATTATAGTGTACTACCTTTGACCAGGGCGCTGATCGAAACTAGTGCACTGTAAAGGGAATAGGGTGCCATTATGGACGCACCCTCTATTCAAAAGGAGACGGGAATCATATTTATAACTAAGAGAGGAGTTTCTAAAAAGGTAATTGGCATGTCCAAGACAGTCCTACTTTAAGTTGTTTCTCTCCCTAGTACTTTCTGAGGGCGTTTTCACACACGTTTGAGCTCTAGTTCGAATCAGAGTTCGACTATTTGTTACATTGTATTTATTCATTCTCTTTCATTTGGTCCGGGTGGTTTCACATTGCCAAAATGTCAAACATACAAACACTCCTGAACAAAACCATGTGTCCATGCAATCCATTTATGATTATCATGAAGCATCACTTTTGTCCCAATCCTCGTATTACCTTTCAACAACATGCACGAGGAAACAGCACAATAGCCGCTCTAACTGCTGTGTAAATAGGCCATATTCAGTAGTCTATATCCCAGTATAGGCCCCCCGTCTCCCCTAATCTGCATCGGATGCGCTGCTATTCACAATGTTTCAGCGATATCAAGATATGATACTGCGTTTGTTCCATCAAATGCTCGCAGTCAAACAACCAATAATATTGCGCAACTCTGTTTCTTTTCCTGTGTTTGGTCCGGACTGCATTTTTCACCGGCAGCGACCCGCACCACGATACGAAATTCATGCCGTTGACTGAGTGAATTGATTCTTTTGACAGACAGTAAAACTACAGGACCTGATGTTACAGTACACATGGGAGACATCAGCAGGTACGTGCTCTCAGTGCCTTGCGTCAATTGCATATTCATCAGGTCTAAAATTAGACTGTGTTACCTCTTCCCTGTTTCTCTGTGTGACTCTGCCTCAGTATATAAATTGAGTGTGTGTCTGTGTAAAAAAAAAAAAAAAGGACGCCTTCCAATTTACATCTAATCCACTTCAGTAAATTGGCAGTTACAAACTCAGTGGGAGGAATAGGAGGTTCTCTAATCAGTGACTGACAAAATATAGGCTGCTCTGTGAATATGAAGACAATTTGTGGGTATTTTGAAAGCATAATGAATCTGGCACAATATAATTTTCCATCCTAACCGCTTTTATTGACTAGAATATGGCCAAAGATACTACTGAGGTTGTAATGTACTACGTAAGGCTACGGAATGACTAGAACACAGAAGAAATAGCTAGAAGACATTCATATCAGTGTGTATCACTGACAACCACAGCTTTGAGGTTAAGTATGATACCACGTAGGTGCTGTTAAAAGTGTTTTCTCCCTATACTGTGGGTGCTTCCACAAAGCCCTGAGTAAACAAAGTGAAAGCGGCTAGTGTTGAGGTGCAACAAAGAGCCTGTCAGGTTCCTCGGGAAGTGTAGCCAGCATCTTCCCCTGGGCTGAGAGGCCTCGCTGACGCCAGGTCTCTAGGCCGGCGGAACTGAGGGATTCGATTTAGGCTTCTGAATGGACCGCACCGTGAGGAGGGTCGGGGTAGGATGCATTAGAGCGGCTGAGCAGAGAGAGGCCAGACTGAAGGGAATGGACAGAGTCGGCCAAAGGGGTAAACACTGTTTTTAAATCAAGGGTTTTAAGCAACGGCAAGCTAGCTAGCTAAAAGGCTATAAATGTTTAACGCTTTTCGACCGGTCCTCAAACTAATATAATTGGTTCAGAGTTTGTTTTGATATTTCAACATGCGTGTCGTAATCGCGTTTGGTGTGGGGGGACAAAATCAATTTGCGCACGGTGGCGGACGTCCGGTTTGGGCATGGTGTTAAGCAATGTTCTGTAACAGTTCACTGGAACCCTCAGCCACAAAGCCGCTTACAGTGTCCCAAGTATTATGCAACAGATGACATAAGCAGTCATAACAACTTATGTCAGTATGTGCAAGATAAGCTTTCACTGTCATACAGCAGATCATGCAGCGGGACATTGTCATGACTGTTCGTATCACTTGTCATGAAGCGACACCAGTTGTGACATCACAGACAACTTTATGAGAACTATGTCCTCTACATGTTTTCACGGCAGTATTAAGTTAGGCTTCATCACATAGAGGCACCATCAAGTAGAACAGCACATTTGTAACAGCACTGGTCTTTAATCAAGGGTGTGTGTGTGTGTGTGTGTGTGTGTGTGTGTGTGTGTGTGTGTGTGTGTGTGTGTGTGTGTGTGTGTGTGTGTGTGTGTGTGTGTGTGTGTGTGTGTGTGTGTGTGTGTGTGAAGATTGAGGGAGGCACGGTGTCTGCCCATAGGCTGTCTCACGATTTTGACATAATGAAAAAATATAAAAATCGCAACACGCAACAATTTCTAAGATTTTACTCAGTTACAGTTCATAAGGAAATCAGTCAATTAAATATAAAATGATTAGGCAATAACCTATGTATTTCACATGACTGGGCAGGGGGGCAGCCATGGGGTAGTCCCACCCACTGGGGAGCCAGGCCCAGCCAATCTGAATGAGTTTTTCCCCCACAAAGGGCTTTATTACAGACAGAAATACACTGCCAAATTCTCTAAAACAACTTTGGAGGCAGCTTATGCTAGAGAAATTAACATTCAATTCTCTGGCAACAGCTCTAGTAAAGATTCCTGCAGTCAGCATGTCAACGGCAGGCTCCCGCAAAACTTGAGACAACTGTGGCGTTGTGTCGTGTGACAAAACTGCACATTTTAAAGTGGCCTTTTATTGTCCCCAGCACAAGGTACACCTGTGTAATGACCATGCTGCTTAATATGACACACCTGTCAGGTGGATGGATAATCTCGGCAAAGGAGAAATAATAACAGGGTTGTAAACAAATTTGTGCACAACATTTTAGAGAAATAAGCTTTTTGTGCGTATGGAACATTTCAGCTCATGAAACCAACACTTTACATGTTGCGTTCGTATTTTTGTTCAGTATATTTTCTGTGAAGGAAAACTATAGATGCACGTCCCCGATCACTCTATTGAAGTAACAAAACAAAAATCTATTTTTCTTATATCGGAATATGCCGCCTCATATTCCGATATAAGACTAGGACGGCGCGACGGTATGAAAATCATGATACCGCCCAACCATAATGGACATACACAAATGAATACATACCATATCATACTAAATGGAGTGTCCCGGATTTATATTTACTATGTTGTCTACCCCTGAATCCAGGTTGTTTAAACTCAGCATAGAAAGGACTCAATCACAGAACAGCCTACACGCATTTATATTCGTTACAGGACATTTTTGCAGGCTAGAGAGTAGGACCAAGGTACATTTTGTCTCTCTGTACGTAGGCCCTATATGGTATTAGTAAGAATTAAATGTCTAGATATGGGGGCATCCTTATTAAAAGTGTGGAAAAGCTGCATATTCTGCCTAAGAAATATCCAAATACAATCTCCAGCGCATTACAAGGATGTTTGGGGAGCTTTAGCAGAATAAGACCTGACCTTGGGTGAGATTAGAAATTCTTCTGATTTGCAGCTCACATATCTACACACAATCTCTGCAAGGCAAGAGAATATTGCAGCGTCAGAATCATTTCTGCAGATAAAGGCATACCTTATCTGCAAATATAGCTAAGTGTTACCACAGTGAAGTTGGTCATTGAGAAAATGTTAAATGGTATAACAATATTTAGAGCAAGGACATGTTGAATAGACCTGAGTCTGCAGTCTGGTCATATGGGCTACATAGGAGTTTAGACTTTTCCTCACCAGTACTACATAATAATAACACAATCCCAGGAGATGCAGGGGTGACCCAGGACAACACATGAATGATACACACTTAACATTACACATGATGATCACACGGTTCAGTTTGAACAAATGTTGCATTTCAAATTAGTGATGGTAGGTGTTGATTACACCAAAACACGTTACATTTTTACTGGAGAAGTGAAACCAGAGAGACCGTTTCGGGTTTGAAAGTGATAGCATCAGTGCATGGCAACACTTAAAGATCATGAGATAGGCAACCCGTCCACAATAATTCTCGTCACACCTGACACAGAGGAGGGTTTCATTATAAGTATACTCCCATAGGTTATGAACCCACCAAACATACCTCTCATTGGATTCTGGATCCACAAGATGCCTCCAATAAGGTGAGGTGACTGGCCGAGCATCGCGGAACTGCACACTATGGCGATCTATAGCGTCTTGCCTTCTTCACAGAATGTCCACAACGTCGCCTTACGAAACTAAAGGCTATTATCACTGGTCTGAACAAAGCCGTTCGCTTGTCTACATGGCATAATTCCTAAACCAGACCTTACTGTAGATACTCGGCAGAAATAACGCGCTATCTATTTAATGCAAATAAAAGGCTTTAAAATTTCAAAAAGTGATGTTTCCTACGCAGATGGAGCACTCACCACGGGCATGTTAGTGAACAGGTGCAGACCGCAAGCACCGCACCGTAACAGCGCGCGTCACAAATGTAGACTAATTATGCAAACGGTTGCTCTACATTTACCCACACCGGCATAGAATGTAAATCATTATTGAAGAGAAAGATCTATTCTCTAGTATTTTCATCACAGCTCTTTCGAAGCAACGCTACACAGGGTTTCAAATACCGACTGACGCCTGCGTATTAATACTGATCGGTATATCATGTGAATGGACTCCTTTCCCTCTTTGCAAACACCATTGTGGTATCCATAGCAATTGCACTGTAGGAATAGATGACCGATGACCAGGCCAAAAATTATATAGAGCGCGGCAACTGCAACATCGTCCAATCACAGGCTTTCACATTTGAGCGCAGGTGACCAAGGATTGTCTATTATATTGACAAGATATTCGAGTGACCGCTCTAACAATGGAAATACATGTCCTCAAAGATGGAAGGCAGGAGGGGTGGACCATTCTAGCTAATGAGAGGGATGTGAAAAACATGCCATAGAGATAGATAGAGGACTAATCTTTGTATCAGCGCTATTATAACGTCTGTGACTGCATGGGCAGCGCTACTGATCTCCAGCGCTGCCCATCTCCATTTTAAAGAAGTACATTTTCTTCTTCATTGGCTGATTACTCCCAACTCATAGGAATCCCCACCCAGTTGACTACTTTAAAATGGTGATGAGTCCTCTATCTAGCTCTTTGACCACAGGAACAACTCCAATATAAAGTCAGGGTAAATTGCCGAAATGTGTGTCCACTTATAGCAGTGCATTTGTAACAACCTAACCATTACTGATATTGAATCAAATATACCTCATGTAGCAAATGAGTAATTATTTTTTTTTTTACCAAATTCGACCTCCATACAAAAATTACTCACTTCATGGGCTTATGTTTGTGGACAGATATTGGGCAGAGTAAAACTTTTCCGGTTTTCAGCAAAAAAAAGGAAGCTAGGTTGAATTAGCTGTATCCCTTAAAACCGGATGCATCTGGTTGTTGTCAACTCCATTAAGCCTACCGTTCAAGAAACAAATGTGCCAGAAACCCATCACTGAGGGAGTTTTATTAACCTTAGCCATGGTGCACCGGTCAATGGCCCGTGACATGAACGCGGTGAGGGAGGAGTGCCCTTCTCAAATGAAACCGTAATCTGTGGCTCGGTCATGTTGTCAACAAGGCAGCATGGTGCATCGTCCAAAAACAGATATCTCTTTTCCATAAAATCTATGTTTTGAAGGCATATAAAACATTTTTATCAAAAGCAATCATTTTTGCATGTCAAAAGTAAACTAACTACCTACTTAGCCTAGCATAATTCACGTTTGTTTTGAGCTGACTTCGCCTTGGCTTTGAATGGGGCACCTGGCTCACGCACAGGAGTCAGCCCAGTTCCAAAACTAATGAAATCACTGAGGGTTCGATTAATCTCGCACAGGCGCCCCTGTAGGTGTGTTTTGCCCCGGCTGAAAGTTGATCGCATTCGAGCGAAGTCGGCTTAAAACAAAAGTGACGTATTTAAGCACATGTATTTATTTGTAGGTTTCTGTGTTTCCCCCATGCAAAGTGATTGCTTTTGATAAAAATGCTTTATCTGCCTTCCCGATGAAAACTAGTTCGAAAATGTGAACTTTTATTTGATGGAAAAGAGATGTATGTTTCTGGAAGATGCACCATGCTGCCTTGCTGACAAAATGACAGAGCGGCGCAGATTACTGTTCCATTTGAGAAGGGCGCTCCTCCCTTCCAGCTGTCGCCCAATGAGGTGATGGGCCTTTGCCCGGTTCAACCCGGGCATGCTTCAAATACTTCACTTTTCACCCAGTACAAAATCCTCCAACGAGGTAACCCGGGCCAGATAATTGAATCCCCTTACTGCCTATATCAGGTTGATTAATCCATAGACAGTGATATCATGCCTCGTCTCACTGCTGAAACAAAACAAACAACCAATTTTAATAAACAACATTGAGTTATCTTACCTTCCACAGCCATTGTGCTACTCTATACATTCGGGAATCATTCATCCAGTAGTAGAATGCAGAACTCAATATGCTTTGATTGTACATCGTCGTTTTGGTTGTTATCACTTGCTGCTGGAAAACTGGGGTGCACAGCAACTGCCTCTCAAAGAATTGTGGGGAGTGTAGGCAATTTCCAGACTTTAGGAAGTGTTTAATTTGGAACACCAATTAGCAAGTTATTATAAGGCATATTTCGTGTTTGTAATATTTAAGATTTCCTTAATTTCCTTTTCTGAAACTGTAAGTGCCAGGGGATTGGAGAAAAAAAACGGATACACCTAACAAAAATGACTGGAACTGAGTGTCTTTCATATTCTTTCTTCCAGTATCACATTTTCTGTCTGTGTGTGTGTGTTCCCATAGGCTCACAAGCATGATGCTCACAGCGCTACTGCATAGTGCGAAGGCTTGCAAACTATCACAGATTAAAGGGAAACCCAGCCGAGAGCTGACCAGTGATGTGAGCCTACCAGAGAATGCGCTGTGTCTTCACTGACATTTTCAACCACTCTCTGACCCAGTCTGTAATACCTACATGTTTCAAGCAAACCACCATAGTCCCTGTGCCTAAGAATGCCAAGGTAGCCTGTCTAAATGACTAATGACCTTGTCCCACACACATCTGTAGCCATGAAATGCTTTGGAAGGCTGGTCATGGCTCACATCAACACCATCATCCCAGAAACCCTGGACCCACATCAATTCGCATACCGCCCCAACAGATCTACAGATGACACAATCTCTATTGCCCTCCACACTGCCTTTTCCCACCTGGACAAAAGGGACCCCTACAGTACATGAGAAGGCTGTTCATTGACTACAGCTCAGCATTCAAGCTCATCACTGAGGTAAGGACCCTGGGACTGAACACTTCCCTCTGCAACTGAATCCTGGACTTCTTGATGGCACACCCCCAGGTGGTGAGGGTAGGCAACAACACATCCACCACGATGACCCTCAACACAGGGGCCTCTCAGAGGTGCTTGCTCAGTCCCCTCCTGTACTCCCTGTTCACCCACTACTGCGTGGCCGCGCATGACTCCAACACCATCATTAAGTTTGCCAACGACACAACGGTGGTAGCCCTGATCGCCGGCGATGATGAGACAGCCTAAAGGGAGGAGGTCAATGACCTGGCAGTGTGGTGCCAGGACAACAACCTCTCCTTCAACGTGGGCAAGACAAAGAAGCTTATCGTGTACCACAGGAAACGGAGGGTCGAACACGCCCCCCATTCACAACGACTGGGCTGTAGTGGAGCGGGTCGAGAGCTTCAAGTTCCTCTGTGTTCACATCACTAAGGACCTATCATGGTCCAAACACACCAACACAGCCGTGAAGAGGGCACGACAACGCCTCTTCCACCCTCAGGAGGCTGAAAAGATTTGGGATGGACCCTCAGATCCTAAAAAAGTTCTACAGCTGCACCATTGAGGGCATCTTGACTGGCTGCATCACCGCATGGAATGGCAACTGCTCTGCATCTGACCGCAAGGTGCTACAGGAGGTAGTGCGTACGGCCCAGTGCATCACTGGGAACGAACTCCCTCCCATCCAGGACCTCTATACCAGGTGGTGTCAGAGGAAGGCCCTAAAAATTGGCAAAGACTCCAGCCACCCAAGTCATAGACTGTTCTCTCTGCTACTGCATGGCAAGAGGTACCGGAGGGCCAAGTCTGGGACCAAAAGGCACCTGAACAGCTTCTACCCACAAGCCATAAGACTGCTGAACAGTTAATAAAATGGCTACCTGGACAATTTACATTGACCCCCTTTATTATTGATTTATCTTAATTGTTTTACACTGACTCCCTTGCACTGTCTCTATGCACACCCACTAGACTCTACCCACACACTCACAGATTCTACACTGACACTCCAACACACACACACACACACACACTCACACACACAAAACACACACACACACACACACACACATGCATATTGATGCCACACACACACAGAGACACTTTCACACTTCACATACGCTGCTGCTACTCTGTTTATTATACTGTATATCCTGATTGCTTAGTCACTTTTACCCCTACCCACATGTACATACTATATTACCTCAATTACCTCAACTACCTCGTACCCCTGCACATTGACTCGTACTGGAGCACCTTCCTAATATTGAGTTGCACGCCTCCCTTTTGCCCTCAGAACAGCCTCAATTCATCAGGGAATGGACTCTACAAGGTGTCGAAAGCGTTCCAAAGGGATGATGGCCCATGTTGACTGCAATACTTCCCACAGTTGGGAAGATGTCCTTTGGTTGGTGGACCATTCTTGATACACGCGGGAATTTGTTGAGTGTGAAAAACCCAGCAGCGTTGCAGTTCTTGACGCAAATCAGTGCGCCTGGCACCTACTACCATGCCCCGTTCAAAGGCACCTAAATATTTTGTCTTGTCATTCACCCTCTGAATGGCACACATACATAATCCATGTCTCAATTGTCTCAAGCCTTAAAAATCCTTCTTCAACCTGTCTCCTCCCCTTCATCTACACTGATTGAAGTGTATTTAAGTGACATCAAAAAGGGACCATAGCTTTCACCTGGTCAGTCTATGTCATGGAAAGAGCAGGTGTTAATAATGTTTAGTATACTCAGTGAATAGCTTCGTTATTTTTATTTTTTTTTACAGTCGAGAGGAGTCAACAGCTTCAAGTTCCTCGCTATCCACATTACTAAGTATGGCAACTGCACCGCCCTCGACCGGAGGGCCCTACAGATGGTGGTGCTGACAGCCCAGAGCATCACTGGGGGTGAGCTCCCAGCCACCCAGGACGTCATGTCAGGCGGTGTCAGAGAAAGGCCTGAAAAATTGCCAAAGGCTCCAGTCACCTGAGACACTGTTCTGGACTGTTCTCCATGATCCTCTCTGGCAGGGAGTACTGGTGCATCAAGGCTAAGACCAATAGACTTCTAAACAGCTTCTATCCCCTGGCCATAAGACTGTTAAATGGCTAACTACTGCTCCCCCTCACATCTACGCTGCTGCTAAAAGTATTATTGCTTAAATGTATTACGACCACTACGCTGCTGTTCATTGATTATTGATTGCCAATGCCATTTAGTATCTATCTATTTATCCTGCTACTGGTCACTATTACTCCTATTTACATGCTGCTGCCATACTGTTTACTATTATTATTATTATAATTTATCCTGCTACTGGTCACTATTACTCCTGTTTACATGCTGCTGCCTTACTGTTTACTATTATTATTATTATTATTATTTATCCTGCTACCAGTCACTTTCTCCTAATCCCTGTACCTACAGGTGTGGCGCAGTGGTGTAAGACTCTACATCTCTGTGCTATAGGCGTCACTACAGACAACTTGGTTCGAATCCAGACTGTATGTCACGACTTCCACCGAAGTTGGTCCCTCTCCTTGTTCGGGCGGCGGTCGAAGTCGCCGACCTGCTAGCCATCGCTGATCCTCTTTTCATTTTCCTTTGGTTTTGTCTTGTATCACACCTGGTTCCAATCCCATTCATTACATGTTGTGTATTTAACCCTCTGTTCCCCCTCATTGTCCTGGTCGGTGATTCTGTAAGGGTGCGTGCTGGTGGCAGGGAAGTCAGGGGCAGGAGATCGAACTTGGTATAAAACGGAGCAGTTTAATAAGTGCTCAAAAACTCAGAAAACCAAAATATACAAAATAATACACGTGGGTACAAAACCCGTCGCACACCAGAACATATCTTGCACATAGCTTACAAACAAACAATCACCAACAAGGACAATGAGGGGGAACAGAGGGTTAAATACACAACATGTAATTGATGGGATTGGAACCAGGTGTGATGGAAGACAAGACAAAACCAAACCAAAGGAAAATGAAAAGAGGATCAGCGATGGCTAGAAGGTCGATGACGTCGACCGCCGAACGCCGCCCGAACAAGGAGAGGGACCGACTTCGGCGGAAGTTGTGACACTGTATCACAACCGGCTGTGATTGGGAGTCCCATAGAGCGGTGCACAATTGGCCCAGCGTCGTCTGAGTTTGGCCGGTGTAGGCCGTCATTGTAAATAGGAATTTGTTCTTAACTGACCTTGCCTAGTTAAATAATAATAATACAATTCTAGTTGGAGGATTCTGGATTTCCTGCTTATTCCCCCTTGATTTTGATTATCTTCCAACCAGGATTTCTAGAAAACCTGAGAAGTTTGGGAAAGTTACAGGAAAAAGTTACCTAAATTTTGCAACCTTTTACCATTTTTCCATTACTAAAGGGTAAAGACTTCGGGAGTTGTTGGAAAGGAAGCATTATTGTTGTGTTTCTGCGTTTGTCCTTTGTTAGCGATTATAGATAGAGTGCCTTCGGAAAGTATTCAGACCCCTTGACTTTTTCCACATTTGTGACATTACAGCCTTATTGTAAAATGTATTAAATTGTTATTTGTCCAACACTGCAAGACTAATACGTTTTAATGGGGACTGACTATTTTGTCCCTCAGAGTACTACTCCTATTCATTGGATTATCTTACCAGCCCTCTCTTATCACATCTCTGTGAAGCAAGTGGTGCTGTTATCTTTATATCCAGTCGGTCTGCTATCTGATTGAAAGTTAATGCTATTGGTTTTCAACACAGATTTTAAATTCAAAACAGTCAGATGCTATACAACGGTCTCAGATTCAGTTTTACAGCTATGGATTCCAACTATAACCAATGCATTCTTACATTGTTCTTACAGTACAAAACATTATTTACTACTATTCCCGTTATTAATTACTATTATTAACTATATTCTTGCTTTGTAACTACCGTGTACAAAAAATGAAGTGCCATGTATTTAAAATGTTTGCAGAATTTACATGTAACCAAAAAGAAAAAGCTGTAAAAACACAGTTATTTTTGTCCTCCGAAGAGGGGCGGTAGTGGATGGTCCAATAAAAAATTCAATATTAATAAATACTATTCCCACTTAATGATACGAGCAATATTCAAATAATAAAAACAACTCTATACTCACAGATAAAGTGTGCATATAAAACCTGTTTAGAGGTAGAAGTCAGTGAAGGAGCCAGCAGCGGGTGTCAGTGCATCAGTGTCTGATGTGAGAAGCACTGCTCTGTTCTGGAGTCTCTCCCAATGCCGTAGTCAAAGCCAAGGTGCTCCTATAATTACACCCGCTGACATTCCAATACATTTCCAGTGAGTGTATTCCAGAACATCTTTTAATGTCTATTCCTACCAGCATCAGCTTTGGCTTCCAGTTAAATATGTGCCTGAGGAACAAGGAAGCCATAGGCCACTGTAGCTGTGGGCGGTGTTATGCTCCGTATCACTGACGTTTATATTTAACTGGGTGACTTACATTTAGTGGTATTACCAGTCTGGCATGGTGAGGTAGGAAAAATCAGTTCCTCATAGATGGGCTTAATCATCAGAACATACCTCAGAGTACAAAGGACATTTGTTTGTGTGGGCGTGTGTGTGTGTGCAAGCTGTGTCTATCACATTTCAACATTAAAACTTCAGAGCGAAAAAAAAGAAGGAAGATAAATAAAGACAAGTCAACCAAAGACTGTGGATGGCGTCAGACTGCCAGGAAAAAAGAGAATGAATTGTTTGCCACAATATACATAATGTACTGAATACACTGGAACAAGGAACCCTGAGAACAATTCTGTTCCTGTTTTACGAATTAGCAAAGTCAGGTGTATTCCGCATTCATAAAGGGCAAATCAATATTTTGTATTCCTTAATTAAATATACATTTTTAAACACAATACAACCACACGAGGATATAGTGTAAATGCGATTCAAATCATGAAGGATGACATCAAAAAGTTACAAATATTTCCATTGTGGTCCTCTTGAAAATATACACACTTGGGCTCCCGAGTGGCGCAGCGGTCTAAGCCACTGCATCTCAGTGTAAGGGGCATCACTAAATTCCCTGGTTCAAATCCTGGCTGTGATTGGGAGTCCCATTGAAATCCTGTCATTGTAAATAAGAATTTATTCTTAACTGACTTGCCTAGTTAAATAAAGGTAAACGGTCAAACAAATGTCACCGAAAGGGAGAAACATACAGTACATGATCAGTCCATAGTGTAACTAATGTTACAGGTAGGACATACATGTTCAGTCAGCATAACATTATTTCATAAAGACATGATCATGATTCCTTATCAACTCAATAGATATTAGATCATTTAATTAATTGTTCTTTCTCCCAAGAACGCCAAAAGTTTAGAAAATTGCTTGATGTCTCGATTAGGTACAGTATGTTGTCCAACACAATACGACCAGTTCACATAGATTATGTCCTGTATCATTTGAGAGGAAATCATGCAATGTTAGGTGAACTTTACTTGTCTAACACAGTTGTTAGGTTTGGGCTATGGTTACTAATAGTTCACTAATCAACAAAGTCCCAGGATTTAACTCCATAACAATGACATTCAAATTAGTAGATTGATAAATAGAAAGTATGGTTATTCAAATAAAAGTAGACAATACGTATCAGAGACTAAACTGACACCAAGTTTAGCCGATAAATCGTTTGTTGATTAATACAATATCAAGCGTATTTTAAATTTAGGATGTCAAACATGGTCACAAGGGCTGCGTTCACACAGGCATCCAAATTCAGATATTTTTTCCACTAAGTGGTCTTTTGACCAATCACATCAGATCTTTTCACATCAGATCTTATTCAGATCTGATTAGATGTAGAAAATATCAGATTTGGGCTGCCTGTCTAAACGCAGCCAATGTGCCCACATCTGAGTTCAGTCAGGTTCATGACCCCAATTCAAGCTTAATGGACAGATTTCCAGTTGATACAGATATTCCTGAAAATGCTCCGATGTGCCTTGACACAATTCTGTCTGGGAGCTCTATGGTCAATTCCTTCGACCTCAAGGCTTGGTTTTTGGTCTGACATGCACTGTCAACTGTGGAACCTTATAAAGACAGGTGTGTGCCTTTTCAAATGATGTCCAATCGATTCAATTGACCACAGGTGGACTCTAATCAAGTTGTAGAAACATCTCAAGGATGATCAATGTATACAGGATGCACCTGAGCTCAATTTCGAGACCCATAGCAAAGTGCCTGAATACTTATGTACATACGGTATTTCTGTTTTTTATTTGTAATACATTTGCAAAAATTTCTAAAAACCTTTTTTCACTTTGTGATTATGGGATATTGTGTGTAGATTGATGAGGAAAAAAATATTGAATCAATTTTAGAATAAGGCTGTAATGTAACAAAATGTGGAAAAAGGGAAGGGGTCTGAATACTTTTCCGAATACACTTGGTTCCACAAGAGAGGAAGTCACATGATAACACCATCATCCTGCCCTTGCCACAGCATCTCCCCGTCGAATGCCACCTTCCCATGCCTCTTGGCTCTCAGAAGAATCCCCACCACCTTGTCAGAGACGCGTACGTATCTATCAAACAGTTCTCTGAAAGTGACGCGGGTCTTCCCGTCCGGATCTGGGTCGTTCATAGTCCTGATCACATAGCACATGTCGGTTATCTCACCGTGGATGTGTTGCTCGGCTCGCCTGGCACGTTCGGCTGTTTTGGTGTCCTCCTTGGGGCGTCCGTAACCATCCTCGCCTTGGTGGAGGCGTAGGGACATGGAGTATTCATAGTCAAAGTCCTCACTGAAGGGGTTGAGCTTCTGGTTGACGGTGTTCGTTTAGGACCAGTTCTGCCAGCGGCTGTTCAGATTGACCACGGCACTGTACTTCCTTGAGAGAGCGTTGATCTTGTTGGCGTCATCCAACTCATTTTTGCTCCTGTGAAGAACAATCACCCAAATATTTAACAAAACAATGAAACAATCATCAATCATGGCAACGTTAATTTCCATTGTAAAGCTCTGAACAAGTTTTGCAATAAACTGTTTTATTTGAGCAACAAATGTGCTATTTCAAGTTATTTAGGTGTATTTACAGTATCCCTTACATACTTAGGGGAACGTTTAATGAGGGACCGTCATGCACCATCGCTTGTACACGAATGTTAATACAGTCACCATACTGTTGCAAAGAACATTGAACTCACATTGAGCTGGAGGGTCTTTTGACCCTCACCCATGACTCAACTTTCCCTTTAGGTGAGATGCCGTCACTATCCCTCTGCATGGCCTCCCTGGATTACCCAGTGCTGTCTGTCTGTCCAGGTTTAGAGATGTCTGTCTGTCCAGGTTTAGAGATGTCTGTCTGTCCAGGTTTAGAGCTGTCTGTCTGTCCAGCTTCAGTGCTGTCTGTCTATCCAGGTTTAGTGATGTCTATCTTTCCAGGTTTAGAACTATCTGTCTGTCCAGGAGGTTCATTGCTCTCTGTCTGCCCAGGTTCAGTGCTGTCCATCTGTCCAGGTTTAGAGTTGTCTGTCTGTCTGTCCAGGTTTATCTTGGCCGCCCTCCGCCTCAAGGGTCCTTTTCTGCGCCTCAGAGTACCCACTTTCCTCTGTGTCCACGCTACAGGCGTGCCCATCTCCAAATTGTCGTTACATTCCGCTCCTTCTCCTTCTCCTGCTTCCAGCTGAGGGTCAGTCTCGACACTTTGGAGCACTTTCTGTGGAGTGCGAGCGACCCCCTCTTGCTCAGTGTCCTGTCTATCTCCTCCTCTGGCGGTGGAGCCTACATACAAATTAGCTCGGTCAGAAATGTAGTTTCCACACTCCTCTCCTGAACACCGCTGGTCACAGTCTTCACCACCTGCTTGGTCTTGATCCGGGACTCCCGTATAGAGGCACTAGAGGGGTCTTTATTTTACCCTCCGATTGGGAAGGAGGAGAATTGCCTCGAGACTCCTGCTTGGTAGCTGAAGTGTTGTTCTGAGCAGTAGGTATGTTGTGGCCAGCAGTGGGATCCTGACAGGGACAAACCTTCTTCTGCCAGGTTCCTAATTTAGTGGTGCTTGGTGTCTTTGGTGGTTCGTTCCAAAGCTCTCTTAGGGGGTCAGGAGCCCAGCTGATAGGCTCCTTGGCCAGCTTGTCTTTGATCTCGGACACCCACTTCTGCCAGCTCCGGGTAAGGTTGGACACCATACAGATGGGCCTCCATATACAGTACAGTCGTGGCCAAAAGTTTTTTGAGAATGACACAAATATTAATTTCCACAAAGTTTGCTGCTTCAGTGTCTTTAGATATTTTTGTCAGATGTTACTATGGAATACTGAAGTATAATTACAAGCATTTCATAAGTGTCAAAGACTTTTATTGACAATTGCAGTGTTGACCCTTCTTTTTTAAGACCTCTGCAATCCGCCCTGACATGCTGTCAATTAACTTCTGGGCCACATCCTGACTGATGGCAGCCCATTCTTGCATAATCAATGCTTGGAGTTTGTCAGAATTTGCGGGGTTTTATTTGTCCACCCGTCTCTTGAGGATTGACCACAAGTTCTCAATGGTATTAAGGTCTGGGGAGTTTCCTGGCCATGTACCCAAAATATCAATGTTTTGTTCCCCAAGCCACTTAGTTATCACTTTTGCCTTATGGAAAGGTGCTCCATCATGCTGGAAAAGGCATTGTTCGTCACCAAACTGTTCCTGGATGGTTGGGAGAAATTGCTCTCTGTAACGGCTTTCGTCGGTGGAAGGAGAGGACCAAAGCGCAGCGTGGTTAGTGTTCATCTTAATTTAATAATAATCAAAAAAACAGAACACTTCAAATACAAAACAACAAGAGTGAAAACCGAAACAGTTCTATCTGGTGCAGACACACAAAGACTGAAAACAACAACCCACAAAACACAATAGAACACAGGCTACCTAAATATGGTTCCCAATCAGAGACAATGACTAACACCTGCCTCTGATTGAGAACCATATCAGGCCAAACGAGAAACCCCACATAGAAACAGAAAACATAGATAATACCCACCCAACTCATGCCATGACCACACTAAAACAAAGAAAATACAAAATAACTATGGTCAGAACGTGACAGTACCCCCCCCCCCCCCCCCCCCTCCAAGGTGCGGACTCCGGCCGCAAAACCTGAACCTATAGGGGAGAGTCTGGGTGGGCATCTGTCCGCGGTGGCGGCTCTGGCGCTGGACGTGGACCCCACTCCACCATAGTCTTAGTCCGCTTCTGTGGCCTCCTAGGAACGGCGACCCACGCCGCCGACCCTGACCTGGGAACCCTAATAAATGGGCCCACAGGACTGAGGGACACCTCTGGACTGAAGGACGCCTCTGGACTGAAGGACGCCTCTGGACTGAAAAAACTCCTCCGGACTGAGGGGCAGCTCCGGACTGAGGGGCAGCTCCAGACTGAGGGGCAGCTCCAGACTGAGGGGCAGCTCCAGACTGAGGGGCAGCTCCGGACTGAGGGGCAGCTCCGGACTGAGGGGCAGCTCCGGACTGAGGGGTAGCTCAGGACTGAGGGGTAGCTCAGGACTGAGGGGTAGCTCAGGACTGAAGGTCAGCTCCGGACTGAGGAGCAGCTCCGGACTGAGGGCAACTCTGGACTGAAGGACAGCTCCGGACTGAAGAGCAGCTCCGGACTGGCAGGCGGCTCTGGCAGCTCCTGACTGGCGGGCGACTCTGGCAGCTCCTGACTAGTGGGCGGCTCTGGCAGCTCCTGACTGGCGGGCGACTCTGGCAGCTCCTGACTGGCGGGCGGCTCTGGCAGCTCCTGACTGGCGGGCGGCTCTGGCATCTCCTGACTGGCGGGCGACTCTGGCAGCTCCTGACTGGCGGACGGCTCTGGCAGCTCCTGACTGGCGGGCGGCTCTGGCAGCTCCTGACTGGCGGGCGGCTCTGGCAGCTCCTGACTGGCGGGCGGCTCTGGCAGCTCCTGACTGGCGGACGGCTCTAGAGGCTCAGGACAGACGGGCAGCTCAGGCGGCGCTGGACAGACGGGCAGCTCAGGCGGCGCTGGACAGACGGGCAGCTCAGGCGGCGCTGGACAGACGGGCAGCTCAGGCCTGCCGAGGCACACTGTAGGCCTAGTGCGTGGTGCCGGAACAGGTGGTACCGGGCAGGGAACACGCACCTCAGGGCGAGTGCGGGGAGCAGGAACAGGGCATACTGGACTCTGGAGGCGCACAGTAGGCCTGGTGCGTGGTGCTGGAACTGGTGGTACCGGACTGGGAGCACGCACCTCTGGGCGAGTGCGGGGAGCAGGAACAGAACACCCCGGGTTGTGAAGGTACTCTGGAGACCTGGTGTGTATAGCCGGCATCAATTGTTCCGGAACTTTAACACCTGTTTCAGGATGAGTACTAGGAACTGACACAGGTGGCATCAGACAGCTAACACGCTCCTCAGGGCGAATGCCGTGCATACTACGCCAAACCAACAGCTCTCTCTCTTCACTCTCCTCCAATTTCATCAACAACTCCTCGAATGTCTCATAATCTCCCCTCCATTCACTCTCCTCCAATCTGTCCAATAACTCCTCAACATTCTCAGACTCACACCTCAACTTCGCCGACTGCTCTGGTTCCATCCTCGGCTCCATCCGAGAGAAGTTGGCTCAGGTCTGACTCCTGACTCTGCCACACTCCCCGTCTCCCCGTGTGCCCCCCCAATACATTTTTGGGGCTGCCTCTCGTGCTTCCAGCCGCGCTGCCGAGCAAGCTCCTCATAATGCCGCCTCTCGGCTTTCGCTGCCTCCAGCTCTGCCTGGGGTGGCGATATTCACCCGGCTGTGCCCATGGTAACTTGCCGTCTAATATTTCCTCCCAAGTCCATCTCTCCAGGTATCGCTGCCTCTCCTGCTGCTGCTGCCTGTTACCACGCTACTTGGTCCTTTTTTGGTGGGTGGTTCTGTAACGGCTTTTGTCGGTGGAAGGAGAGGACCAAAGCGCAGCGTGGTTAGTGTTCATCTTAATTTAATAAAAATCAAAAAAACAGAACACTTCAAATACAAAACAACAAAAGTGTGCAGACACACAAAGACTGAAAACAACCACCCACAAAACACAATAGAACACAGGCTACCTAAATATGGTTCCCAATCAGAGACAATGACTAACACCTGCCTCTGATTGAGAACCATATCAGGCCAAACGAGAAACCCCACATAGAAACAGAAAACATAGATAATACCCACCCAACTCACGCCCTGACCACACTAAAACAAAGAAAATACAAAAGAACTATGGTCAGAACGTGACACTCTCGGAGGATGTGTTGGTACTATTTTTTATTCATGGCTGTGTTCTTAGGCAAAATTGTGAGTGAGCCCACTCCCTTAGCTGAGAAGCAACCCCACACATGAATGGTCTCAGGATGCTTTACTGTTGGCATGACACAGGACTGATGGCAGCGCTCACCTTGTCTTCTCCGGACAAGCTTTTTTCCGGATGCCCCAAATAATCGCAAAGGGGATTCTTCAGAGAAAATGACTTTACCCCAGTCCTCAGCAGTCCAATCCCTGCACCTTTTGCAGAATATCAGTCTGTCCTTGATGTTTTTCCTGGAAAGATGTGGCTTCTTTGCTGCCCTTCTTGACACCAGGCCATCCTCCAAAAGTATTCACCTCACTGTGCGTGCAGATGCACTCACACCTGCCTGCTGCCATTCCTGAGCAAGCTATGTACTGGTGGTGCCCCGATCCCACAGCTGAATCAACTTTAGGAGACGGTCTTGGCGCTTGCTGGACTTTCTTGGGCGCTCTGAAGCCTTCTTCACAACAATTGAATCGCTCTCCTTGAAGTTCTTGATGATCCGATAAATGGTTTATTTAGGTGCAATCTTACTGGCAGCAATACCCTTGCCTTGTGCAAAGCAAGGATGACGGCACGTGTTTCCTTGCAGGTAACCATGATTGACAGAGGAAGAACAATGATTCCAAGCACCACCCTCCTTTTGAAGCTTCCAGTCTGTTATTCGAACTCAATCAGCATGACAGAGTGATCTCCAGCCTTGTCCTCGTCAACACTCACACCTGTGTTAACGAGAGAATCACTGACATGATGTCAGCTGGTCCTTTTGTGGCAGGGCTGAAATGCAGTGGAAATGCTTTTTTTGGGATTCAGTTCATTTGCATGGCAAAGGAGGACTTTGCAATTAATTGCAATTCATCTGATCACTCTTCATAACATTCTGGAGTATATGCAAATTGCCATCATACAAACTGAGGCAGCAGACTTTGTGAAAATTTATATTTGTGTCATTCTCAAAACTTTTGGCCACGACTGTACAAACTGGTTGAATCTATGTGGGAAACTGATTGGATTGACAAAAAGTCCCCAATGTAAAGAAATTTGGTCATTTTTTCACCTAACTTTTAAGCTAAATCCAATGACATTGTGAAACTTTTTTGTTGATTTCACTTTGAATTCATGTTACTTGACAACTCAATTAAATGTAAATCAAAACGAGATGTTGAAATTATGTCGTGCCCAGTGGGCAATCAATCACGTCAAACTCAGGCTCAAAACAGGAGGTCAGTGACAGACAGAAAGACAATGAGGGTTGGTGCAATACAGTAGGGCATAATCTGATTCAACAGCATCTGTTAAAGAGATCACCTAGCACAAACACACACAAGAAAAATATGACCTTACAGCACATGTCAAATTCGGCTCTAACTTGCATGCTTGCTGCAAAGTTCTATTTTCATAAACACAAAGACTTACTGCATTGTCACTTGTACAGATACATGATATCCACACTGTGCATGCACATATACTATATGGAGTGTGCTGAGGCAAGAAGGTTGGAGCAGCTACAGCTGCACAGGAGTTTTTTGTCGTTTGCAGGAACCAGAGTGGTTGTCAAAGACAGAAGGAGACATTTGATCCGGGGGCCGAAGGCGCACGGACTCTAACCAGGAAAGAATGTGATACCTGGGGGAAACAAGGAGCTCCTGCTTACACATGTAGGGATTAGTCTTGCAATGCACCTGGTAGTGAGATCAAAGTGTACAAACAGGAAGCACTGGCTCTTTTATTGCACCCAGTGCTTCAATACTTTTTATGAGTTTTAGATGCATACATGTGTATGTGTTCAACTCTCTAGACATAGCCTAATATGATAGTGTATGTGTGTGTGGATGTTTATGTGAATCTCTCTCTCTCTCTGTGTGTGTGTGTGTGTGTGTGTGTGTGTGTGTGTGTGTGTGTGTGTGTGTGTGTGTGTGTGTGTGTGTGTGTGTGTGTGTTAGTCTTGTTGTTTGCATGGGTTCAATTAGAGGAGAGGGATATTTTAATAGAATCTGTCCCAAGCATACACAGGCCAGCAGACTGGTGAAAGACAGCTGTTGGCAGTCAGTCACACGGTGTGGAAGTGTGACAGTGAACATGAACAGAGGACTCCTGTATAACTGTCAGGTCATTCCGGATACCAGATAACCTCACAGGCAGGTTAGAGCTCTACCTTATGGACAAATATGTTAATTACCTCTGAATTACATTTATGGAGTATAATCGATTTATGGGTACGACAGGCCTAAAATAAATGACATAGTTCATTTTTGTATTATTCTGGACATCTAAATAGGTGTCATATTTCAATAACATGGGGGGGAAAATAGTCCTTATCATATCATTTTATTTTTAAATAAAAAAATATTCTGCTAAATTGGATAGAACGTTTTTACACTTTTTTGGGGAGGTTTTTGGCACTTTAGGGCTGGGACTTGTTTTAGGGAAAACTCCTATAGAAAATATATATTGGTAGTCAGATTAGGTTGTAGATGAACTTCCACAGATATCTAACAAATGTCTATGTAAAGTTGACACCTTCAAGAAGCCTTATCAAGACAGTTTAGAGTTTTTAACTAAATAAAATGTTTGTGAAAATTGATTGTCTAAAAACATACATTTCAATAAATGAGAACACACCATCCAACAGTATTACTACTGACATCTAGTGACAAAAGTAGGAACGTTTTTTTGCAAATACTTGACAAATTCACCAACTACACTGAACAAAAATATAAAACGCAACATGCAACAATTTCAAAGATTTTATTGAGTTACAGTTCATATAAGGAAATCAGTCAATTTAAATAAATGTTTTAGGCCATACTCTATGGATTTCACATGATGGGAATACAGATATGCATCTGTCGGTCATAGATATCTTTAAAAAAAAAGGTAGGGGTGAGAATCAGAAAACCTGTCAGTTTCTCAAATAATATCAAATAAAATGTTATTGGTCGCATACACATATTTAGCAGATATATTGAGGATGTAGCAAAATGCTTGTTGTCCTAGCTCAAACAGTGCAGTAATATCTAACAATAAACACAAAATCTAAAACGCAAAAGAATATATAAGAAATATATGAAGAAATATCGAAATATTAGTATGAGCAATGTCGGAGTATAAATATATACACTACCGTTCAAAAGTTTGGGGTCACTTAGAAATGTCCTTGTTTTTGAAAGCAAAGTACATTTTTTGTCTATAAAAACAACATCAAATTCATCAGTGTAGACATTGTTAATGTTATAAATGACTATTGTAGCGGCTGGAATATCTACATAGACGTACGGAGGCCTATTATCAGCAGCCATCACTCCTGAGTTCCAATGGCACGTTATGTTAGCTAATCCAAGTTTATCATTTTAAAACAGATCATTAGAAACCCCTTTTGCAATTATGTTAGCACAGCTGAAAACTGTTGTTCTGATTAAAGAAGCAATAAAACTGGCCTTCTTTAGGCTAGTTGAGTATCTGGAGCATCAGCATTTGTGCGTTCGACTACAGGCTCAAAATGGCCAGAAACAAAGCACTTTCTTCTGAAACTCATCAGTCTATTCTTGATCTGAGAAATGAAGACTATTCCATGCGAGAAATTGCCAAGAAACTGAAGGCTAGTTTTAACAGTTTTGAGCTGTGCTAACATAATTGCAAAAGGGGTTTCTAACGATCAATTAGCCTTTTAAAATTATAAACTTGGATTAGCTAACACAACATGGCATTGGAACACAGGAGCGATGGTTGCTGATAATGGGCCTCCGTACGCCTATGTAGATATTCCATAAAAAATCTTCCGTTTTCAGTTACAATAGTCATTTACAATATAAACAATGTCTACACTGTATTTCTGATCAATTTGATGTTATTTTAATGGACAAAAAGTGATTTTCTTTCAAAAACAAGGACATTTCTAAGTGACCTCAAACTTTTGAAAGGTAGTGTATATCTATCTATCTATCTATCTATCTATCTATCTATCTATCTATCTATCTATCTATCTATCTATCTATCTATCTATCTATCTATCTATCTATCTATCTATCTATCTATCTATCTATCTATCTATCTATCTATCATGAAGCTGGTTGAGAGAATGCCAAGAGTGTGCAAAGATGTCATCAAGGCTAAGGGTGGCTACTTTGAAGAATCTCAAATATAAAATGTTTTTATTTAACACTTTTTTGGTTACTACATGATTCCATATGTGTTATTTCATAGTCTTGATGTCTTCACTATTATTATACAATGTAGAAAATAGTAAAAATAAAGGAAAACCCTTGATTGTGTAGGTGTGTCTAAACTTTTGACTGGTACTGTATGCATGTATGTATGTATGTATGTATGTATGTATGTATGTATGTATGTATGTATGTATGTATGTATGTATGTATGTATGTATGTATGTATGTATGTATGTATGTATGTATGTATGTATGTATGTATGTATGTATATGATGGGATGTGTAGACTATATGGATAGAATATGTAGTATATCTGAACAATATTATATGTACAGCAATAGTTAAATAGGATAGGCTTTGACTAGAATACAGTAAATACATATGAAGTGTGTAAAATAGTATGTAAACATTATTAAAGTGACCAGTGTTCCATTATTAAAGTAACCAGTGTTCAATGACTATGTACATAGGGCAGCAGCCTCTAAGGTGCACGGTAGAGTAACCGGGCGGTAGCCGGCTAGTGACAATGACTAAAGTTCAGGGCATGGTACTGGGCGGGGCCCAGCTAGTGGTGAGTATTTAACAGTACAATGACCTTGAGATAAAAGCTGTTTTTCAGTATCTCAGTCCCAGCTTTGATGCACCTGTACTGACCTCACCTTCTAGATGGTAGTGGGGTGAACAAGTCACTCGGCTTGGGTGGCTGAGGTCCTTGATGATCTTCTTGGCCTTCCTGTGACACTGGGTGCTGTAGATGTCCTGGAGGGCAGGCAGTGTGCCCCCGGTGATGCGATGAGCAGACCACACCACCCTCTGGTGAGCCCTGCGGTTGCAGACGGTACTGTTGCCATACCAGGCGGTGACAGCCCGACAGGATGCTGTCAATGGTGCATCTGTAAAGGTTTGTGAGGGTGGAGCCTTCTGCAAGTAGCCGAGTGGTTAGAGTGTTGGGCCAGTAACCGAAAGGTTGCTGGAGAATCCCCGAGCTGACCTCGTTCTGCCCCTGAGCAAGGCAGCATACCCACTGTTCCTTGGGCGCCGATTATGGCAGCCCCCCGCACCGCTCTGGCTCAGAGGGGTTGGGTTAAATGCGGAAGACACATTTCAGTTGAAGGCATTCAGTTGTACAACTGACTATCCCCCTTTTCACCACACTGTCTTTGTGGTTGGACCATTTCAGATTGTCAGTGATGTGTACGCTGAGGAACTTGAAGCTTTTCACCTTCTCCAATACGGACCGTCGATGTGGATGGGGGCATGCTCCCTCTGCTGTCTCCTGAAGATGGGGGCATGCTCCATTATTTTGTTGACGTTGAGAGAGATGTTGTTTTCCTGTCGCCACTCCACCAGGGCCCTCATATCCTCCCTGTAGTCTGTCTCGTCGTCCACACAGTCATGGGTGAACAGGGAGTACAGGAGGGGGCTGAGCATGCACCCTTGTGGGGCCCCTGTGTTGAGGATAAGGGTAGTGGAGGTGTTGTTGCCTACAGTACCTTCAGAACCTGGGACGGGAATAATGGATGAATATTTGTTGCACGGGGCGTAGTTCAGACCCAGGGCCCGAAGCTTAATGATGAGCTTGGAGGGTACTATGGTGTTGAAGGCTGAGCTGTAGTCAATGAACAGAATTATTACATAGGTATTCCTCTTGTCCAGGGGATAGGGCAGTGTGGAGTGCGACGGCGATTTCGTCATCTGTGGATCTATTGGGGCGTTGGAGGTGATATGATCCTTAACTAGCCTCTCAAAGCACTTCGTGATGACAGAAGTGAGTGCTACGGGTCGATAGTCATTTATTTAAGTTAATTTCGCTTTCTTGGGTACAGGAACAATCGTGAACATCTTAAAGCAAGTGGGTACAACTGACTAGGATAGAGAGAGATTGAATATGTCTGTAAACACTCCAGCCAGCTGGTCTGCGCATGTGGATGCCATCTGTGCTGGCAGCCTTGCGAGGGTTAACACGCTTAAATGTCTTGCTCACGCCGGCCAAGGAGAGCGAGAGCTCACAGTCCATGGGAGCGGAGGTGGCGTCGGCGACACTGTATATCCCTCGAAGCGTGGTATGACCACCACTTGCCTCTGGTAGCTCGACACATCTCCTTCACATAGAGTTGATCAGGCTGTTGACTGTGGAATCTTGTTCCACTCCTCTTCAATGGCTGTGCGAAGTTGCTAGATATTGGCTGGAACTAGGGCTGGGCGATATGGCGAACATATAAAATATATTCGATATTTTTCTAATTTTGACAGTATGACAGTATTTTAATATATTTTATATTTTTGAATAATACAAATTCTAAATTTTCTTTGAGTAGTGCGTGACCCTAGGCTGGCAACACATACATTCCAAGTGATTTCAATGGGTCTTTCTCCATTCAGATTGTTTATTCTGTTCAATTAAACTTCAATCAAAAATAATTCACTGCATTTTCATCCATTTCTGCATTTCTTGCACTTATTTGAGATCATTTCCACACTGCCACGTAGAGCTGCACGATATTTGCGAAAAATCTATCTAATTATTTTTAATCAAATGTTGCAATTACAATTTGACTTGCGTTTTATATCAAAACACTTGGGTGAACTGTTGGAATCATGGAAATAGAATGATTATTATAATTCTGTATTTAGAATATAATAGTGGGCACTTTGATTACAGTATTGTTTGACATGACAACGAATGAAAATGCCAGGGAGGAGTTATTGTGAAGGAGGAACCAAAGTGTTGGTGAGTGTTTTCAAGGGAACCCTATAATCTCTGGCTACATTAATGTAGGTAACATATTCATGCTTTGGTTTAGAAGTTACTGTTGCAGACACAACATGCTGATTTAGGCCTACACCATCACTGGTATCAGGCTGTATAGCTAGCTACATTTGTTCTGACTCATTACATTTATTAGCTAGCTAGACAGCTAACTAGCATTAGCAGCTAACACGATTTAGCATGCTGTTGTACATGTCGATCCAGAGCATCCCAAACATGCTCAATGGGTGACATGTCTGGTGAGTAGGCAGGCCATGGAAGAACTGGGACATTTTCAGCTTCCAGGAATTGTTTACAGATCCTTGCGGCATGGGACGGTGCTTTATCATGCTGAAACATGAGGTGGTGGCGGCGGATGAATGGCACGACAATGGGCATCAGGATCTCATCACGGTATGTCTGCGCATTCAAATTGCCATCCATAAAATGCAATTTTATTTGTTGTCCGTATGCCTGCCCATACCATAACCCCACCGCTCTGTTCACAACGGTGACATCAGCAATCCGCCCGCCCATATTACGCCATACACACTGTCTGCCATCTGTCTGGTACAGCTGAAACCGGGATTTATCTGTGAAGAGCACACTTCTCCAGCATGCCAGTGGTCATCAAATGTGAGCATTTGCCCACTGAAGTCGGGTACGACCCACAATTGCAGTCAGAGCAAGACCCTGGTGAGGACGACCAGCACGCAGATGAGCTTCCGTTAGACAGTTTCTGACAGTTTGTGCAGAAATTCTTCAGTTGTGCAAACCCACAGTTTTGTCAGCTCTCCGGGGAGTTGGTCTCAGACGATCCCGCCGGTGAAGAAGCCAGATGTTGAGGTCCTAGGCTGGCGTGGTTGCACGTGGTCTGCTGTTGTGAGGCCGGTTGGACGTAGTGCCAAATTCTCTAAAACAACGTTGGAGGCGACATACGATAGAGAAATTCTCTGGCAACATTCCTGCAGTCAACTTGCCAATTGCATGCTCTGTGGCATTGTGTTCTGTGACAAACTGCACATTTTAGAGTGGCATTATGTTGTCCCCATCACAAGGTGCACCTGTGTAATGATCATGCTGTTTAATCAGGTTCTTGATATGCCACACCTGTCAGGTGGATGGATTGTCTTGGCAAAGGGGAAATGCTCACTAACAGGGATGTAAACAAATTTGTACCAACATTTTAGAGAAATACGCTTCTTGTGCTTACAGAACATTTCTGGGATCTTTCATTTCATTATAGCTCATGAAACATGGGATCAACACTTTACAATTTGTGTTTATGTTGCTATTCAGTATATATTCATCACACCAAGCAGCAGTTGTTAAGTACTGTAAGTTCAGTAAAACACCAGCAGAGGTCCCCACAAGGTCAGTGTTGAGTCTATACAGCTCTGTAGCGCGAGAGAAAAATCCTAGAACATTTGTTCTGTCTCTAGTGGTCAAATAGCCTACAGGAGATTGAGCGGGTGAGTGAGTCAGAGATGGACAAATGAGGTCTATGGTTTATGAAGAGGTAGAGAGACAGACAGGCATGCTGAACTAGAGCTGTAGTTACCTAGCCCGATCCACCATCTTCATCTCGAAAGCTTACATTGTTTCAGAAAGGTGGATCAGGTTAGTGGTTACCATGTACAGTGGGGAGAACAAGTATTTGATACACTGCCGATTTTGCAGGTTTTCCTACTTACAAAGCATGTAGAGGTCTGTAATTTTTATCATAGGTACACTTCAACTATGAGAGACGGAATCTAAAACAAAAATCCAGAAAATCACATTGTATGATTTTTAAGTAATTAATTTGCATTTTATTGCATGACATAAGTATTTGATACATCAGAAAAGCAGAACTTAATATTTGGTACAGAAACCTTTGTTTGCAATTACAGAGATCATACGTTTCCTGTAGTTCTTGACTAGGTTTGCACACACTGCAGCAGGGATTTTGGCCCACTCCTCCCTACAGATCTTCTCCAGATCCTTCAGGTTTCGGGGCTGTCGCTGGGCAATACGGACTTTCAGCTCCCTCCAAAGATTTTCTATTGGGTTCAGGTCTGGAGACTGGCTAGGCCACTCCAGGACCTTGAGATGCTTCTTACGGAGCCACTCCTTAGTTGCCATGGCTGTGTGCTTCGTGTCGTTGTCATGCTGGAAGACCCAGCCACGACCCATCTTCAATGCTCTTACTGAGGGAAGGAGGTTGTTGGCCAAGATCTCGCGATACATGGCCCCATCCATCCTCCCCTCAATACGGTGCAGTCGTCCTGTCCCCTTTGCAGAAAAGCATCCCCAAAGAATGATGTTTCCACCTCCATGCTTCACGGTTGGGATGGTGTTCTTGGGGTTGTAGTCATACTTCTTCTTCCTCCAAACACAGCGAGTGGAGTTAGACCAAAAAGCTCTATTTTTGTCTCATCAGACCACATGACCTTCTCCCATTCCTCCTCTGGATCATCCAGATGGTCATTGGCAAACTTCAGACAGGCCTGGACATGCACTGGCTTAAGCAGGGGGACCTTGCGTGCGCTGCAGGATTTTAATCCATGACGGCGTAGTGTGTTACTAATGGTTTTCTTTGAGACTGTGGTCCCAGCTCTCTTCAGGTCATTGACCAGGTCCTGCCGTGTAGTTCTGGGCTGATCCCTCACCTTCCTCATGATCATTGATGCCCCACGAGGTGAAATCTTGCATGGAGCCCCAGACCGAGGGTGATTGACCGTCATCTTGAACTTCTTCCATTTTCTAATAATTGCGCCAACAGTTGTTTCCTTCTCACCAAGCTGCTTGCCTATTGTCCTGTAGCCCATCCCAGCCTTGTGCAGGTCTACAATTTTATCCCTGATGTCCTTACACAGCTCTCTGGTCTTGGCCATTGTGGAGAGGTTGGAATCTGTTTGATTGTGTGTGGACAGGTGTCTTTTATACAGGTAACGAGTTCAAACAGGTGCAGTTAATACAGGTAATGAGTGGAGAACAGGAGGGCTTCTTAAAGAAAAACTAACAGGTCTGTGAGAGCCGGAATTCTTACTGGTTGGTAGGTGATCAAATACTTATGTCATGCAATAAAATACAAATTAATTACTTAAAAATCATACAATGTGATTTTCTGGATTTTTGTTTTAGATTCCGTCTCTCACAGTTGAAGTGTACCTATGATAAACATTACAGACCTCTACATGCTTTGTAAGTAGGAAAACCTGCAAAATCGGCAGTGTATCAAATACTTGTTCTCCCCACTGTATGTACTCAGACCGGACGCAACCCATCATGCTGCTTGTGCTTTATTATCACAGACTAATAAATATAATCTCAACACTAGTGCCCCAGCTTCCCATCCATCAGAGTGTGGTAGCTCATAACCAGAGTGGACCAGGGAAATGAAACGGTTTTCAATCTGGCTTCACTCCATAAACTGGAGTTCCAGGTGTAAATACTATACATTTCTTATTGAAAGTCCATTCCTGTCTGGTCTTTTAGGCCACCTGGACCGGTGGTCCAGACACCGCATCCAGGAAAGCGGAAAGGGGCAGAACAGAATGAGTGCACCTGCATTTCCTGGTGCGTATCAAAACTAAAGCTGTTAGTCCTCTGTCTTATTTGCCTTTTATTCCTTAGCGTCGGCAGCTATTCGGCGGGGTTGTTTTGGTTGGCCATCGAGATTAATTGTGCGGGATGAGGATCAAAGCTGGTGCTGAAGCGACCTCTCAGGCACTCTGTGACCCCTGCGGGTGATGCAGATTTTTTGGGGTGCTTTTAGTGGGCTGCGTATGGATAATACAATGTTCTGTTGTTCTAATCTGCCTCTGATTAACATGACCGTTAACTCAGAGCACTGATAAAACATGGATGCTTTTAGCCATGTTATCTTGATTGCCTTGGAATCTTGTGTGCTGTCCTTAAGATTTGATCAAAGTGAGGTGGGCTGTTTTGGGGAATACAGTATAACGAGACGAGCATACAGGATCTGCCTAAACCAGAATCAGAGGATATTATCAGTCTTTCTTCTCTTGGATGGTACATTTTTTTTCTACTCAGAATTTGATGAATGAGGTGTCATTTCCAATGCAGCCTGCAACACTAACAACAGTCAAACATTTTCTGTTGACAAAGTGTCTTTGTAAGTAAACTTGAGAAGTAAACTTGGCATTCATTTCTCCTCGTGTTTTTGTTGATACAACCACACAACATCCTCTCCTATCTCAACAGTGACCCCAAAGACAGAGCCAGACAGCTCCACAAATCTGCCTTGGCCCAGGGACGTCAACGTTGTCGGCAAGTCGCTTGAAAAAAAAAAACACTCTGTAATCCACTAATACTTCCCAAAGACAGAGGCGAAGTGCATTATTCATTGTGTTTGGCCGTCTCGAACGGCCCTCATAAATAAACAGACAGGACGTTAAATTAGCTGTAGTACAGGCCTGGGGTCAGCGTGGGCCGTCCAGGAAGAGGAGGATATCACATCGTCCCCTGCATGGAGACTCACAGGATGAATGAGTGCGCTCGTGTAGCCAGATCGCATTAAGGGGCTGGAGCAGAGCTGAAGCTCCCTAATTTGAATTTATTGGACATGTCCGTGATAGATTCCCTATTTTAGGGAGGGGGAATAAAGTAAGGGGGAAGAAGAAAGACATAGAGTTTAAAGAAACATGAGACTTCAGTGTTTTTAAGAGGCAAAATGATGTTAGATGTTAGGAGGGCCTTCTCAGTAAGGAGTAGCTATAAAAAGAAGATAACATGTTGTAATCATCTTTCTTCACACCACGGGGCTGCTTCCAGGACAGAGTTTCATTTAAATCAGGACTCGGCTAATTCTGCTTAAATTAATCCAGATTAAAAAAATAGCTTTCTGAGACGTTGCTTAATTTCAGATGAATTAGTTCTAGACTAGGGTGTCCCAGACTAAGGTAAATAAGGACTAACCAGTTAATCTTTGTGATGCCTAATTAGATTAAAGATGTGCACTTGGTGCTGATCTGAGGATACTTCAAAAACCAGGGATGGGACACATAAGCATTGTGTGGATTTGGAGCGAGTCACCTAAACCAAACAATGGATGGAGGTAAAATGCAATTTTCAAAGTATTTCAGTAGCTAGGTTTCCATCTAATTGCCGACAGATTTTCAGATTTTCATGCGAATATTCTGCTACCGTCCGGCAAACGGTACAAAGCATCGGTTCTCAGACCAACAGGCTCAGAAAAAGCTTCTACCCCAAACCATAAGACTGCTAAAATAACATTTGTACATTTGAGTCATTTAGCCAGTCTGGTATCATAGACTAAACGTAACATAGTAAACGTAAATCTTGGGCACTCAAATTATCTCCATTCTTGTGTATTTTATTTTAATCCTTGTGTTACTATTTTATTTATATTTTTGAAACTCTGCATTGTTGGGAAAGGCTCGTAAGCAAGCATTTCCCGGTAAAGTCTACACCAGTTGTATTGGGCGCATGTGACAAATACTGTACGTTTTGATTTATATTATGGGCTACCTGCTGCAGCAATGTCCGACTGTCTCTCTCTCCTTGAGCAATGGCCCCATTGTCTTGTACACATTCAGGTGATGCGCGCAAACACAGACGTGCTAAAGTGTCATTTTGATCATGGCTGATATGTTAATTTTTATTTAATTTCTAAAATATTTCAACTCCCTAAAGGCAGCTCTTTTACCAATAACGTTTGTCGGAGGGGTCTGAAAACGCAAAATATAGCGACAAAGTTGGCAACAGATTTCCATCCTGCATTGAAAAAATATGCACATTCTACCACCCAAAGTAACCCAAGGCCTGGCAGATGGTGATATTGAGTCGTTTAATCTTGCCATCCAAAGGGAATGTATGCAGCAGACTATACACACGTATCCTCCATGGACGGTTCATACATAAAACATTCTCGAGAACGTGGGAAAGAAATGGGGAAAATATGCTTACTTTCTTTATGAAACACAATTTTTCACCATAATGCTACAGTGGCTAATAGTGCTGAGCGATTAGTGCTTTTTGAGGTCTCATGATGGTAGTGCCCATTACTGTTGATCACTTATTAACCATCCCTTATTCACATTATTTTATTTTAATAAAACATTTCAGTTGCTAGGTATATTACATTTGTTTTATTTGATGGCTTTATTATTTCATTCCATGTCATCGTCTAATCTAGACAGCTGCCTATGCTGTCAGACAAAATCACAATTTGAGTAGTGTTCAAAGTAAATAAGACATACTTTTATGACTGCTGAATACCAAATGTCAATCACTTAGATCATGTATTTTCGGTAACGATACCTCGCGAAGTAACTGCTCTCTATCCCTGCTCTCTTCTCTCCCTCTCCCTGTCTGCCCCACACCAGACAAGTAGGTGTGCAATGGAGTATGGTCAGTGTAGTTATTTACCATGTTTTCTGCATGAAACTATGTAGAATATTGGCCTGTTGGCCTGTCCCTACTACATTGCACAGTTCGGGCTTGATCTGATTTCTCGCTAGAGAAACTGCACATTGAGCTCACAGATAAAAAACCGAACTAAATAGAATTCAAAGAATGAAACCAATGTTGGTCAATTAGTTGTAATCGCTCAGCACTACTCACACACTAGTGACTAATGCTAATCCCAGATGCTGCGTATAGCGTTCAGCATTGTAGTGGAAAATGCTGTTTCATAAAGAAAGTAAGCATATTTTCCCTGTTTTAATAACCTAACGTAGCAGGCATAGAAATAAAGATGTTCGTATTTCCGTTCTTTAAAATAGAAACGGAAGTTAAGTTGAAAATAGAAACACGTCATCGGTTCTAACAGCCATCTCGCGCCGAACTAGGCCTGTGCAGGCTGTCAAATCAATGGCACTCCTTTTGATATAAAAAAAATGTTGTTGACAAAAATGAAAATGTGTCAGTTTGTCACTTTCACGAGGTTGGAGTAACAACATGCTCAACTCCTTAAGACATTGGCTCGAATTCTTGTTAGGTTGTTATGCCTTTAGATTTCAAGACAATGAACAACTAAGGAATAATTGTTCACTTCTCTCATTGACTTCTTAAACCTCGGCCTGATCTGTTTGGTCTGTTTCGCAAGCGTTCCCGGAAGTCTCGCGATGTTGTGCCTCTAGGTTTAGAAACGTTGTGCTAGGGAGGTACTCAGATCTAGACTCATTGCGGAGAAGAAACGAACATTCGTGGTCCATGGGCATGGCGTAGCGTTTGGCCGGCGCAAGAAATGTGGGTAGCCAAGCAACATGTCACCAGCATCATTCAAATGATAGCCCACCCTCAATATTTATTTGAAATTTGCATGAAGCTCATCACTGTGCACATAAAATAAGTTATGAAGTTCATCCTAACTCATTGTGGTTGTGGATGTATTGGTTGTATTAGGCTACAACATTATTGTCTGACTCCAAGTTTACTGCGACATGATGGTTTTTCTATGAATATTTGCGCATTAAAGCATGTCTATTGCAACTGTCGCAATCAATTTTACAGACAAAAAAAATATTTTTTAAAACCTTATCTAGCATATTTTGTTTTGTCGAAAAAAGCTAGATTTCCAACCAAATGGATGACAGATTTACATATTCTAAAATCCACATAGAAACAATATGCGCATTTTACATATTGTTTACATATTGTTGCAGATAAAAGTCACTGCGTAATGACAGTGCACATAAAAAAAATACTTTTGTAGTTCAATTCACATTGAATAACAAATACAAGTTAAAGATGCACATAATTTCCTGGTTGCAAAAATGTCATTTTATGTGACAAAACAAGCAAGCAAGAAAGTCATTGTACCATCTAAACCGCTGTGAAATATCTTTTCCATAACCACAAATATTGTATTTTCAGCTGTTTGAATATGGTGTACAAAACCAAAAGTAAAAGAAGCAAAAAATGACGCTTAAGCACGTGAAGCATAGAAATGGCACACATAGAACAGATCTACCGCTTCATAGATTTTCTATGTGAATTTGGTCAGGTCGTCCAAAAAAATGACATATGAAATGGGTTTCCACAGCATTTTCAAATCTACTAATGGTTTTGTCACCAAAAAAATTACATACATAGCGAATGTGCCCACTCTGGCATGGAAACGTGCTCTAACCAACAACTCGCAGATACAGTGCGTGTATAGCCTACACATGATGAGATTATTATGGACAAAAGTGTCAGATTATCGTTCATCATGTCACCAGAATAAAACCCGCGAAATGTATTGGAAAGAAACATCAAGCATTGTGCAGTTTCACCATCCTGTGAAGTTCAAAATATATGTCATCTGTAGACCAATAACCTGAATGCTTTCCCGAGTCTAGTGGGAGAACCATACAACATATGGGGTGACTTCCAGTTTACTTCGATATGATGGTTATGACATCAATATTTGCGCATTAAAGCGTTTCTTGTAGAATAAATTTTACCGTCGCAAAAAGACCCCACCTTGTCTAGCGCATTTTCTTTTGTTGACATTTGGAAAGTTTACAGACAAATTTGCTGTTTCCTTCAGGCCTGTCATGAGATTTTTAATCCGATGTACTTTACTCGCATATAAAGGTTGGATGGGAACCTGGCTTGTAACCAAGATGTAGCTTCAATAGGATGATCATAGAGTACCACAGTATGAGTCATAATACCCATAAAATCTAGCGGTCACACAGGGAAATGGTTAGCAGATCCCATAGGAATCCCCTAACATGATGTCTACTTTGGTGCTAATTAGCATTTTCAAATCTGAGAGTAAATTAGGCCAAATATATTGATAAAAGTCACCATGTCCGAGAGATTTACATGGTTATCAAAACGTCAAGTCGGGGTAAGCCCGACTCTTATTTTAAGCCCGACTCTTATTTTAACACAACTCTTATTTTAAGTGTTTCGAAAAATTTAGGGTGGAAAAAACGATTGGAACCATTTCCCTGTTTGACCACTAGGTTTTATGGGTATTATGACAACTGAGAGGTCAAATCGCATTTAAAGGGCCTGTGTGTGGTTAAAACGCAGATAGTTTTTCCCCCTCCAATGCAAAACTCAAGTGGGGAGTTACATGCAGCTAACGTTGGCTATAGCAGGAGGCGGACAGGCAGTCAAAGTAGTAGTGTTCTTTTTCAGCAACTCTGGCTTTGATATGACAGAAACTATAAAGATTAGCCTACATCATAACACAAATTTAGGATAGTTTTGCTCAAATGCAAAGTGTAGGTACTGTGTCCGGCTTGTGCAATTGCAATATTCGTTACTTTCAGACAGAGAAGGTTGTAGCCTTCATAATACACTACATGAACAAAAGTATGTGGACATTAATATGGTGTTGGTCCCCCCTTTGCTGCTATAACAGCCTCCACTACTCTGGGAAAGCTTTCCTAAAGATGTTGGAACATTGCTGCGGGGACATTCAGCCACAAGAGCGTTAGTTAGGTCGGGCACTGATGTTGGGCAATTAGGCCTGGCTCGCAGTCGGCTTTCCAATTCATCCCAAAGGTGCTAGATGGGGTTGAGGTCAGGGCTCTGTGCAGGCCAGTCAAGTTCTTCCACACCGATCTCGACAAACCATTTCTGTATGGACCTCGCTTTGTGCACGGGGGAATTACCATGCTGAAACAGGAAAGGGCCTTTCCCAAACTGTTGTCACAAAGTTGGAAGCACAGACTCATCTAGAATGTCATTGTATGCTCTAGCGTTAAGATTCCCGTTCATTGGAACTAAGGGGCCTAACCCGAACCATGAAAAACAGTCCCAGACAATTATTCCTCCTCCACCAAAGGTTACAGTTGGCACTATGTATTCGGGCAAGAAGAGTTCTGGCATTCGCCAAAACCAGATTCATCTTTTGGACTGCCAGATGGTGAAGCATGATTCATTAATGCAGAGAGCTCTACACCATTCCAGCCGATGCTTGGCATTGCTCATGGTGATCTTAGGATGCTCGGCCATTTCATGCAGCTCCCGACTAACAGTTCTTGTGCTGATGTTCCTTCCAGAGGCAGTTTGGAACTCGGTAGTGAGTTCTGCAACCGAGGACAGACGATTTTACGCGCTACGTGCTACAGCTCTTGGCAGTCCCGTTCTGTGAGCTTGTGTGGTCTACCACTTCATGGCTAACTGTTGTTGCTCCTGGAAGTTTCTACTTCACAATAACAGCACTTACATTTGACCGGGGCAGCTATAGCAGGACAGACATTTGACGAACTGACTTGTTGGAAAGGTGGCATCCTATGACGGTGCCACGTTGAAAGTCACTGAGCTCTTCAGTAAGGCCATTCTACTGACAATGTTTCCTATGGAGATTGCATGGCTGTCAGCTCAATTTTATACACCTGTCAGCAATGGGTGTGGCTGAAATAACCAATTCCACTAATTTGATGGGGTGTCCACATACTTTTGTATATATAGTATATAAGAAAGATCAGGAAGTATTGGTTTATTATATATATTTTTACATGTATTTAACCCCTTATTTTTTGCACTAAACAGTTTCCATATACACAGTACCAGTCCAAAGTTTATACACACCTACTCATTCAAGGATTTACCTTTATTTTTTACTATTTTCTACATTTTAGAATAATAGTGAAGACATCAAAACTATTAAATAACACATATGGATGCATGTAGTAACCAAAAAAGTGTTAAACAAATACAAATATATTTTATAGTTGAGATTCTTCAAAGTAGTCACCCTTTGCCTTGACAGCTTTGCACACTCTTGGCATTCTCTCAACCAGTTTTACCTGGAAGGCTTTTCCAAAAGTCTTGAAAGAGTTCCCACATATGCTGAGCATTTGTTGGCTGCTTTTCCTTCACTCTGCGGTCCAACTCATCCCAAACCATCTCATTTGGGTTGAGGTTGGGTGATTGTGGGGGCCACGTCATCTGATGCAGCACTCTATCACTCTTCTTCTTGGTCAAATAGCCCTTACACAGCCTGGAGGTGTGTTTTGGGTAATTGTGCTGTTGAAAAACAAATGATAGTCCCACTAAGCGCAAACCAGATGGGATGGCATATAGCTGCAGAATGCTGTGGTAGCTATGCTGGTTAAGTGTGCTTTGAATTCTAAATAAATCACTGACAGTGTCACCAGCAAAGCACCCCCACACCATCACACCTCCTCCTTCATGCTCACGGTGGCAACCACACATGCAGAGATCATCCGTTCCCCTTCTCGGCGTCTCACAAAGACACAACGGTTGGAACCAAAATTCTCAAATTTCACTCATCAGACCAAAATACACATTTGAAACCAGTCCAATGTCCATTGCTTGTGTTTCTTGGCCCAAGCAAGTCTCTTCTTATTATTGGTGTCCTTTAGTAGTGGTTTCTTTGCAGCAATTTGACCATGATGTCCTGATTCACATAGTCTCCTCTGAACAGTTTATGTTGAGATGTGTCTGTTACTTGAACTCTGTGAAGCATTTATTTGCGCTGCAATCTGAGGCTGGTAACTCTAATGAGCTTATCCTCTGCAGCAGAGGTAACTCTGGGTCTTCCTTTCCTGTGGTGGTCCTCATGAGAGCCAGTTTCATCATAGTGCTTGATGGTTTTTGCGACTGCACTTGAAGAAACTGTGTAAATATTTGTATGAACATAACAAGATTCAACAACTGAGACTTAAACTGAACAAGTTTCACAGACATGTGACTAACAAATATTGAATAATGTGTCCCTGAACAAAGGGGGGGTCAAAATCAAAAGTAACAGTCAGTATCTGGTGTGGCCACCAGCTGCATTAAGTACTGCAGTGCATCTCCTCCTCGTGGACTGCACCAGATTTGCCAGTTCTTGCTGTGAGATGTTACCCCACTCTTCCACCAAGACACCTGCAAGTTCCCATTTCTGGGGGGAATGGCCCTAGCCCTCACCGTCCGATCCAACAGGTCCCAGACATGCTCAATGGGATTGAGATCCGGGCTCTTCGCTGGCCATGGCAGAACACTGACATTCCTGTCTTGTAGGAAATCATGCACAGAACGAGCAGTATGGCTGGTGGCATTGTCATGCTGGAGGGTCATGTCAGGATGAGCCTGCAGGAAGGGTACCACTTGAGGGAGGAGGATGTCATCTCTGTAACGCACAGTGTTGAGACAAGAAGCTCAGTCCGATGATGCTGTGACACACCGCCCCAGACCATGACGGACACTCCACCTCCAAATCGATCCCGCTCCAGAGTACAGGCCTCGGTGTAATGCTCATTCCTTCGACAATAAACGCGAATCCGACCATCACCCTTGGTGAGGCAAAACTGCAACTCGTCATTGAAGAGCACTTTTTGCCAGTCCTGTCTGGTCCAGCGACGGTGGGTTTGTGCCCATACTCGACATTGTTGCCGGTGATGTCTGGTGTGGACCTGCCTTACAACAGGACTGCAAGCCCTCAGTCCAGCCTCTCTCAGCCTATTGCGGACAGTCTGAGCACTGATGGAGGGATTGTGCGTTCCTGGTGTAACTCGGGCAGTTGTTGTTGCCATCCTGTACCTGTCCCGCAGGTGTGATGTTTGGATGTACCGATCCTGTGCAGGTGTTGTTACACATGGTCTGCCACTGCGAGGACGATCAGCTGTCCGTCCTGTCTTCCTGTAGCGCTGTCTTAGGCGTCTCACAGTACGGACATTGCAATTTATTTCCCTGGCCACATCTGCAGTCCTCATGCCTCCTTGCAGCATGCCTAAGGCACGTTGGTGTTTTTCAGAGTCAGTAGAAAGGCCTTTTTAGTGTCCTAAGTTTTCATAACTGTGAGCTTATTTGCCTACCGTCTGTAAGCTGTTAGTGTCTTAACAACCGTTCCACAGGTGCATGTTCATTAATTGTTCATTGAGCAAGCATGGGAAACAGTGTTTAAACCCTTTACAATGAAGTTCTGTGAAGTTATTTGGATTTTTACGAATTATCTTTGAAAGACAGGGTCCTGAAAAAGGGCCGTTTCTTTTTTTGCTGAGTTTCGGTCCTGGATGGCGGGAAGCTTGGCCCCAGTGAGTTACTGGGCCGTACGCACTCTGTAGTATGCACACTACTCTCTGTAGTGCCTTACGGTCAGATGGTCAGATGCCAATCAGTTGCCATACCAGGCGGTGATGCAACTGGTCAGGATGCTCTCGATGGTGCAGCTGTAGAACTTTTTGAGGATCTGGGGACCCATGCCAAATCATTGTTCCTTGGCTGAGATGGGAGAACAGTCTCCACAGCACTTCACCAATCTGGGCTTTATGGGAGAGTGGCTAGACAGAAACCACTCCTGAAAAGAAGGCAGATGAAAGCACGCCTGGAATTAGCAAAAAGTCACTGGAAAGACTCTGAGATCATAAGGCAAAAGATTCTGTTGTCTGATGAGACAAAAACTGAACATTGTGTCCTGAATGTGTCCTGTCTGGAGAAAACCAGGAAAAGCTCATCGCCCGTTTAACACCATCTCTACCGTGAAACGTGGTGGTGGCAGCATCTCGCAATGGGTATGCTTTTCAGCGTGACTGGGAGACTGTTAAGGATAGAGAGAACAATGAATGGAACCAAATACAGGCAAATCCTTGATGAGAACCTGATTCAAAGTGCCAACAACCTTAGACTGGGGCAAAGATTTACGTTCCAACAGGACAATGATCCCAGGCATAAAGCTGAAGCAACGCTGGGATGGCTTCATTTCAAGAATGTGAAAGTTCTGGAGTGGCCCAGAAAAAGCCCAGACTTGAATTCCATTTCAATGTTTTTATTTTATTTAGTCATTATGGGGTATTGTGTGTAGATTGGTGAGCAATTTTTTAAAAATTGTATCCATTTTGAATTCAGGCTGTAACACAACAAAATGCGAATTAAGTTAAGCGGTAAAGAATACTTTCCGAAGGTACTGTTTACCTAAGATATCCTCAAATGTAGCCGCTACGTGATTTATGTTAGGTTGCTTTGACGGAGTGCCGTGTCTCTCCAGCAGCGCCCGGGGCATGGACAAGGGTTTTACACAACCCCGTGTGCTACGTTCACCTCCAAAACTTACTCCACAGCAATAATCTGAGCACCACTGCACATCCGAGTCACTGGCACCATCTGTAAAGGACGTCAAGCGGATTGCTTAGCGTGTCCCGCTTCGGCTCATACCAAGGCTCAAACCCAGGACCTCCTCTTTGCTAGCACATGTGACCGCCCTTCCATAGCACCTTACCAGTTGCACCACATGAAAAAGTAGCTACTGTATTCAGCGGTGCAAGTAGGGACACTTCAGGCTCAAGAGAAAGTTTCACACATCGCCATGTGCTACATAAGCAGTTTATGGGAAAGGTATAAAAGCAATCCATGCTTTGGTTTTCATGTCCAAATCATCCTAAAGCAGGGAAGCATGGATTGCTGAGGGAAACGTATGTATTCATAAGAGTCTTATCATTCAGTGATGGGGTCATGATATTTTGTAGCTTAAACAAGTTAGAGCCACATTTGTATGAAGAAAACAGAACCCCCTTTTTGATATTTATTAATAATAAAACATTTTTTTTATTGAATATTAAAACATACAATATACTTACAGTGTAGCCTCTCAACCTCTACAACACATTCAGTCATCTGGCTCCCGAATGGCGCAGCGGTGAAGTGGTAAAATAATAATGGAACAGACTCCATCCAGAGCAACCAGTTTGTAAACTAGTGGCTACCGGATGTTACTGACCGAACCCTGGTTCTACGAACCAATCTCTCGTGACCCCATTTTCAAATCAGGCAACCCCACATGGTTTCGTGATCCCAAGTTTGGGAAACCCTGTCCTAAAGTATCTAAAATTGATTGTGTAGCTCAACAAAGTCACAGATGATTTGGACATGATACGCGTAAAATGCTAATATAGGCACCCTGACTTGAATGGGATTTGTGCCAAAAATGCTACAATGCCTGGGAAAACAAAAACAAAACATGGATTGCTGTCATCCCTTTTCCATAGACTGCTTACAGGGTAAGAACATCAATATGTTAGTTTGTAATTTGGGTGAACTATCCCTTTAAGCCTTGGTTTTGATCAAGCAGCATTGGTTCTGACCTAGTTTGAAAATACTTTTCAAACTAATATTATTCCACGTTCTAAAAACTCAATTATAAATCGAGCATGAGCACTTGCAATCCACCATTTGCAAAGCATTGCATCTCTGCCAAAAGCAACCAGCCAGAGCCGCTGGCTGAGCAGAGATAATGGGGGAATTTTCTATACCGTAACATTTTCTATAGCTTTCTATACCGTCTCGGACATGGTGTCTTTAATTTTGGTGACACTCACAATAAACCAGGGATGCCGTTCTCAATTTCTCAACTCAATTACACCTACTACGCGACTATTGTCTTTGTCCTCTTTACTGTACACAGTAGACTGTAATTTACTGGGAGAATTGTGAATTGTGCTATTTTTGTTCTATCCTAATGTCACATCTGAGATAAACATTTTAAAAATCTATGAGAAAATTTGGGCTTTTATGAAAACTACAAATCTCTAGATAACTGATTAAAATATGGCCTATATAATCAGAAATCATTGTGTTTGATTTATATGCAGATTTTTTTTTTCTTAGGTAGCAATTTGGTCAAGTGAACTTGAACTTTTCCAATGTAATACTTCAATCAATCAATCAATAAAATGTATTTATTAAGCCCTTTTTGCATCTGCCGATGTCACAAAGTGCTATACAGAAACCCAGCCTAAAACCCCAAACAGCAAGCAATGCAGACGTAGAAGCACGGTGGCTAGGAAAAACTCCCTAGAAAGGCAGGAACCTAGGAAGAAACCTAGAGAGGAACCAGGCTATGAGTACAGTACATGGCCAAGAAGTTCAAACGTTCATAGATGACCAGCAGGGTCAGATAATAATAATCACAGTGGTTGTAGAGGGTGCAACAGGTCAGCAACTCAGGACTAAATGTCAGTTGGCTTTTCATAGCTGATCAGTTAGTTAGAGAGAGAGAGCTTAAATTCACACAGGACACCGGTGTATGGGTACTGTATGACACCTGATAAAGGGCCCTGGGCCCCTGTCTGCTACGTTATTAAGCCTTATGTGCCTCAAGGTACGAAGAGGATTAAGTAAGTAAGCCTTGCTGTACTGGTTCTCATCACTACGGCTACAATCAAGCAGTTGTCGTCCCCCAAGTTCTAAGGATAGATATCATTGGAAAGTAATGTTCAACTGAAAAAGGCTCTGTTTCAGTCATTTGTTTGTCCAGAGGCGAGAAAGGAATGGTTTGAATGTGATTGTAAGGCTTTGGCAGCCTCGCTCCTTTAGTGCGTCAGTCCCGGGTCTTGTTGGTTGTCCTCTGTGAGTGTGTTCCCGTGGTAGTGTTCTGTGCTCGACAGCCTAATCCGTTTTTAATTGGGGCATGAGGTTGTCTTTGGATGAGGGGCTTCTCCTTTGTAATACGGGGTCTTGTAAAGAGGTGTTGCTCTGGGCATGTGATTCTTTGTCAACCGTCACACCTCGTTATCTGCGGCCACGCCAGGGTCTCTGTCAGGTCCAGAGCATTTCATAATCAGCCGCATGCTTTTCATCCTTCATGTCCACACGTGCAGCACATATATCATTTTTTATTGAGTTGGAGAGAGCCAAATAATTCAAAACACAACCCAATAGTTTAATATCTACATTGATGTGTAATTGATTTTGAAATGTACAGAGTCACTTGAAAGTTTTCACCTAGCAACACAGACATTTTCATTGTTTCCCGTTTCATCCATCACATTCAGTGAAAACCCCCCAAAACAGTCATAACATCCCCCCCATACCAGTCTGGTGTTTGGTATTTTATTAGGATCCCCATTAGCTGTTGCAAAAGCAGCAGCTACTCTTCCTGGCGTCCACACAAAACATGGAACGTGACATAATACAGAACATTAATAGACAAGAACAGCTCAAGGACAGAACTACACCCCAAATTTTTTTTAAAGGCACACGTAGTCTACATATCAATACAGACACACAAACTACCGAGGTCAAATAGGGGAGAGGCGTTGTGAGGTGTTGCTTTGTCTTGTTTTTTTTAAACCAGGTTTCAAACCAGTTCATTTATGCTTTGCAATGTAAAGAATGTCTTGGACATTGAAAAAAGGTAGAAATGTCATCATGTAATTAAACAAATAAAGAAAGGCCATTCCCAAATAAAACCCAGCAATGTGTCACAGCGGAGCCCTAAAACATGACTCGGGGTCATTATAGATGGGCTACCCAGGGTCTGATTTAGCCTTCTCTAACATTGGAAAGAGCAGCCACCGCCTTGCCTCACCTCGCTCAAGCGCCATTCTAAACCAACTGTCGTTTCCACTACCACAAACCATCCGTCATGATGAACACCTATTGAGTTCTTCAAGACGGAGAGGGGGTTCCGTAACCTCACCTCGTGTTTATACTCTTGTTCCTTTCTATTTATTTTGCTGAAACCAAACAGGAGTTTCTACTCAAAGCCGACGCAACCCAACGTTGCTCTAGCACAACATTCTTGTGGGTTTTCTCCCCATAGCCAGACAAGAATATCTATTACTCTAAAAACCAATAGGGTGTGCCAATAGCGACCACTTTATTAGCAAAAGTCAAGAATGTAAGATTGAGGATCGGTGGTGACCTTTTGATGTTTTCAGAGCAGTTTACAGGCAGACATTGGTGTCCCAATAGGATCTTGGATTTTTTTAAAGAACATTGTTTATTTCATGAGAGGTGCATATTTATTTTACACATGGTACAGATCCAGCACAAGTGTAACAAACCTCTGAAGTACATCAACTTGATATGGTTGGTGTCTCTGATAAAATGAAAAGAAAAAAAAATGTCTTTGCACATTTCGAGGAAAACAATGATTCTTTCATTTTCTAAGAGCCATTAACCAAAAATGCATGACCTAACACCTAATCTTTACAATTCTACAGAGACCACTGAGAAGGTTTTGGATTTCAGAGTCTGCTGCAATGAACAAGGGAATGACTTGGAATTTGTGTGTGTTGATGTCAATACTTGATGTAACGGTTTTCAGTAGACTTGCATGTTATGAATTTTATGAGCAGACTTTGTTTCAAGTGCTCGGTTAACCCTTGTCAAACCTGCAACTGATTCATTCTGGGATATCTGTTTTGATAGTCCCGTCGAAGAACCTTGGAGAAGGAGATGAAGGACTGTGGCTTGTCATGGAAAACTGCCCTCAAAAAGACTGAAGATCGGAAGCAGTGGCGCTCTCTTGTGTAAGCCTTGTGTCCCACATAGGAACAAGAGGATTAAATAAGTTTTGATAGTCGGTTAAACCGTATCAGCTGTATAATTTGCATCCAACCGTCTTACGCTGTATCTGTGCTAGAGGACGATCAGAAGCTTCTTCATTGACTCTGTTGGGTCTTGTATTGCAATATGTTACTGTACCTCAGCGCAGCTACAGACATCAAGTCAGTCATTCAGGAGTTAAGAGTGTAGGAGCAGCATCACGCGCATCTTGTTGCACAGACTCCAAGCATTGGAATGCCTTACAGACAGATGCCACAATCTCAAACAAATCTAGTAATGCTATTTGTTAAAAATTCCCCTTGTTTAAGGACCCCAGGGGGAGGACCCGAGACGTTGTTATGCAGTAGTTGTTATTGAATCTGAATTTCTGGACCGACGTTGGACGCACACAGCGCTGAACAAGCTGCTTTTCATTGTCTACAAATAAGGTGGACTAATATTTGACAGATGGCTATTTCCCTCTGTGGTAAACAGCTGCCATTGGTTAAGTAAATTTAATCTATTGATGTGACTAAATTAGCCTCCTTCGGTAAATCAGATAACACTGCAGCGATGCAACTGCCTCTGCGCGTGAGCATGGATAGACGAGAGCCCCCGTTCCATTGTTTAAAGCTAAATTACACTGAACAAAAATAGAAACGTAACATGTAAAACGTTGGTCCCATGTTTCATGAGCTGAAATAAAAGATTGCAGAAATGTTCCATATGCACAAAAGGCTTATTTCTCTCAAATCTGGTGCACAGATTTGTTTACATCCCTGTTAGTGAGCATTTTATGTGTCAAGATTATACATCTACCTGATAGACGTTTCATTACACAGGTGCACCTTGTACTGGGGACAATAAAAGGCCTCTCTGAAATGTGCAGTTTTGTCACACAACACAATGCCACAGATGTCTCAAGATTTGATGGCTTTCAGAAGTCAATGTTCATTTCTCTACCAAAAGCCACCTCCAACGCCATTTAATTTTTTTGGCAGTACATCCAACCGGCCACACAACCATGCCAGCCCAGGACCTCCACATCTGTTTTCTTCCCCCCCTTTTGTGGGGAAAAGCTCACTCTGATTGGCTGAGCCTGGCTCCCCAGCAGGTGGACCTATGCCCTTCAAGGCCTGCCCATGACTGAGCCCCGGCCAAGTCATGTGAAATCCATAGATTAGGACCTAATACATTTATTTAAATAGACTGATTTCCTTATATGAACTGTAACTCACCAACATTTTTGAAATTGTTAAGTGTTGCGTTTATATTTTTGTTCAGTATAGATTTCCCCCAAGAAAGTAAATACATCATTTTTAATTCACACCCTTCAAACATGAAGGCACTCAACTGTTGTATCCAACTGGCTATACCCTATTTGGAACCCTTAAAGTACCTGAAACCAAAAAGGGGTTTTACCTTGAACCAAAAAGGGTTTTTCTCCAGGTAAAACCGTATAAAGAAACTGGCGAACACATCATATAGGCTATTCGTAAGCATGTAACAGCAAGCGGCTCCATTTGTTTTGTCACTTATGACAGCAAAGTCCTCTAAACTTCTGTAGCTATCAAAAAATAAATGAACATTTTTTCAATTCTGAGTTTTAATACCAGTGGTTCTTAGTATTCTGAACATCATAACTTTTCAGTTTTTGTCCTTCAATGACATATGCATTCTAATAATGTTTGAAATCTAAGTCGGAAGTTAGCAGGAGTTTTGACTTCTAAAAAGTTAATGAGGGGGCCAACAGACACATTTTGTTTTCATCAGTAGATTTAATTTCTTCCCGGTATTGGACCTCCTGTATTTTTTATGGGCCTAATCATAGAATTCCATATAGAACCCCTATTAATTCAATAGGATCTCTGTCGGTTCTCCTAAAGATTTGTCATTTAACTTTTAAAATGTATTATCTTTTTGTGGCATAAACACAAACAGTCATGATGTTTTTATCTGATTGTCAGAACAATCACTTCAAAGGGCTCCTTCTCTAGGCTACCCACACACATTCATCCACTCGCAAATTATTTCCAGCCTCCAAACAGTGGTGAATGGAAAGAGACATTTTTTACACAAAAAGGGTAATGACATTTGGCGATAGTCATTAGGCCAGAATTTATACGTCCCCTGCTGTCCACGCGTGTCTCGGTGTCGGCCACTCATCTCTGCCTTGGCAAAATGTCAGTGTTCTCATCTATCCACATCACATTGTTGAGCGTAGGCTATACAATCCGTTTTCAAGTCCATTTGCAAATTTTTCATTCGTCTGACATGCGGAAATAGCCTACAGTTTTCTTGACATTTTGTTTTAATTATTGTGATAGGCTCATACCCACGCTATTTATTTTGTCTGGACGCCGTACCAGACCGCCTTACTTTCACCCCTGGTTTTCATACAGATGTCTCAATTTCCGTTTTCCCTTTATTTTTCATATTCTTCATGTGAGTAGGTGATCTCAGGGGGTTGAGATGCCTCTCTGTGTTCACACTGCAGGTACTGTCTTTCCTCTTATCTGATCTGGTCTGGGCCCAGTACTGTCTGCAGCCCAGGCACAGCAACCTCCCCATCGGCGCCCAACTCCCTCGCCCGCCCTTAGAAAACAGGAAATGATCCGTCTTCAGCACAGCTAACAGGCTGTGGAGGCAGGAGGCGGGGAGCGTTAAGAGGGGGGTCTAGGGTCAGACTACACTTCACCTAACATCCTGAATATGTGAGCCCCTAGTTGGACTTCTTTCTACTTCTGTCTACTTCTGAAGACATCAAAATCCTCTTTTTGAAGAAAACATCCATGCCTCCTGCACAGTGGAATGATTCCCCATCCTTCATCGTCCATCCTGTATCCTGCACTTCTATAGTGGGGGGAGCCGACCTCATTGCTCCTGTTCATTGTGTGTCTGGACCCTTCCTCACCCCCCCCCCCCCCCCCAACCTAGCCCCTGTATGGAGGACATTCCAGTAAGGGTGTCAGGTCAGCCCAGGAGCTAAGGGATAAGCAGCTGTTTGCAGGCAGATGTAATTTGTTCAACCTCTGATTAGGCCCCAGAAATGTCAACTATGAAGAGACACCAACGGTGTCGGCAGCATCATTTGACACCTCTCCAATCTGTCATGGCAGAGAGCAGCAGTGTATTAAGGGGCCGAGTCGAGGTGGAGACAAAGGCAGCTGCCTTACGCACATGGGTCCTCATAATCTCAGCACCATTTGCCTAATAGGAGGACTCACTCGTGTGCCATTCCTCTATTTGACTTGGTGTGAAAGACAAGGTATTGTTATAAGAGAGAGTGGCGAATTGCCTCTGTTTGGTAGAAATGTAGGACCCCGCTGGGCACACACTGGTTGAATCAACGTTGTTTCAAAGTAATTTGTCAGTGTATTGTGACGTGGAATTAACGTGGAAAATACATTGGATTTAAAAAAGAAAAAAGTTGTCAACCAGTACTGTTTTCATTGAACATTGAAATTAGGGCAAAACTTCAATTTAAATACATTGACTTAATTTGACTAACAGGTTGTTACATCAATCTAATTTCCACATAATCATAAGAACTATGTATACATTGAATTTGTGTCGAAAATTCCACGTAAAAAACATCAATATTTTTTTATGCTATATTCAATATATTAGGTGGTTTAAATTGTGTTGAATTTCATGTTTAATTAGACATATTTTATTTGACCATGTTCTCAATGTTGATTATAAAATGGTATATTTGAATCAATGTCATTGTTTCAACATTAATGCTATCGACCTAAATAAAGAGGTATGTTGAGATAAAATTCCATGTCACAATACGCTGACAAATGATGTTGAAACAACGTTTATTCAACCATTGGGACCTGAGTGTATATGTGTCAAAGGATGTTGTGGTGAGAGAGACTTGTGAATGAATACATTGTAATGTGACCCCAAAAGCGGTCTGTTTCGAAATCAGCACATCGTACATAAAAAAAACGGCCAATGTATACCCAGATTGAAAACATTAGTGCATCACATGCTTTTTATTTAGTTTAACAACTTGACATTTCGACCACTTGTTACAAAAAAAATGTAGTTGAATTAAAATATCAAATCTACAGTTTAATGAGGTAAAAGCAGAGTCATTTAAGGCACGTTTCTCAACTCTTATTATTATTACTTCTATGGTTTATGCTCAACTTCAAAACACCACTGTGGTTCTGGAGGACTAAAAACAAAATGGAGTGGCTTTCCTCAGGAAAGTTATTTTACATATACACTTAAATTATACAATTTTAGTATGTTAATAAACATGTCATTTCATAGTTTTACAAGTTCCATGTGTCTTTCCTCAACATGTAGCCCACCTTTTAGTAACATTGCATATTAAACCGTGCATTCTATCTTGTTGTTTCATGCTGGTAGTAATGCAATACAAGTACACACAGTACACTTAAAGGAATCCTCCATTTTATGCCTCAGCCAAACGTTATTAAAACAACCGTTTCTAAGCTGCAATGATGAAAGAGAAAAAAACCTGTCTGGATCTGGGGTTCAGTGCGGTTGTATGTCTAAGCAAAGACACATTCGAAGGACGTTGTGGGGTGTTTCCAATGAAATGGGACTTATCTTTTGGTCAGTGGTTAGAGTTTCAAAATATGGACAGACCACATTTCTGTCAAGGCCCTGTAGCCACCTCCGGTCATAAAAAGGTGATTATTCATAACATAACCTCTTCCCCTTTTTAAAAAAACGATTCGCGAAAGCAAAGCAAACTGAGGAGTACCATTTGAAAGGAACATTTATGAAGCTATCCAAGCGTACACAATGGCTAGGTATTATTATTTTATTTATGTGGTCTGAATGGGTCAAATCATCTACACTTTGCTGTACCCAAATACTATATACTGTACAGTGTTTTCAAATGAAAAATCACAATCTGATGTTCAAAAGGTTCCAAAACGCTCAGAAAACGTATAATAACACCATCCATTTCTTTACGCTTTAGGGGGGTAGATGACAGCAATACTTGAGATGGAAAACTTACCATATTCATACAACATCTAGAGATAAATAGTGCATAATGTGCACTACCTTCAATTGGTTTGGTGTAACACATAATGTTGTCCTTCTTATACACAGTTTTACTAGTTACGGTATGGCAATGCTTTAATATTATATATATATATATATATATATATATATATATATATATATATATATATATATATGCATCTGTATTCATTACAGTATATTCTTTTTCATATTTAAATGAGGAAAGAAGATCACCACATTTTTTGCCTTAGCAGCCATTGTTTGTCAGCCAATACCAAATGCAGATAAATCTCTGTCAGTTGCCAAATCCAATAATAACGTGGCATTTTGAACTTTGAAAATAATCAGCGCACTCTGGCAGGACAACAACTATATAAGTGGCAGCAAAACCATTGACTGAGCCAGGCTGGTTCTCAGAACTGACTTTGGAGTCCGCAGTACATATAAGACCAACATTTTATACTGACGGTGACCTTGTGACCTTGTGACTTTTCCTCTCCAGAAACGATCCAGAGTGACTTATGTAAAAAACATCATGTCATTCCAAATGTATTAGGCTATATAGGAATAAAAAGCATGAAATACAAAACATTGTTCAATGTCCCAATGTCTTGGTGCAACATCTCTATAAAAATGCCTATATCTCCCATTTGGTTGTGAGAACATTCCAGATGCGCATAGGGAGTCGTGTAGTCTGAAGGCGTCTATGCAGTCTGTCATGTAGTCTATGGGTAGTTGCGTAGTCTGTCATATAGTCTACATATACAGACAAAGCTGCAATGTTGCAGTCAGTTCCCAAAAAGGAGAGAAGTCTACCCCAATAGTCCACAGGCCCGGGGTGAGAGTCCACAGGCCTGGGGTGAGAGTCCACAGGCCTGGGGTGAGAGCTGAACTCTACTTGAGTTCATGCGTCAAATATAAAAAAAGAGCGAAGCAGTTTGTCCTCCAACTTCGCAAGGAGTTCATCACTCACAGTTTAGCTCTATGATAAGACGAGATCCTCTCTCAATCCACAAGCCCTCTTCTCTCCAACCACACTTCCAGGCTGACTCCTGGAGTAACGTTACCAAGCAACAGCCAGGTGGTGTAGAGTTCCCCTCCGGACAAACTCCAAAGTTGTTATGGTGAGACGATAGTAACAGGGTAAAGCAGGAAGCATTCCTCCTAATATAGTTGTCCCATTGGCATTACAGAGAGTGTGGGGAGAAACTCTAACGTTGCATCTGAAATGCCATCCTATTCCCTATATAGTGCACTAATTTAAAAGTATTGCACAATATAGGGAATAGGGTGCCATTCTGGACGCACTCGATGTCTATGAGAAGTCCAGCGGACGAATCATCATGGTTGTTGCTCGTAGCGAGTAGCTGGGACCCTTAAAGTAGTGCCACTTGATGCCATTTAGCTTCCCGACGTGTTGCCCTTTGGTGAAGTACATTCCGTTGAGGTTGGACGGGCCGCAGGCATCGAACCACCAACCTGGGCAGAGCAAAGAACAGATGGAGAGAATTAGATCATTTTATAAGCCCCTATGACAAAAAGTTTAAAACAACCAAAGACAGACATTAGTATGTATGAAACGCCGTTGCTTAAAGCTAAAAGAAAGCAGAAACTTTACACCAGAAGGTCCTAGATTGTAAACTTTGAGTTTCTCTATTCTGGTTCTGCAATGTTGAACCTTGACAGAATGCCACAGTGAACTCCAACAGCAGCAATGGAGCAGTTGTTTAGACATAATTGCAAAGGTATTTAAGCATGTTAACCCTCGCAAGGCTGCTGGCCCAGACGGCCTCAGAGCACGCGCAGACCAGCTGGCTGGAGTGTTTACAAACATATTCAATCTCTCCCTATCCCAGTCGGCTGTCCCCACTTGCTTCAAGATGTCCACCATTGTTCCTGTACCCAAGAACGGAAAGGTAACTGAACTAAATGACTATCGCCCCGTAGCACTCACTTCTGTCATCATGAATTGCTTTGAGAGGTTAGTTTTAAGGACCTGTTAACTCTCAATGGTATTTCGAGAAAGAGTAGATGTGCATGGGCTCAAATAAGCTCTGTTGGGATTGGCATTCAGAAGACTTAAATTCCCTGCATAGAATGTGAATATTTCTGGGAAAGTCTGCAAGAGCTTTGCACACCTAGATTGTACAGTATTTGCCCATTGTTCTTCAAAAAATAATTCAAGCTCTGTCAAGTTGTTTGTTGATCATTACTAGACAGGACATATTTAAGTCTTGCCATAGATTTTCAAGATGATTTAAGTCAAAACTGTAACTAGGCCACTCAGGAACATGTCATCTTACTAAGCAACTCCTGTGTATATTTGGCCTTGTGTTTTAGGTAATTGCCCTGCTGAAAGGTGAATTTGTCTCCCAGTGTCTGTTAGAAAGCAGACTGAACTAAGTTTTCCTCTCGAAATTTGCCTGTGTTTAGCTCTATTTCAATCATTTTTATCCAAAAAAGAAAACTGACAAGCATACCCATTACATGATGCAGCCACCACCATGCTTGAAAATATGAAGAGTAGTACTCAGTGATGTGTTGTGTTGGATTTACCACAAACATAACGCTTTGTATTCAGGAGAAAAAGTTAATGTCTTTGCCACATATTTTGCAGTATTTCTTTAGTGCCTTATTGCAAACAGGAAGCCTGTTTTTTATTCTGTACAGGCTTCTTTCTTTTCACTCTGTCATTTATGTTAGTGTTTTGGAGTAACTACAATTGTTTTTATTTGAACCTTTATTTAACTAGGCAAGTCAGTTAAGAACAAACTCTTATTTTCAATGACGGCCTACCGGGGAACAGTGGGATAACTGCCTTGTTCAGGGGCAGAACGACAGGTTTTTACCTTGTCAGCTCAGGGATTCGATCTAATAAACCTTTCGGTTACTGGCCCAGAGCTTTAACCACTAGGCTACCTGCCGCCCTCTAACCACAAGGCTACAATGTTGTTGATCCATTCTCAGTTATCTCCTATCACAGCCATTACACTCTGTTACTGTTTTAAAATCACCATTGGCCTCATGGTAAAATCCCTGAGTGGTTCCTGTCAGAACCAACGCTGGAGATGAGAAGCAAGTATGGAGAGTGAGATTTAATTTTGCACAGACATAGGACAGGAACAGCATCAGAACTGGG